>NW_022105611.1:19380371-19424763 GCF_000313985.2 Echinops telfairi
TTTGGATCAGCTTCCAGCATTTTATCCCGAGTCCTCCTTAGTACTTTCGAAGCTGTGAGATGTCTCTGAGAGTCCCTCTGTTGAAGGTGCTCTGTGAAGCCCACTTTGACTCCTCCAGTGAGACACTGCCGCTCAGAGGAGGCTGGCCCACACGGTTTCCTAGACTGTGGTCTTGACAGGAGCAGGTGGCCAAGTCTTTTCATCTTCAGAGCAGCTGGTGGGTTGGAAGCTCTCCCTTAGCAGCCAAGTAATTCACCATCACGCCACCGCCTGTTCTCCTAACGGTTCCTTCTCTGCTCTCAATCCTTTTGTCTCTTTGCTGCCTTTTCGTTTTTGTCAGTCACTTCTCTATTTTGATTACCCAATTTTGTAAAATGCCACATCAGTTTCTTGCTGGGAGACAAGGAAGCAACACAACTGCATGCTTTTGCAACTGAATAACAGATGCTCGGTGACCAGTCACTGACAGACTTGGAAGGAAAGGACTTACAAGAAAGGTCGGAGTCTGACTTCACAAGGGGCAGAGAGAATCACACCATCATCATTAGCTGCTCAAGACCTATTCCAATGAGGGTGTCAGACATACCCCCACCCTCGAACCTTCTTACCAATCCTGATGAGGACCGTCCCTTTCTCAGCACTTTTACATCTCCTCGGCTGGGTTTGATAATTCTTTGCTGAGGCCACCTAGAACTCACAGACAACTCTCATGATTATGGGGTTTATTAGGGAATTTAGCAGGTTACAATTCAGGATCAGAAATGTACAGGGTACAGTCCTTTGGTCAAGCTTCTTCTCTGCTGCGCCCACAGGCAGGCCTCTCACTTGCCCTTGGTCCCTTGACCTTGCGTCTGCCCTGCTTCAGCAATGTTACAAAGCTCTTTTAGGCACTCCTCTGCCACACGCCTAAGCCCATAGGTGCTCAGTCCCAGCTCTGTGGGCCAGCAAACCTAACTCCCCAGTTCAGTACCTGGAAGCACCCTCTTCCACAATGAGCCTTCTACCTGAAAGTACTCGGCTTTACTCCCTCCGTGGTCTGGGAAGCGCACCACTGCCTTGTGCCCTGGCACTTCTCTGTCTCTTGTGCTGTTGCCACTTGGCTAGTGTCACCGTTTTCTACACTCAGATTGAGATATCAATGTGCAGGGGTCAGTCTTGGGATCCAAAGGTCATGCTCCACTCCTGGCTTTTCTTGGTTGATGATAGTAAGACGCTCCCCACCACCCGCCACACACATACCCTTGCTGCTGAGATGGCTCATTTTATACCCAGTAGGAGGCAAAATTGACCAGTTCCACATTAGAGTGTCAAGTTTTTACAATCACAATTAAGCTTGTTAACAATCACAACCAAATCCTTTCAGTATCTCCTCCCACCTTTTCTTACCCAGACCCTCCAGAAAAGAGGAAACACACCGAATCTGCATGGTCCCACCCAGTTTTTTGGTAGGAGGGACAAAGACTATGGCTACAAGACCCATATTAAGTAATTAACTGCACCAAACCTAACATGGTGAGTGATCATGGCAGATATCTATAATTTACATAATGATAGATGGGCTGAAGATCCCCATTGTCGCTAGCCTTTTCCAAAATATTTTATCACCGTTAACATCAGTGCTCCCTGAACAGAAATCCCCTTTTTTCTTTCCTTCCACCTCTAGTAACCATTAATAATCTTTGGCTTCTGTATACTTTCTTAATTCATGTAAGTGAAATCATATAATTTTTGTACTTTTGAGACTCCATACGTGATTACCTGTACTCAATACTTGCACTGAATGAATAATGGACATTTACAGCTTGCCGCTGTCAGATGGGTCTGACTCAGTTCTGACTCAGAGCTGGTGGACGACAGAAGGACATGCTGCCTGGGCCTGTGCCACCCTTGTAAGCATTGCTATGTTTGAGCCCATCTTACAGTCAGCATCGGCCGAACTTGTTGGAGGCTGGCCTCTTTTTCACCCATCGCCTGCTCTGCTAAACATGGCATCCTTCTCCAGGGACTGACTGGTCCCTTCTGATCACATGTGCGAAGCATGTGAGACACAATCTCACCATCTTCGCATCTAAGGAGCATCTGGCTTTATTTCTTCCAACATGGATTTGTTCATTCCTCTGGGATGCTACAGCCTATTTAATCGTCTTCACCAGTACCGTAATATGAAGGCCTCAGTCCTTCTTTGGCCTTCCTTAGTCCTTGCCCAGCTTTGCCGTGCCTGTCAGGCAAGTGAAACTGCCGCAGCCACATCAGGTGCCATCTCTGCTCCTGACATTGTCAGATTTGCCCAGCGCAGCAGGTCATTTGATTTCCTGACTGCCGCTTCCGTGAGTGTTGATTGTAGAACCCAGTAAAACAAAAGCCTTAACAAATCTTTTCTCCCTTTCTTGTGATGTTGCTTATTGATCCAGTCGTGAGGATTTCTGTTTTCCTTACGTTGAAGTGCCATCCATGTTGAAGACTTTGATCTTCATCCGTGAGCATTCCAAGTCTGACTCCCCTTCAGCAAGCAAGGGCATATCATCTGCTTATCGGAATTGTTCATCACAAGTCTTCCTTAGCATGTCTAAAACCACATTCCTGAGGCCTCCTGGTGCAGGTAGTAGTTATCCCTCCCCAAAGTCTCTGAAATAAACATGCCAAAATAATAGGAAACTTATTCTTAAAAGAGGTCTGTGGATAAAAACCTGTTGCGAGTTTTTCAGAAATGAAAGCAGTGTTTAAATGTTAAGTGTGTTAGAACATGACAAACACGTATGGTATCAAAGCTGTTGGTCTAAAAGAATGACATTTCAATCATGTATTATCAGTGAAAGGAGCTCTGGGTTGATGGTTGAGGTTTTAGGCCAGTTATACTCTCATGCCTCTTCCTCTTCCTTACTCAAAGTTGAACTCATGCCAGAGGTATGTACAGTGAGGAAACGGAATGGAATTCTGATGCTGTTATTTTTTTCAGCCATATGCAGTTCAGGAACTCAGAGCGGTTGCAGGAGTGATGATCACAGCATCTCACAACCGCAAGGAAGATAACGGTTACAAGGTAAGCCTCTTGCTTACTTTTTTTTGGCTCTTACTTGCAGAATATATCCTGAGTTTACACTGGGAAGCTGTGTTAGATATTGAGGACAAAAAACCACGTAAAAACACCAAGCCTGGCCCTCAGCTGATGTATAGCCTGAAGGTCTCTCTTACTTCTCAGCCTCTGTACTGTTTCAAAAGTCTCTTCAGTGGTCTTTTACTTTCAACATCTTACTGCCCCTGATTTCTCCATCCCACCCCACACCCATCTCCTACCATTTCAGAAATAAGATTGTATTATATGGAGAACTTGAAGAATGAATGGGAGCTTGCTTGCCGGAAGAGCCGGAGGATCACCTTGACCTCATTCTCCCCTCCCTCCAGTTGTCTGCCACAGCTCCCCTCTGGGTGGTCACGAGACGCACTTGCAGTGTCAGCCTCCCGGGGCAGGTCGTAGGCTGGAGAAAGGGGAAGAGTGGCTCTGCAGGAACAAACAAGACTCCTGACACAGCCCTGAACCCGTACTTCTGGGTGACAAGGCCATGCCCTTGTATTGGCTTCTCTCCTTTTTTGGGAGGATTCTAGGCATGCTGAGTTCTGCTTTGTGGGAAACAGACGTAATCTAATATGTTGGCCCTGGCAAGTTGTCTTAGTCGGCTAGGGCTTCCATAAAGCCTCCAAATCAGAGTCCAGGCTGTGTCAGCTGTCTTCAGAGGGCTTTGAGAGAGGAACTGTTTCATTCCTCTCGCCTAGCTTCTATTGGCCGCCGGCACTCTTGGACTTTCCTGTTTATCCTTTCACGTGGTGACTTCCACTCAGAAGGAATTAGGATTAGGATTCACCCTAGTCTGATTTGATGTGACGTAAGTGATCACAAGAGAAAGCCCTAGTTACAAACAAGGTCACCTCCACAGGGACAGTCGATAAGACTGCACCACAGCTCTGGGGAAAACATAGTTCAGTCCACACCACCAACAAAGTAAATAGTGTTACCTTTCAAAGAGGCAGGGATAGGGGAAGAACTGTGATTCATTCTGCTTGTGTTTCCTGGTGGCTGTATGTGTGTGGTGACAACAGACACACTGAAACATTCCCCAGCCCAACGTCCACATTTTCAACTCAATGACTCTGATTATGTTTTCCATGTCGTGTCACCATTGTCCTATCCATTTCCAAACTGTTCTACCACCATTTATTCACATCCAGTGCTCCCAGAACAAAATTCCATACCCACCCCACCCACCTGGTAACATTAATAATCATGTATTGCTCTATATATGCTTATTTCATATATGTGAGATCATACAATTTTTTTCCCTTTTGAGACTGACTTATTTCACTCAGCATAATTCAGAGTTCTTTCATGCCATGTCATGTATCAGGACTTCATTTCTCTTTATGACTGAATAATATTCCGTTGTCTATGTCCATATTTTGTTCATTGATTCCTTTGGTGATGGATGTGTTAGACTGGGTTGTCTAGAGAAACAAATCCAGAGACACTCATGTATGTACAAGAAAGAGCTTTATGTCAAAGAGCAATTGTATATTGAGAAAACATCCCAGCCCAGGCCGGATCAAGTCCATAAGTTCAATATGTCCGATACTAGTCCATAAATTCCTCTTTAGACTCATGCAGCACATGCAATGATGCCGAATGGAAGAGGATCACAGGTCAGTGAGTGGAAAGTCTTGTGGATCCAGTGGTGGTGGAAGCATCTCAGCACGGGTGCAGGTCTCCACATGGCTCCTCCAGCTCCCTGACTGTCCTGCTAGCAGGAAGATGAAGCAGAGAGAGAGTGTGTGGTCTGCTGTAGAGAGAGAGAGGGGAAATTGGCTTCGGTCACCCTCCAGTCAAGCTGTGACCTGATTAAAGTCTGCCCACATGTTCCTATGGAGGCCTGCTTGGCACAAAAAACCTACCTATCACAGACGTGTTGGTTGTTTCTGCCTTTTGGCTGTTGGGAATAGTGCTGCAGTGAGTATCAGTGCCAGGTTTGGGTGTGCACTATGGCCTTCCCTTATTCTGGGTTTGTATTTAGGATAAGGATTGCTGGGTCAGATGATAATTCTGTCATTAATTTTTTTAAGGCTGCTAAACTATTTCCACAGTGACTGCATCATTTAAAGCTCTCCTCAGCAGTGCCTTCCCCACAGCACCCCCAACACTTGTTGTTTTTTGTTTTGGTTTGCATTTCCCTAATGGCTGGTGATGTTGAGCGTCTTTTCATGTGCTTGTTGGCCATTTGAATAGCCTCTGCGGTGAACTGCCTATTCAAGTCCTTTGCCCATTTTTGGATTGAGTTGCTTGTCGTTGTTGTTGTTTTGTGCTGATTCAGTTCAAAGCATATTAAGTTTGAGGTGTTTGTGGCCAACCAGGTAGTTGGATACATAGATCTGTTCAGGGGAGACCTCTAGGCTGAAATGACAGATTGGGGGTCAGCACATATATGAGAGGAGTTTGAAAAGTTCATGGAAAAATAGATTTTTCAATTTTCCCACATACTTTTTTGACACTCCTGGGAGGAGCCTTTGGAGATCCTTGACTTGGATGAGCAGCTCAAAGACAGTATGGATCAGAAAGAGGACAAGACTGAGTCCCGAGGGAATAGCCTCTTTAAGGGAAGGGAGGAAAAAGAGGAGTTGGTGATAGGAGATCAAAGACCAAGAAAGTCTGGTATCCTAGAAACCAAAGAGATAAGAGATTTTCAATGAGGGAGAAGTCAACTGTCAAATAAAACTAAGAATTTGGACTCCTCTCTGAGCATCTGACTTCTATATCAAATAGCCTGATATCCGTCCCGATCTAACAGACATCTCAAAATCAGTGTCTCTAGAACGGGGTTCCCTCACACCCTGTTGTATACACCCCCAATGTGTTCTTCACCCAGCCCTCCCATTTCTGGAAATTGGCATTACCATCCCAACATTACCCCAAACTCAATCTTGATTGCCCCCTTTGCTTTACTCCTGACATCCACTCTGTTAACGGTTTTATAGTTTCTAAATCATCTCAACTCTATGTTGAATTTGCCCATCTGGGCCCCTCTTCTCCATCTCCATCTCTCCAGGTTGTTGCTGTTTTCTGTTTGAACGACGGCATCCTTGCTGGTCTCTCCTCTCCCCACTTCTCCCCTGCAGTCTCCATAAAGCAACCAGATGATCTTTTTAAGAAAAATAAACCAGATCATGTCACTCTCCTGCTTAAAGTTCTTCAGTGGCTTCTCATTCTTTAAATAAAACCCAAACTCCGTCCCTTGAGACTTGAGAAGTCTGCAAGATCTGGATCCTCCCTGCGATTTGTTCCTTGTTTCGTTCTTCTCTTATGTCCACTAGCTTCTAGTCACACTGCTGCTCCTGCCTGCCCCTCCATCCCTTCTTACCTCTGAACTCTTGTCACTGTTCATTTCCCCCTGCTTAGGCTGTGCTTCCCCAGTTTTGCAGACTTGCTGATTTAGGTCCATCAGGTTCCGGTACAGGTATCGCTTCCCTGAAGAGACATTCCTTGCCATCGGACTTATAGTGGTTTCCCTCACTAACGGTCTCATCATTCTGTGTGTTTCCTTCACAGCCCTTACCACTATCTGTACTTATCTAGTTTCTTGTTAGCGTGTTGACCTGTGTGACCTCTACCCACCTCTATCCCCCAAATAGAGGGTCATGGGGAAGGACTTAATCTGGTTAAATGTTTATTGATATAAAACATGCTTCAAAGATTTTTGTTGTCTTGAATCTTTTTTCCTCTCTCAAATACAAGCACAAAACCCCAACAGTATAAACACTAAGAAGTATCTCTTCCACCCCCACATGTGGGGTGGAACACCACTTCTTAGAAATCATGTCCTTGTCACTCCTCTATTATTTTACACAAATAGGAGGGCACTGTATATAATGTTCTGTATCTTGATTGTTTTTACAGAGCAGTACAGCTTGGAGTTGATTCATATGCTCTCTCTCTCTGTATATATACATATGAATATTCAATATAGATAAACAACCACACCTCAGTGATCCAACAAATTCAGTTTTAGACAACTACAATAAAGTGAATATTACCACAAGTGAGTCACATGCATTTTTTTGGCTTTGCAGTGCATACAGTTAAAAGCTCTATAAACTGTATTTTATTGTGATTTCTGAAATAGATGATATTATAGTCTATTAAATGTGCAGTAACACTATGAAAAAGTTTAAAATACTGTTTGAATTACCACAACAGTACAAAAACACAAAATGAATGTCTGCCAATGGAAAAATGGCACTGATAA
This sequence comes from Echinops telfairi, assembly GCF_000313985.2. NCBI lineage: Eukaryota > Metazoa > Chordata > Mammalia > Afrosoricida > Tenrecidae > Echinops > Echinops telfairi. The sequence goes on from NW_022105611.1 coordinate 19,387,658, forward strand.
ATTTGTTGGAGGGTTGCCACAAACCTTCAGTTTATTAGCAATGCAATATCCTCAGCTTAGAGTAAAAAGTGTGCCTGGATGTATAGAAGGGGGTCTCAAAAAGTTCATGGGAAAATGGAGTTAAAAGATGAGTTTCCGGAAGCTCTCATGTATCTTCATTTTCAAATCTACATAGTATTCTACTGTGTAGATGGATCTCACTTTATTTAGCCAGTTCCTTGTTGAGGAACATTTCAGTTTGTGGTCTTCTGCAACTTACAAAAAAAACCCCAATGTTTTGATCTGCACACATCTTCTTATAGAGTCTACACAGAGTAGCAGTTATTAAGAGCATATGTTTAATTAAAAAACAGCTCTGCCACTCAAACCTCAAGCAAGTACAGTTTCCCAGGATCCCAGGGATGATGCAAACGTTGCCACGCTGGCTGCCAAGGGAAAGACTGGAGGTTGGGGTTCACCTAGAGGCTCCTTAGAAAAAGCAACCATTGGCAGCCCTGTAAGGCAGTTCTCCTGTCCCGACTCCGTGGCAATTACTTTGGGATTTTTTTGGGGGGGTTCAGTTTTCCTTTCTATAAACCAGGGTTAATGTTAGAACCAACATCATAGGATGAGAGTGAGGCGTCACGAAAACAGTGACTGTAAAATGCCCCGCACAATGTCTGGCTCTGATAAGTGCTCAGTCCTGTGAGCTGATGTTGATGCTTTTGCTCATGTTATCAGTGTGGCGCCATATGGCAGCCACAAGCCACCTGTGCCTGCTGAGGACTTAAAAGGCAGCTCCTCTGAGTTGAGATGTGCATTAGATGTGAAATACATTTGAGAGTTTGAAGACTCAGTCCAGAAGAAGGTAAAATATCTCCATCTTAAGTTGATTACATGCAGATATTAATTTAGATATATTGATTATAGAAAATACAGTAAAATTAATTTCACCAGTTTTTACCCTTTAGCATGGCTATTAGAAAATTTGAAGTTATGTAGGTAGATTGCATTTGGGGCCCACATCATATTTCTTTTAGACCCAACGGACCTCTGGGTAGATGTCCAGAAGTGGAACACCTGGGCCAAAGGGAATCTGCACAGATGACCTGGCATTCTCCTTTCAGGGTAGTTTTTACCAGTTGGTACTCTCACCAGCACTCTGTCTTGTCCCTCGCGTGCTGCTGCCATTGCTCCCAGTCAGTTCCCACTCCCTGCAACCCGTGTCTGCGGCGCTGAATGGCTCCGTTGAGTGTTGGAAGCAGAGCGCCAATCATCTTGTTGGAGGTGCCTCTGGGTGGGTTCAAGCTGCCAACCTTTCAGCTAGTACTTCAAGATACTTATGTTTCCCTTCCTTATAACTATGTAGTAAAAGTTTTGCCCATTTTTTTCTTGGCCATTGCTCTCTATCTGTGGTAGAAGCTCTTTACATACACATATTTTTGTTTTTTATTTATGATATTGTTCCATGCAGGAAAATTTAATGTATCAGTCTTTTAAGTTTTCTTGGTTCTGTTATACTTAAGAAAAATTTTCTTATTTAGATATCACATACATTTTTCCCATATTTTCTGTGTGGTTCCATTTATTTACATCAAAGTTTTCATCTTTTCTGGCACATGTATTTTTATCTAGTCTGAGATAAGCTACAACATTTCCCCCCACTCTCATAGCCACTCAGCTGACCCTACAGTATTGATTTTTCTCCACTCGTTTGAAATTCTGCCTTCGTTCTATATTCATTCCCATTGCATTTGAGTGTGTTCATGGTATTGTGCGTTGCTCTATTGAATGGTTTGCCTGCATCAGACTCTTTCATACTGAAGCTGTGTAACTGAGTAATGAGTGCTGGTCCCTTCCTGTGCCTACTCTTCAGAAGTCTCCTGGCCATTTGTCAGCTTATCTTTCTGTATCAGCTTTAAGAGTCTCTTTGTCCAACCACCAACAGCAAAATTGGTCATCTTTATTGGTATCACATTACACTTGTAGATTAATTTAGGGTGTTTCAATATCTTTACATTATGAGTAAGTTTCCCTGTTCGAGAACAGCACATGTCATTCTAGTCTCTTAAGACTTTGGATCCTTTAGTGTTATTCTAAAGTCTGTTTTTGTTTTGCTAATATCGTCTTACACATTTAGGAAAAGCAACTTTCCTGAGACCTAGCAAGTTACCATGAGGCCAGTTGCAACGCACGGCCACGCCCTGTGGGTCATGGAGAGTAGAGCTACGGAGAGTAGAGCTACGCTCTGCAGGGTTTTTATGACTAATTTTTGGTAGTAGGACATCAGGCATTCCTTCTGAGGTCCCCCTGGATGGATTTGAACCTCCAACCCTTAGGTTGCGTGTATTTTATTGGATGGATTTTACCTTTTATCAATTAGGGATACAGTACTTTCACCTGTAGGTTCAGAAAACCCAGTAAGTGTCTGAAGCGAATAGTAATTTATATTGCTCATGCAACAAAAAGCCCATAGATGGGTGGTTGCGGCATGGTCAGTGATGCTGGGGCTAACATCTCTGTAATTTGTGGTTTTTTTCTTCCATGTAGTCCTCACATGGATGCTCTATTTCTAGGCCTCATGTCCACATACAAGACAAGAAGGGACAGGGAGATAGACAAGGAATTTTTTCTTGTTTTAAAAATTTGCACTGTGAGATTGCAGGGTTTGTTGAAGAACTCTTTTATTTTTATTTTTTTAGTGGCTTAGAATATAGGAACATCCCTCCAGAGCAGTTTTTGTTATTGTTGTTTATTTATTTACTTATTTATTTTTAAGTATCTGTCACGTGAGAACCCCAGTGGGCTGCTAACTGCAAGGTTGGTAGTTTGAGATCACCAGCCGCTTTGCTTTCTACTCCCCTAAAGAGTGACCATCTCAGAAACCCCAGGGGCAGTTCCCCTCTGTCCTGTAGGGTCACTGTGTTGGAATTGACTCAATGGCAGTGATTGCTTTGGCATATCCTCAGTTATCAGAGTCTTGTAGCAATTTCTGTATTAACTTGTCAGTTCTTATCCTAGGATAGTTGAGGTCCAGATGTCAGGTTTTGAATTCTTAAGGGTGTTTGGTTTGGGAATTCATGGTTAGGTGTAGAGCAGCTAACAGCAAGGTCAGTAATTTGAAATGAGCAGCTGCTCCGTGGGAGAAAGACAAGGTCTTTATAAGTCAGAATCACCTCAGTAGCAATGAGTGTGGTTTTGGCTTTGAGAATCCAGAAAGAGACAGACAAACACTGGAAGTGAAACGTTTCGTGGATCCCATTTCAATGAAAGAGTCTCCATTCCAACTGCCTTCCTTGTACATGGGCAAAGAGTCAAGTAAATGGACACTCCCCAAGCCTCAGGCACCTACATCGGCCCGTTTACTGCCTCATCACTCTGCATTTCTTTGTTTTTCCTTTAGTGTCCGAAGTTACCTCTTTCCTTTTGAGCTGTGCTATCTATGGACTTACTTGTTGTAGTTATGCATTTCGGTCATTTTTTTAAATGTACTTTTATGTAGCATTTTGAGGTATTTACAGAGGAAGCATTTTCAGGTCACCCTGGTGGCACTGTGATAAGCATTGCGCATTTATCCACAAGGTTAGCAGTTCAAACTCACCAGCCACTCTGTGGGAAAGATGAGGCTGTCCACTCCTGTAAAGATTTACAGTCTCAGGAGCCGTGCATTGGGTCGCTAGGAGTCAGGATTGGCCTGATGGCAGCGGGTTTGCTTTTTCAGTGGGCTGCACACGTGGGGCTGCTAACTGCAAAGTCAGCCATTTGAAACCACCTGCCGCTCGAAGGAGAAAGTGCAGGCTTCCTACTCCAATAATGATTTACAGTGTCGGTTCCACTCTGTTGAATAGGGTCACCAGGAGTCGGGATCGATTCCATAGCAGGGAGTGAGCTATAACTTGACACAGAGCTTGGTGTATTGACTTTCAAATTAGTCTTCCCTTCACTTAGGATGCAATAGAGGGAGGGAATTTATGGCACATACACAGTAGTCTCCGTATACATATCCTACTTTAGAAGTTCCTTTGATACCTGGTTAGTTATCAGAAATGTATTTTCTGGCCTTTTGTGTAAATTCTAGTCTTACTGATCGAACTGCTTGGTAGACTTTCAACTTAGTGGAATGTAACTGAGCAATTAACATGCTAATCATCTTCCCTGACTGTCTAGCATGACATAAATCTTTCATTTATAATCGAATTATTCTATATTATATGACAACCATTTTGTGATGCTAGAGATGAATAATACCAAGTTTTATGGGACATTCCATTCTTTTTAGGATTGTATTTTATATCTAAAGATCTAAGGGTGTGATGTAACACTATGGTATATGTATATTTAATGCTGCCATAATTGTGCCCTGTTTAAGATATTTGTATCACTATTTTAAAATATACTGCTAAAAGAGAAAAATAATGCATCAATATCCTTTGGTATTTATTAAATTAGTCTCGTTGTGGCATCCTTTATTTGACTGAGTTTGATTGGTTAAAGTCTGAGATCTCTACTGTAGATACAAAAGAAGCCAGCAAACATTTAAAGTAATTATAGCTGTATTTACTTCTCACTCAGGTTTATTGGGAAACTGGTGCTCAGATCACATCTCCTCATGATAAAGAAATTCTGAAATGTATCGAAGAATGTGTGGAACCCTGGAATGGTTCCTGGAATGATAATTTAGTAGATACCAGCCCACTGAAGAAAGATCCTCTACAGGACGTTTGTAAAAGATACATGGAGGATCTGAAAAAGATATGTTTCCACAGGTATCCAAGTGGGAATACAGCAGAGTATCGCCTCGGAATATAGTTTTTAAATAAGAGGGAGCATAATGGATTTTAAAAACTCATCTGTTCACTAAGTTAAAATATTAAAACTTTATTCCTGATAGCCGAAAATGTACAAATAACCCAAATGCCTAGCAACTGATGAATGCATAAATAAAATGTGGCATATACATACAATGAAATACTATTTAGCAATGAAAGTGAATAAAGTACTGGCACGTGGTATATACAACATGGGTAAACTTTGAAAATGCTAAGTGAAAGAAGCTAGTCACCAGAAAAAACTATATGCAAAGGGGCTTCAAAAGTTCTTGGGAAAATGAAATAAATAATGGAATTTTCCCATGAACTTTTTGCAGCCCTGTCATCTTATATGTTTCCATTTATATGAAATGCTGAGCAGCAGAAATTTACAGAGGTGGGAAGTAGACTAGTGGTTGCATAAGGCTGATAAGAATCGGGAGGCTGTGAGTGGGATGACTTGGGGATGCGGTTTATTTTGAGGGTCATAAGAATGTTCTCGATGGATTGTGGTGATGGTTATACCACTCTGAATAGACTAATAGCCATTGAACTGTGTCCATTAGATGGGTGAATTATATACTATGTGAGTTATATCCCTCAATGTGTTTTAAAGGACACATACCCTTTAGGGAAAATCATGAAATTTCCCTTAGTATTTGACCTTCACATAAAGCTAGTGTTGCTAGAAACAATCCTGGCTTGCTGATACATTTCCCCATCTTACTGCATAAATTTTAATTTCTATATAGTGTATTTTATTTTCAAAAATGCCCCCATCAAGCTATCAGACTGATTCGCCTTCTAAAATGACAAGTGGGCAGTATTACTAGCAAAATGCTGCTAACTATGGTAAACTTCAAATACCAAAGGGGGGAAAAATTTAAGTATACCTTTATATTTAAATTTAAAATATTAGTATGAATTCACCCCTAAACTCCATATTATGGTTTCAAATACCATTTCCCACTAAAAGGAATCAGGGTTCCCTGGATAAATTGCCGATTCCAGGATGAGCACAGGAATTGGAATAAATTAGGTTGGGAGATATATTTTGCCAGAAAACAATGAAGCTAACCAAGGTATTGGGGTCATTTCCAAACAGAACCTATGTTGAAGGGGCGCCCACTGAACAAGGATGGGACAGTTCACATAAAAAGCAGTAATCACTGATTTTTTAAAGGAACAATCTAAATTTAACATTGTTAAGAGAGGCAAACATATTTGCCTCCCTTATGATTTAGTAGGAATTACACAGCACCTATTCTTGCCAAAAGAATTGAACTAAATCTAATCTTGCCTCTAGCTTCAACTACTTATTATAGGAAAGAAGTAGGGGATAGAGAAACATGTTAATACCAAGAAAATTCAGTCAATATATAATAGGCTTTGTGCATACTCAGAAAACAGACATAGGGAGTGGTTCAACAGGGCTGAGATATTACAGCATCAAAGTAACTGAAATGATATATATAAACTTACAGCAATTAGATACCATGGGATCTAAGCTGATCATAAAGGAGGAGGGGCCTATTGGAGAGTACGAAAAAACAGGAAGTTTTTGTGAGGACAGTTCCATTAAGAGACGGTATGGTGGTAGCTGCCCAGCAGATGGAAGGAACTGATGATGCAGGTCAAAGGGTTGAACCCCAAAGTATGCTGTTGAGTTAAAAATCTTTTTGATATTTAAGTTAATACTGCATAGTTGGGGTCAGGCAGGTGGTGGGCACAGGTTAGACCTCTGCTGAAAGCTTTCATTGCTTTTTCTCAGAATTTGTCTATTTTTCATTATATCACAAGTTACGTTTGCTGATATTAACTGAATGACTATTTTCTTTACAGGGAAATAAACTCAAAGACCACCTTGAAATTTGTTCATACATCTTTCCATGGCGTTGGACATGACTATGTCCAGAAGGCTTTTCAAGTGTTTGGTTTTAAGCCCCCAATTCCAGTACCAGAGCAGAAAGATCCGGATCCAGACTTTTCTACCGTGAAATGCCCAAATCCTGAAGAAGGAGAGTCTGTGCTGGTATTTTCCCAGTGTCTATTTAAACTATTCTATTTCTGAGACTTCACCAGGATAGGCAGAACACAGCGACAATTCAAAATTTATTTTAAAAAGCAGGAACCACTTTAGTTTACATCTTTTATGTTGATATTGGAGCCGTATTCTGTTAAGCTGAAACCTTTGTGGTGGGGTCCCTACTTCTACATGTCTTGTCCTAGGGTGAGCCAGGTTACATTCCTTCTAAAATGCGTGGGATTAACACAGTGCCAGCATTTAGCATATTAACATTGGACTTTAACTTCTTTAGGATAACCTAACTTTGGGGTCACTGTTTCAGGAACTTTCTCTGAGACTGGCAGAGAAAGAAAATGCCCGGATCGTCTTAGCCACAGATCCTGATGCAGACCGACTAGCAGTAGCGGAACTTCTGGAAAAGTAAGTTGAATGTATTATTAGCAGTTGAAATGATGAAAAACAGTCTTGTATTTTAAGTCTTATAGGCTCATGATAAAACAAGAATATAAACCTTCTGTAAGCTCCACCATCGAAGCCCTATTAAATATTGATATCTTAATATTGCCTAACAAAGTTTCAGCTAAGCAGATATTTAAAGAGATCATTGTTTTTATAAAACTGTGATTATACTATATATAGCTTTACATCCTGATTATTTTACACTTAACGTTGTATAACCAGCAGTCCTTCCTGTCCTTAAATATTGTTTGAAAATATTAAGTTTTCAAATAGCGTGGTATCCCAGCATATTGATTTACCAGTTTATTTGTGTGTTTTTTAAATCATTTTATTAGGGGCTCATACAACTCATCACAATCCATACATACATCAGTTGTGTAAAGCACATTTGTACATTCAGTGCCCTCATCATTCTCAAAACATTTGCTCTCCACTTAAGCCCCTTATTTGTTAATTACCTGATGTTTCCCTTTAGGTAGTCAGTTTTGTCATTTTTATTTTGTGACAAATGCCCTTAAACAGGTAGGCATAAACATTGGTCATAATGTTTTGGGATTTTTTTTTTTCTTATTGGGTAATGGAATAAAAACAACAAGGTCATAGTTTTCCAAAAGACCCCGCAGGCATGCCTACCCTAAGCCCCCCCCCCCCTGCACTATTAGAAAAATAGTAGTCAATATTTTCTCAAAGACCCCATGTGAGAATGTTTGGGTATTTTCCTATTTGAAGGATTCTGATTTTTTCAGCTCATGGAGTCAGTGGATTTGCATGAGAAATTAGAGAGGTCTTGGCTTTAGATTTTAATTTTCTCCACAGTGGTCACTGGAAAGTTTTCACCGGCAATGAACTGGCAGCCTTGTTTGGGTGGTGGATGTTTGCTTGCTGGAAGGAGAATAAGTCCAGGAATGCTGATGTGAAGAATGTTTATATGTTAGCCACCACCGTCTCTTCTAAAATCCTGAAAGCAATTGCACTTAAAGAAGGATTTCATTTTGAAGTAAGAATCATATCTGTGTGCTACTCTTTCACACTTGTTTCTCTAAATTAACTTGTTTCTAAAATCCATCAAAACAGATTTTTATTGACTTTATTTACCATCTCACCTTTTTTTTTTTTTAATCATTTTAATTCTGTTAACACTTTGAAATTCTCCTTGATGGTCCAGACACCTTGAGCCAAATTCATTCTGTGTGTGCACAGTTTCTGGGAGTAAGATAAGGTATTCTTCTAAAAATTGCATTAATGCTTGTTATTCTATGCAACAATATCTCATTTTCATCCTGGGAAAATTTGGCTCCTGGTGGTGCCTTACCAATACTATAAACTCGACACCCCAAAACTGTAGGTGTTACTAACCTCTTAGTTAGGCCCTTTAAGCACAGTCTTCAGCAACTTTAAGTAATCATTTTTAAGTTGTAGCTTATGAGACCCTATGATTTCATGTCCAAAAGATAATTAGTGGCTCCCCAGTTAAGTTGATCTGTAAAGGTCATTTTCGAAGCTGTGAGACTAATGTCAACTAAGCTACCTGGACGCTGCTCTCTGTGCCAGGTGTCAGTGGAAATGGCACATTTGGGTATTTATCTTAAGTAATAGTCATGCTACTGATTTATTGTCATAGCACTAATTTATTGGCTGAATAAAAGAAAATTGTACTGGGCTTTATGAGAGAACTTTCTATCCTTAGCCTTTCTAAAATATATACAACCAAGGAGGAAAAAAAACCCCAGAACCCTAAGATTCTAAATTTCAGTGATCTTAATATTTTCCTTGCTTATGTCTGTGACAAGAAAAACACATCATGAGCCTAAGACAGAAAAGGATGGCTCTAAAGGCCACTATGATAAATTGTGCTTGCTTATTTTTGATGTGGGTGGCAAGGGTAGTGGTGGTGGCGGGTGGGGGGCACGGCTGGTTTGTCTTTTAGGAGACAGCGAGGTAAATTAGGAATCTTAGTGATGAGCTCTAGAATTCCTATTTATCATACACTCTTTCTGTCAAAATAGTGCATGTCTTCAAAGTGAGCAGAAGGTCCTCAGGTGAAAAGTCCTCAGAAAGACAGCGTTACTGTCGGTGGCTTCGTGTAGGACCACAGTACGACGGTCTCACACAGTCAGTTCAAGCACATGCTGTGATGATGTTCAAAGGACTTAAGTAAAAGTGTCTTCTAGCCTTTCATTACTTGGGGAGACTAAGTCACAACTTAGATAGGTACTCTTATGTCAGTGGTAAGCATACAGTTTCAAGGACCGTTTCTGAGGAGCAATGTAATTAAATCCTGGCTCCTTCTTTTCTATGCAGCTTACACTTGGGCAGATCGACTTAACCCCTGAGCCTCTGTTTCCGCAGTTTTTGTAGCAGTAGGAAATAATGGATAGAAAGCCCCTATTCCAATGCTTGATACGTAGTCGATGGTCATAATGTGTGAGTGCACCTGTGTCACGCTGTGACTCTTCATGCACCACTTATAAATATCGGATCATATTTGGCATACAGTACACCCCCTTCTGTGCTCAGTAAGTAGTAAGTGATGAGTCGTGGCAGTGTGGGTATTCATAGCACTCTATGACTATAGATGTACCACTACAAAACACCGTGTGCTGAAGACCGTAATGGGAGGTTATGAGCACTTAGTGTTGCGGGCATTTAAGGATAGGTTTTTTTCTCTAATCTGTATTTATGAGAGAGTCACTTACCCAGAGTGGCCTCCTCTGTATTTCAGGAAACATTGCCAGGTTTTAAATGGATTGGAAGTAGGATAAAAGACCTGCTGGAACACGGGAAAGAAGTCCTTTTTGCGTTTGAAGAGTCTATTGGTATGTAGTCAATATTAAGACCTTTGAAATTTGATGGAGAACATTTTTTTAAATATGGTAATTCTATGGAGAGGAATTTTTTGCTCCTGGATTTGCATTCTGAGTGATAAAAACCACAGAGAACTCAGATATGAGTAGATGCATTTCACCTGGGGTAGTCAGAAGGCGTGTAGAGGAGCTCCCTCTAGTGCAAAGCTGTTCTAGTTGTTGCCCTTCTGAAGAGATGCAAAAGTAGTGAATTTGCCAGCTCACCTTCTCCTCTGATAGTATCTTTTCTAAAGGTGGCTTTGCCCCCCAGGCTTTCTGTGTGGAACGTCGGTTTTGGATAAAGATGGGGTGAGTGCAGCAGTTGTTGTGGCCGAGATGGCTTCGTACCTGGAAACCAGGAACGTCACATTGGGACAGCAGCTGATTAAGGTTTACGAAAAGTAAGTTGTGCTGTGAAGAATTGCACGTTAGGTTTTTCTTTTGCGGGGGACTTACACTTAGCTTTCTAAATTCATTTTTGAATAGTCATTCTTTTCAAAAGAAGTATTAAAACTGCCGGAATGAAAGGCTAGCATTTTCTACACAATACGGTAATAGGCTTATCTTTAATATATATGTATGTATATACATATCATATATATGTAATGTGTTAAGGATTTATCTGAAATCTGATTTGGGCACTTTACATCTCTTGCAGATATGGATATCATATTTCAAAAACTTCATATTTCTTATGTTATGATCCATCTACCATCAAAAGTATATTCGAAAGACTTCGCAACTTTGATTCTCCAAAGGAATATCCAAAATTCTGTGGGACATTTGCCATATTGCATATACGAGATGTTACCACTGGGTATGATAGCAGTCAGCCTAATAAGAAATCAGTGAGTACCCATTTTTTAAATAAAATGTTAATAATTCATACAATAATAAAATGATGGGCCTTTAAGCTTATGAGTTTCTTAAGACTAGGATCCATTGTTTTTTTCTCCAGAGCATTTGTAAGTCGACTAGGTAGTCTCTCTCCCTTTGATTGTGTCGTCTTCTCTGCCCCCAATAATCATCTGTGCATATGTGTCTACTACATGTATGTGCAGGTGTATGATTTGATGCTAAATAATGTTGAAAATAAAGTCTAAAAACATTTCATCATTTCAAAACCATACACCTTTCTTATTTTAACTTCCATTTCTAATTGAATTTCCTATCCCTATACCACCCAGGTGACATGGTGGTTATGTGTTGGGCTGCTAACCGCAAGGTGGGCAGTTCAAAACCACCAGCCACTCCTCGGGAAGAAAGATGAGTCTTTCTGCCCTGTAAAGAGTTGTAGTGTCAGAAGCCCACAAGGGTTCTTTCAGGGTCATCGTGATTTGGGGTTGCCTTGATGGCAGTGGGTTTGGTTTTGGGCACACTACTGGAGAAGCAGTTTCTTACATACAACTTTCCCCCTGTATTTCTGTTCAGGCTCGTTCCTTAGTCAGCATGTTCTTTCTACTGCTACAGATCCATACATCAGTATTATTTAAGACAAAGCAGATGTCACCTCCTCCACATAGACCTCACATCCCATAGTCAGACATTTTCTCTCTTTTTGAATTTATTTATTTTTTATTTTATTTATTTTTAAAATAATTTTATTGGGGGCTCGTACAACTCTTATCACAATCCATACATCTATCCATTGTATCAAGCACATTTGTACATTTGTTGCCATCCTCATTCTCAAAACATTTGCTTTCTACTTGAGCCCTTGGTATCAGCTCCTCATTTTCCCCCTCCCCACAAGCCCCTCCCTCATGAACCCTTGATAATTTATAAATTATTATTATTTTGTCATATCTTACACTGTCCAATGTCTCCCTTCACCCACTTTTCTGTTGTCCATCCCCCAGGGAGGGGGTTATAGTTAGATCCTTGTAATCAGTTCCCCCTTCCCACCCCACCCTCCCTTCACCCTCCCCGTATCACCACTCTAGCCCTGGTCCTGAATCAGACATATTCTGATGTTTCATTGCATAATGGGCCTTTCTCCTGGAATTTGTTATTTTCTATCTCATATGTGTCAGTTTGTTGTACTGTAGAGGTTTGTATGTTCCTGTGATGCTGGAGACCATGCTGTGGTATTTTAAATACGAGGTTTTGGTAGACCTTCCAGACTGAAACAGGCTAGAGAGAGAGAAAAAACCAAGACCACTTCTGAAAAATTAGCCAATGAAGACCTTATGAGTGGCACTGACACATTGTCTGATGTATTGCCAGAAGGTAGGCCCCTCAGGTTAGAAGGTGCTCAAACATGACCAGGGAAGAGCTGACTCCTCAAAGGAGAGTCAACCCTGATCGCAAGAAAGGAGCGAAGTTTGGGGGACCATTATGGCTGATGTGACATGACTCAAAATGATGAGAAAGAGATACAAACAGCTGTTAATAAGAAGAACCTGAAATGTATGATGTCTTAATCTAGGAAAATTGGAAGTCATCAGAAATGAGTGCATAATGATCACTATCCCGGATACCAGTGGGCTGAAATGGACTGGCCTTGGCCACTTTGAATGAGACGATCATGGTTTGTGATGCCGGGGAAAGGGGAATAGTGTTGCATTCAGCCTCAAAAAGAACATTTCAAGATGTGTCTTGCAGTAGAGTGCTGTCTGTGATAGGTAATATCCATACACCTACAAGACAGACCAGTTAATATTATTATTCAAGTTTACACAGCAACCACTATCTTAAGTCAATTAAATGCAATCAAGAATCATTGATAATTATTGGTGATTAGATTGCAAAAAGTGGAAGCAACGAGGAAAAAGAAGAAAGAGAATGATGGCTTTGGTGATAGAAATGAAGCTGGATATCAAATGATAGGATTTGGCAAGACCAGTGACTTAGTCGTTGCAAATGCTTTTTTCTTCAACAACATGAACAATGGCCATCCACACCGACCTTGCCAGATGGAATGCATAGGAATAAAATTGACTTTATCTCTGGAAAGAGACAGTGGAGAATTCCAGTATCATCAGCCAAAACAAGGCCGAGGGCCAACTGTGAAACAGATCATCAATTGCTCATATGCAAGTTCAGGTTGAAGCTGAAGAAAATCTAAACAAGTCCACAAGAGCCAAAATACAGCATTGAATGTACCGCACCTGAGTTTAGACACCATCACCATCTCATGGCCTCTAAATTTAGGTGGGTTATACTCAATGTCGTATTTTGGCTCCCAACAATAGATCTGACACATTGAGCACTAATGATCAGAGACCAGAGGAGTGATAGGATGACACCATATATGAAGAAAGAAAAATTGTCATTAAAAAGACAGGAACTAAAGAAAAGACCAAAATGGATATCAGAAGAGATTCTGGAACTTGCTCTTGAACTTAGCAGAATGGAAAATTTAAAAAGGCAACGCAAGACTATACAATGCACTCAACTGTGTGGGTGATAACATGTATTATAATGAAATATGCAAAGACCTGGCGTAAGAAAACCAAAAGGGAAGAGCATAGTTGACATTTCTCAAGCTGAAAAAAATGAAGAAAAAATTCAAGCCTTGAAGTGGAAAGATGAAGGATTCCATGGGCACAGTATTGACCAATGCAGGAAGCGTCGAAGGAAGGAAGGCACAGAATCATTCGATGACAAAGAATTGGTCAGTGTCCAACCATTGCAAGAAGTAGCTTATAATCAAGGACTGATGTTATTGAAAGAAGATATATAAGCTGTACTGCAGGCATTGGCATAAAGCAAGCCTCCAGGAATTAAGAGAATGCCAATTAGACATTTTCAACAAATGGATGTAACCCTGGAGGCACTCATTTGTCTATGCCAAGAAATTTGGGAGACTGCCAACTGACTGGACGAGACCCACATTTGTACCCAATCCAAAGCAAAGAGACGCAACGGAATGCATACATTTTAATAATATTATTAATAGCAAGTAAAATTTTCAAAAGATAATTTTTGAATGTAGACAGAGAACTGATAGAAGTTGAAGCCAGATTCAGAAGAGGGCATGAAATGAGAGATCGCTGCCATCACATGGACTTTGGCGAACAGCAGAGGATACCAGAAAGATGTTTACTTGTATTTTATTGACTAGACAAAAGCATTCAACTTCATGGATCAGAACAAAATATGGACAGCATTGGGACAAATGAGGATTCCAGAACACGTCATTGTGCTTATATGGAACCTGTCCATGGCTTCTCCAGCAGAGCAATAATATACAGTGTGGTTTAAAATGAGGACAGATGTGGTCAAGGTTGTTTCTTTTCACCATACTTATTCAATCTGAATGCAGAGCAAATGAAACGCTAGATTATGTGAAGAACACGACATTAGAATTAGAGGAAGGCTTCTTGCAGATCACATAACTTGCTTATATTGACAGTGAAGAGGATTTGAAGTACACTGGTAAAGATCAAATACTAACACCTTCAGTGTGGATTAAACCTCAATGTAAATAAACCCCACATCCTTCCAACTGAGCTAATTTTAAAAATCATGATAAATGGAGAAAAGATTGACGTTGACCAAGATTCCAGGTTATTTGGATTCACCATCAATACTCATGGAAGAAGTAATCAAGAAATCAGAAGACATATTGCATTGGACAAATCTGCGACACACACCTCTTTAGAGTATTAAAGAGCAAGCTGTACGAGCCCTCAATAAAATGCTCTTTTAATAACATGACATAAATAAATAAAAATAAAAAAGCACTAAAGAGCAGAGATGTCACTTTGAGTATAAAAGTGCCCCTGATCCAAGCCATGCTTATTTTTGAGCAACTCACATGCATGTGAGAGATGGGCAGTGGATAAGGTTGACCATGGAAGAATTGATGCCTTGTGGTGGTAGGAAAGAATACGGAATATACCACTGTTGGCCAGAAGAGCGTATATATCTGTCTTGGAAGGAGAACATCTGGAATATTACTTAGAAGTGAGGATGGTAAGACTTTTTCTCATATACATCAGGAGGGACCAGGCCCTGGAGAAAATACCACGCGTGGTAAATTGGCGAGAGGCCTTCAACAAGGTAGACTGACACAGTGGCTGCAGCATTAGACTCAGACACGGCACTGATTGGAGGAGGATGCAGAGCCAGGCAGTGTTTTGTACCATTGTACACAGGGTCACTGTGGATCAGCATCGACTCCACGGCACCTAATAGCAACACCTTAGGTTACCATTGTGTTATACAAAGCAGATCAATTAGCAAAATGTTCTTCAGCCCTTCAAAGTTCCCACCTGTACATAAGATACTCGGTAAATATTATGTCAGAGATTGCTGAACATGTTAGTTTTGTTGTTATGAATATCAGCCCCTCCCTTCCCCCTACCCGCCTGAAAAACTGCTGCCATCCAGACAATTACGACTCTTAGCAACATCGAAGGGGACAGGTTAGAATTGCCTCTGTGAGTTTCCGGGACTAAATCTTGAGAGGAGTAGAAAGCCTCTTCTTTCTCCCTCAGAGCAGTTGGTGAGTTTGAACTGATGACCTTGGGGTTAACAGCTCAAATGTGTAGCCCACTGTGCCACTGGAGCTCCAAATTATTGTTATTAGCCTAGCACTGAACTAGTAGCGCTCAGTGTTGTCTTGAGATTCTAAGGGCATAATTTATTTTGGGAGGTCTGCAATCTCTCTCTTAGATCTGCAATCTCTTATGTGGACTCCAACTCGCATTTGATTTTTGTATATTTATCTAGTCAACAGTTACCCCCCTCTCAGTTGTTGCTATTCTGTGTATGCATGTGTGTGTGTGTGTCTTGTTCTGTCTATAAGCTACTTGAAGAACCAATGCTTCTACTTCGTTTTCAAGTCTGTTTGTCTTCAGAGTGCTTTCTCATTGCTCTCCTGGGAGGCTTCCTACAGTTTTATAGGAGTACAGATGTTGTTATTCCCAATACTACGTAAGTAGTAACTGTCAAGGATTTCTCGAGCTCTTTCTGCACATGACAGATCGACATTCACCTGTATGTTCAGCAGGTGTGTATCAAAGCCCTTCTGTGCTACAGGCACAAACACTCTGAGAATAAGCAAGGACGAAGGCATTGTTTCGGCACTCCAGAAACATCCCAGCGAGGAAGCAGACAATGTAGTTCTTTACAATATAATGATAGTTCTACAGGGAAGTATGCGTACCACAGAAAAAAGGCAGAGGAGCGACCCCTAGTTCAGATGTTAGAGGCCTGGGGAAGACGTTACAGTGCACTGTTCTGGGCAGGAGTTACTCAAATGCAGGAGGAACAGGGAGTTCTGGGCAAAGGGAGCAGCAGGTGCTCGTTGTGGAAATGAGAAGGCGTGTCTCCTTTAGAGAGTGAGCTCAGTCGTTCTCCAGAGCAGGAGTCTGGAGCGAGGGAAGAATGAATGGCAGGTATGGAGAGTCAGGGGAAGAGGGCCACGCCCCCCGGCAGGTGCTGCTTTAGCAGTGAAAAAGGATGGCAGGCTGAATTTAACAT
This sequence comes from Echinops telfairi, assembly GCF_000313985.2. Lineage (NCBI taxonomy): Eukaryota > Metazoa > Chordata > Mammalia > Afrosoricida > Tenrecidae > Echinops > Echinops telfairi. The sequence goes on from NW_022105611.1 coordinate 19,404,205, forward strand.
TGTTGCAGTACCGGTGGAGAGCATTGCCCCCCAATTTGAGCTGAATAAAAGATAGGATAGATTGGACTGGCCGAGTTGGTGTTTGTGAGTGAGAAAGCGCGCAGGAAGGCCTCTTCTAGCAGCTGGTTTATGGTCGTCCCACTGGGCACGAGAGGGCTCTCAGGACCCGATGTGAAGGCACCACTGTCAGCTGAGGGATTGTACACGTCCACAGTTGTCCAACATACCTTGATAGACTGGTCTGAGTGCCTGGAGAATCCCAGCGCCGGTCCATGCATTAAATATCAGGAAAGCGTAAGTTCTTTCTGAATGTTTAGGAGGAAAGTTTAAATCATAGAGTAGGTTACTTTGGATATCCCCCAGGGGATGTGCACTCTGCTTTGGAGACCACTAACATGCCATTTGTGGAAATGGTTTGAAGTTGCAAAGCACCTTTGCAAGCACACAGGCAGAGTGGACTTGGGAACAGACAGACCAGCTTCCACTTTTTCATGTGCCACATAGCTGCTGCCTTGTGTAAATCACTTCCTCTCCAAGGCGCCCCTTTACTTTTCAGGATTATTGTTGAGCCCAGGGATCGTGTGTGTGAGGTATAGAACTATTACTATAAATGTTCATTAAGTGGTATATTTATGAATTGTTATTTAAAAAGTCTTCCTTTGTATTTTCTAATTCTTGAAAAAGCAAAAAGATACTGGGTATAATTAAGCTGTTGCTACAATTGTGCCTAGGTGCTGCCTGTGAGCAAGAACAGCCAGATGATTACATTTACTTTTCAAAATGGTTGCGTGGCTACTCTTCGGACCAGCGGGACAGAACCAAAGATAAAGTATTATGCAGAAATGTGTGCATCACCTGACCAGAGGTAAAAATTGACATGCACACGCTTAAAAATGAGACTAAGTCAAAAAGTATTCCTTAAAAAAAATCACAGAATGCTTTATTAAACAAGAAATATCAAAACATGAAGCTATTGTTCCTTGACACTTTTGAAGGCAGTGTTTCCATCTCTACTACCCTTTCCTGAACAATCCGTCGCTTTTCTAGTTCCATGTGAAATAGCCGTTCTGGCACCCGGAGGGAGTCACACATTTCTTGTTAAGTGTTCCTTGGCTTTTAGGATCTCCCAGACTGTTCTCCACAGTGGTAGCACCATTTGAGAAAGGACTTTTTAAATTATAGTGAATTTATATCAACAAATAATTTGTTACTACTAAGTATTCATTTTCTAGATCTTAAAAATTTGGCTTAATCAGCCCAGTTTATTTCTTTTTAAGAGCATAAACTGTGGCTAATTTAACTTTACTTGAGTAATTGTATTTGTTCAGTGCTCAAGCACAGTGAAAGTTACTTCCTATGATGTGGGTTGACCACAATATGTTTGGAAAGGGGTTTTGAACTGCCTTCAGGGTTCAAGATGTACATATCTTGTATTTCTCTAAATCTTTGCATTTTAAGAGTAGATTTTATTTCCATTTGTGGAAAAAAATAAAACGACTTATTGAAGATGTTCAAAGCAAACCACATTTCGTAATGTTATACTGGTAGTCCCCAACTTAATTATATCCTCGAATGATGACATACCACACCTACAACCACTCCAGTTTTGTTCTGGGTTGTGGGTTTTTTAAATTTTTGTACATCTTATTGTTAGTAATGTGCACTATGTACAGTGTTGCGGTGTGCAATTTTATGATGTTATCATTCTCATGCCAACCTCTAAATGACAAATAAAAATAGGATTTATTACAAGAGTGGTAATAAAAATCAATAATGAGGGTAAAAAGAGGAGCTGACACCAAGGGATCAAATAGAAAGTAAATGTTTAGAGAATAATGTTGGCAACATATATACAAATATGCAAAAAACAAACAAACAAATATGCTTGATACCATTGATGTATGGATTGTTATAAGAGCTGTAAGAGCCCCAATAAAATGCTCTTTTAATTTTAAAAAAAGTCAGTAATAATGAAAACTTTAAAAACAAAAGAGGTTTCCTTTTGGAAAGAAAACCTAAAGAGGGTTCCTTTCCATTATGTCAGAACTGACTGATAGTGGAGCCCTTGGGACAGAACCACGCTGTAAGTCGGAGACTACCTGTATTTGGTTGTACCTTGTGTTTTGCTCTTTTTTGGTTGTACTTTGGTACATACACATATATTTATATATCAATAAATACCATTTAAAAATAAGGCATGACTATGGAAGTAATAACAACTGACTTGTATAACATTTCAAAGGACCACATAAAGGCAGTTTTAAAGAGATGTTCTTAGAAGTGTGTTAGACATGCAGAGCATCTAAGCTGGCAGCTTTGAAAGGCAAACTTTCTTTTTTTATTTTTTTAAGGGTCTGTTCCACTTATTTGATTCCATCCACATCTCTGTACATCACAATCAAAGGCGGCAATGTAGCCCACAGCACCCCCACCCCAAAGGGACGTAGCTTGGGGACCTGCCTCCACTTCAGGCTGTCTGAAGTGACTGGGCTGCCCGTCAACCAGAGGGGGCTTTCTGCACCCACTGCCCCCTGCACCTGTGTCAGGTCCCAACCGAGACCTTCCAGCACCAGCGCCTCCCTGTTCTACACAGTGGGCTAGAACAGGAGAGGCTGGCTGGGTGGAGACAGGTGCTCTCTAAGACAAAGCAGTGCTCTCAGGGAACCTCAGGCAGACAGGGTCCTCCGCGAGTAGAACTGAGACCATTGGGGAAGCCAGAGCTAATGAGAATCCCTCAAGCACAGATCAGATTCACACGGCTGGGGGAGGGGGGAGGAGGTAGGGGGGTGTGCTGTCAGGTGTACAATAGAGATCCTGGAGCCCCAGGCTGGGTTCTAAGCCTCTAAGAAGGGAAACACCTGCCTGGAGGTCTCTCAGTACAGAAGGGGGCCGCCCACCTTTCAACTCCACCTTGAATTGGCCAGTATTCTGAAATCACGTTAGAAGTTCATGCGCCTGTCTCCTCCGTTGGGAGAGGGGCTTTGGGTGAAGAAAAGCCCCTCCATGAAGGTCCCTGGCCAGCCCCTCTCAGGGCATGGAGGGCAGCTCTCTGCCTGAAGGGTCGAAAGGCAAACTGTCAAGTGTCTATTTGTCTCCTAAACACCTCATTGTTTTCATTACATATCCCTATGTTACCTGAAAGATATATGTCATCCTGTAATACCTGTACTGAACATTATTGGAGGTATTTCAGGAAGCTGTTTTGTTTTCACACCTGTTACTAGTAGTCTCTTTTAGACATGGCATTACCTGACCTAGAGAATTCTGTATACATACAATCCTATAACCCACCCACTTCCCATGTCCTGAGGGAATCCTTCCTTTTACTACTGCTCAACTTCATCTTGTGGCAGGGGCGTTTTCTTTCTGTGTGCATGGGTGGGGTTATATTTTGCTGTTGTTTTAACTGAGTGAATTTCTCTTGCATTCACCTCTTGCGCAAGCATTTTGTCAGGGCTTCAGCATTTTGAGAGGGCTTCAGAAAGCTCATGGGGAAATGGAATGAAAAGATAATGAAATCTTTCCCTGGACTTTTCCAAGCTCCTTGGTATATATGCTCTCTTAAAAACTTATTTCTAGCCTGTGAAAACAAAGACTTTCCAAACTGTTCGTCTTTTTCCTCAGTAACACGACTTTACTGGAAGAAGAACTGAAGAGGCTCATTGAAGCTCTGATTGAGAATTTTCTTGAGCCCACGAAGAACGGCCTGACCTGGCGTGCCGTGTAGGGTGCCGCAGACATCTGCACTGGCCGATGGGACAGCACCCCAGGAGCTGCGTGTGGAACCTCGTGTTCCCATTCTTTCTCTCCCCCGTTGGGCCAAGGATTTCTCCCCCCTCTTTCTTTTTGGTCAAGTAGCTAAACACGCTGTGCAATGTTGAAACCGTGTGGAGGGAAACAACTCAAATGGTTTTTCCCGTAATCTTGAACAAAAGTCATTTACATGGAAAGTATTAGAGTACTGCAGTGTTTTGTTTTGTTTTTCCTGTAACAGAAACGTCACAATACAAAAGTGAGTTCTGCTAGGAAAGTCTAGTCACCCTTAGTTCCATGTCGTTGTGTGTAGCATGGTTGCTGTTTTTTGAAAGCAGGTAAATGTGATTTAACTGTCGCGTAAGGTAAGCCTGTGAGAAACCGGCACTGCTCCCAGATGGCTGTGGTAAGTGCCGGTGTGATGCCACAGGCATTGCTGTACACATTAGGTGTTTAAACTAGGATGTTTAGAGCAGTGTTACGGGGTGCTCGTGGTGCAGTCTGTGCGTATTGAAGATTCTGACGTTTACTGAACAGAAAACAATAGGGGCAGCACTCACAGCGGCTTTGTTATTAGATGCAGTGCCTTCCCAGGGGTCTGGTATAAACTGGACACTGTTTCTCCATTGGGTCTGATTCAATCAGTTAACTTTGAGCCGGTTAAGAACAAATCTCCCAAACTCTGTGGGTACTCCTCCGCTGTGTCAAAGTCTCGCTGGTTGAGCAGAGAGAAAAATCTGAACTGAGAAAGGAGCTGTGAATTTATTTAGAAGTCTTAGCTTTTGACTTAGATTTGTAGTCACTTTATTCCTTATTCTGATGAAGTAATGATACTTTCACTAAAAAATAAAATAAAACCATCCAGATCTAAGTATTATGAACCATAATACTAAGTTCCAGTTTATTTTAACATCTTGCTGGCTTCTCTAGACTTTCTGATCCCATAACCACGACTCACTTATTCTTAATGTAGAAAAGTATTTGTTGGAAGGTCATTTGTTGGTTGATTCTTCAGTTTTCTGAAAAAGACCTGGAGAAGTGCTATTTCATCTTCTCAGAGCGTATCCTGGCCTACAGGTCACAGCATAGTTCTACACATGAAATACACTAAAGAAATAGACAGGCAGTGCACTGGGGATAATAAAACTAAATGAATGGCCTATAGGAGGTAGCACTGGTATTAGAGAATGTGTTTCCCTGAAAAATAAATGCTAAAACATTTGAGCTGATTAGAAAGTTCATGAAATCGTGGTTTGGTGTGTCCAATTGTACTTCTCACATGACGAGTTGCCACGATTGTTCATTGGTTCTCTCTTGCTGTCGGACACCTGGATCTTGTATAACTGCAGATAATAGGCAGCTAGTTAAGTGTAGAGCATCATTTTTCTGAAAGAGCTCATTTTTAAAGGCTGTACTGATGAAGAAATGCATAGTTTTTTGTTTATTTTCTTTTAGGACTGTATATTGTAATTTTTTAAATGACCTGTGTTCTATAAAGTGGTATGGCCAGTGCTATGTACATATGAAATATGTTTATATTTGTTTTTGCTACCTGTGTTTCAGTGACTAAAGAACAGGGTGTAGCTAACATGATTATGACAGGCCATTTGTAATCGATAAAGCTACATCCTGATTATCACTCTATTATGAAGAAAACCATTTTATTTGGGTACTTTGATGCAACATTTGGGTCATCTTAAGGTGAACAGTTATTGAAACTCAGAATATTATTTCAAAATATTTTTTAATATGAACACATGAATGCAAATGACTAAAAAGTTAAAGTGAACAAATAAACACAAATGATCCCGAAGTCGGCCGGAGCATGATACTTGGCCTCGTGCGTCCACCCGTCTAGCAGGCTCCATCTAGTGACCACCAGAGCCAGCCAGGAGAGGGCCCTGCTGTTCACGCTTCTCCCCTGAGCAGCGGCATGGGAAGAAGTGCCCCCTCGTTGAGGCTGGGAGAGCAGGGCAGGTCTAGTGGGCAGGTCAGCACACGCATTGGAGAGGCAGAGGAGACGAACAGGAGAAGGTCCGGAAGGCAACAGGAAATACTTCTTGTGAAGAGCAAGCCTGTCAGCCTGCCCTAAAAGGAGGACGTGAACGCGTGAGTTGTTTACGGTTCCGGTTTGTTATGATGATGGATGGCTAGTGGGCCCGTTGTTTTCCTTTATCAGTGCTTACAGCGAGGCCGAACTGCAGGCGGACCCCTTGTACTGACTAAATTCATGCCAGAAGGTTGAGTGTTCAGATCTCTGGGAACTCTAGAAGGGGTGGGGCAGACAGAAACAGGGACACACTGTCGCTGGAGAAGGAAAACCTCTTCAGAAAGAGCTTAAGGAATTAAGATCACTTAACTGAAGACGAGGAAGCTACCGCGAGCGATCTTAAGGCTCAAGTTATTAATTGGGGCTTTTAGCAAAGAACGCAAAGTCAGAAATAAGACAAATTCTTTTCCATCTAGAACAAGAGGTATCGGAATCTTTAAAAGGGGCTGGGGGCCGGGGGCAGACAGCATAAAAAGTTCTAGTTCAGGTTTGATAACTTCTTATACAGGAATCATCATGAAGTCTTCTACTTGAATTTTTCTTTAAAAGTTATTTTAAGGGAATTAAAATGTTAACTATTAAGGGGTATAATAAATGGCCTTTTAAGGTTCTTTTTTTTTATTATTTTTTTTATAAGGTTCTTTTCAACACTTAAAAAAATGAACAAGATGATGTAAAGTAAATTTTGGGTTTCACTCCATCTCTGGGAGAACTTAGCTCATGAGAGTTGTTTGTGTATTTTGAGTAGTGCAATGCATGCGTGCAATGAGGCACGTCTCACTGAGGTGTTATTTAGTTATGCGACTTGAACCCGGTTTTGTTCGTCTCGAAGAATGTGTAGCATTGTAGGACGCTTGAGGCTTGGGTTGTAAATACAAAGTAGTAGTACTTGGATGTAGTAACTTCCGGAGAGAGGTCCTGAGATATCGGCTCCTGCGGAGTATGTTCATCTAGGAAACGGACCTCCCGTTTCTTCAGCGGGTTGCTCCACGGATGGGTCTTCCGGAAAACACGCGCTATGAACTGCTGCTATGGATATTTCTGGTATTTCTTCAGCTCTTTTCTTGATGTTTGTGATACTTGCAAAATCCAAATTTCACATGGATACATTTGATTGTATGCCTTTTTCTCCTCGCTACCTGTTTTTTTCCCTAAGCATCCTCCCACATTTTGTTACTGTGAAAAGTTCTCATTGTATTACCTCTGAGAAGAAATCTTACTTGTATCCATTCAGAATGCTTTACATTTATTCATAAACTGTGTATGGCTGTAAGTTATTTTGTTATTGTCAGAGCATTTTCGCCTTGTTGTAACGTGATTCTAAATCTTATTTCAAACTCTATTTTGATCTGTCTTATTGACTGTATGTTAATTTATTTGGGCCCATTTACACCGCGCGTATTTTCTGAGATTGCTCTCGAAACCGATGAGGAGAGACATGCTCATCAACAAGAAGGGTCGACTGGTTTAATTTTGGGTTTCGAGTTTTTTTGTACCGTGGTCACCCGAAGCACAGCATTTTGAGGACGTTTTTTTCCTTCCTCCTACCTGCTGTTCAAAGGTGGATGACGGCTGCATTGATGAGATTTACTCAATGTCTGAGTTTATACAGCATAATTTAGTTCTAGTTGGAAACAAAGTCACAGGCAAATCCTTAGTGTTGACTGTTGGTGACTAAAAGCTATCTACCGTACGATACTGTCACATTCATTACGTCCTCTTTCCTCCTCCCTGCTCCTTCAAGAAGACAGCCTTGGATGTGTGTGTGGATTGTGATAAGAGTTGTATGAGCCCCAATAAAATGATTAAAAGAAGAAGACAGCCTTAAAACGGTGAACAACTGACCAGAACAAGTGTCCGAGGTGGGGCAAAGTAATACAGCTGGAATGGCCCCTCAGGTGTTTCCACCAGCCTACCCCTAACGCAGAGGCGCACGAGTGTGGCGGGAAGGGGCCTGGGAGCAAGATCAGAAGCAGCCCACCACTCCTGGGACATGTCCTGTTCGGTCTTAAAGATGTAAGTGCATCGCACACTCTCCATAATGAAACGGTTTGTTTTCAAATAACAGCGAGCTCTTCCCGTCAGCACTCAAGCAGGTGCTGGCAGGAAGGAGCAACGTCTTTCTCTCTGAGGGGCTCCGTCTTTCTCCCCCAGCCTGCCCTCCACCCTGCCCTCGCCACATGGCCCTGGAGGGACACAAACTGACTAGTGTCAGAAGCATCACATCCAAGAGACCCATGCCCTTTTGACGGTGACACCTTCACGTCCCAGTGCCAAATTCAACAGACCTGCGAGAATTGTGTTACCGTTTATCCATGCACAGTAGTCTAAGGTGTTGGCCAGTTTGCTCTGTTTAAGGCATTGGTATTTCTTCACGAAGAAGGAACACCTGACTATCAGCTCCTTGAGACCAGGGATCATGATTTATTATTCTCCATGCCCACACCCCCTCGTTCATCAAAAGCACACTGCCATCGAGTCGATTCCGACCCTCTAGGGCAGAGTAGTCCCTTTGGGTTTCCAAGGCTAAACATCTTCGGGGCACAAAGAGCCATATCTTTTCCCACAGAGCCGCTGGTGTGCTCCAACTGCTGACCTGCTGGTTAGGAGCCTAACTGGTAACTTACCACGACACCAAACATAAGGTGCTTCATTGATAATGGAATTAACGGGTTCAAAGTAGCAAATCGTGTAGGAAACAATAATTTAATTTGTTAATTCATCCTTTAAAATTGATTCTCTTTACTGAAATTCATAAGAAGAGAATTTATTGAGCACACCCTTAGGAACTCAGTTTCTTTGGAAGCGGCATATTTTTATTTTGAAATTACATACAATGTCTACCAAGAGGACTATGAGATAGTGTCTATGGATGATACGAATGATACAAATATCATTTGCTTACATGCCATTTTGAGCCTCCTGGTGCTACCTTCTAAGTGAGTCACAATGAATTTGATACTACTGGTTGTGTTTTTGCCCAATGTTATGAGTCATGTCTTACAAGACGTAATAAAACTAGGTTCACAATTGAGCTCAAGCAAGAGCGTGGACCTACAGATAGTGAGACCGCCTCGTTAGTGGCTAGACTAAACTATAGACATTACTGATGGAAGCTATGCTGCCAGCATTTCTCTAAGTGTGTGGCTTTAGTTCCAAAGTGAGCCTTTATTTGAATTTCTGTCAACATCTCATTTTTCCCGATGGGGAAAAATTAAAACAAACCCTCACCAGGGTATGAGTACGGCCTGTGAGGGTTTGCACATTAAGTATTTATGTGTGGATGTCTGCAAGCTTTAGCCACAGGAAGTATTGTCAGTAATAAACAGGCCTCTTATAGGCCTGAGTTTCCAGGTAGCTTTTATTCGATACTGTATCGTTCATAAGAGTTTGCTATCCACACTGAACATGTTCTCATAGTATGCACACTGGTTTATCCTAGAATCTACTTTAATCTAAATGAATATTCTAGATTAGCAGGTCTCAGTACTTCTTGACGGGTTCTCCAGAACTCTCAGAGATAAGGACTAATATTAAAGTTCTTTCCATCCTGTTTCTCGTCTTTCCTTCTTGTCCGTTGTCCGTGTGACCAGCAACGGACAAAATAAGTTAGAAAAGTTAAAGGCTTGGAAATCCTTCAAAGTAACAAGGATGCTTCAATGATTTCATGGTGGCCTTGGAGTGAGTTTCTAGGGCTGTTACTTGTTCTCTTAATTGTAAGCCACACAATGTTCACTTCACTTGTTCCAGCTGAACAAGTCATGTTCAAGTGGATCGACAGGTCTTTATCCATGTACAGGTTCTCCCTTAAGTTGTTGCGGTGAGAGGCTGTCGAGCTGGTTGCCACTCACAGCAGCCCTGTGTCCACAGCTGCCCAACCCCGCGCCGTCCTCCCGGTACTGCTTAAGCGAGAGCCCAGTGGCGCCGCCACTGTGTCTGTCCATTGTGTCAAGGGCCTTCCTGAACTTTTCTCAGCCCTGTAGGGTCACTGTAAGCTGAATTCTTATGACAACGGAGGACGGAAGACAAGAGGCCAAATGGAGACCCACTATGGCACAAGTGTCATTCTGTGTAATTCCAGTTTACTCAGTCAATGATCAAACTTTCCACTTAAAACAAAAACTTCCTTAAGAACATGGGCGGGGGGGCGGGGGGCTGGAGAGTTGATGACATGTCCTCCAGAGCTTTAAGGAGATACAAATAATAGCAGTGCAAGAGAAGGGCTACAGTAGTAAGTATGAAACGGTGCGAGAGCACAAGAAAAGGGAACATTGCTGGGTCTGGGAGAGCTTTAAGAAAGAGCGGAGGTGAGAGCCCAGCTTTGAAGGATGAACAGATGTTTGTCAGGAAGAGAAGAGGAAGGGCATTGCAGGAAGCAGTTTCTGGGAGGTTGGAAAATAGGTTTCTGGTCTCAGCCAAGGGCACTTGTAATTTTATACCCTTTCTGGGTGGCATGCCCAAGGCTCCGACTACCATGCTGAAGCTGATCATGTCCAGATCTATGCTTTTCAGGCCAGACATCCTTTGCAAGGTTCACAGTCAGACAGCCAGTGGCTTTCAAGTCAGCCCTCCCCGCTGGCCCACTCACTGCCATCCGGTCAATGCTGACTCACGGCGACCCTCTGGGTCAGGGTAGAACTGCCACTTTGAGTGTCTGAGACTGTCCCACGGGCACTACAGCCTAAGCGCCTCTCCTCTCTGACCTCTGACTCACAGTTGCCCACCCCACCCACTCAGGGTGTTCCTTCTCCTACATTAGAGCCTTAGCGAGTCATAGTCATGGCTTCCCCGCTCCCTTCCCCTCCACACAACATAGGCATCTGATTCTGCTAATGTTGCTCCCTAAATTCGGTGAACCCTTTCATAATGCAACAGGCTGGTGTTTTTCTTAGAACTTAAAGTGATTAAAATAAACGGTCCTATGAGTACTAGAGTCGTGATGCCAGATTAGAGTCCCAAGGGGTTAATTGTGCCTTGGTACTTCTTATCAACAATTCCTGAAGCTGGCTGAGGCTTCGAGATGGCAGCCTGAGTGCCAGTTGGTTGGCACTCCATTAGTTAGCTGACTTAGGCGATTGACTCAGGAGAAAAGGGGTTGCTGGGGACTCATCTTCACCTTCTACTTTCCAGAGCTGGAGTTGTCTGTGGTGTATGCACTGAGCCTTGTCTTTGTCTCCAATAGTTGGGTAGACTAGAGAAACAAATTTATAAACACTCATGTGTGTAAGAGAGAGCTTTATATCAAAGAGCAATTGTATATTAAGAAAACATCCCAGCCCAGTCTAATTCAAGTCCATAAGTCCGATAGCCCATATGTCCTATAAATTTCTCTTCAGACTTATGTAACACATACAATGACACCAAATGCAGGAAGAGATCAGTAGGTATAAAGTCTTGTGGATCCAGTGGTGGTGGAAATATCTCAGCACTGGTGTGGGTCTCCACATGGCTCCTCCAGCTCCAGGGCTCTGGCTCCATCAGCATAGCTCCATGTAGCTTGTCAGCAGGAAGATAAAGCAGAGAGAGAGTGTGTCCTGCCTCCAGGGAGGAAGAGGAGTTCCCAGAATCCTCAGTAGAAGGCCATGCCCACACAGAGGTCTCATTGGCTATGACCTGATTGACAGGCTAGACTCCACCCCTTTCCAAGTTGACACAAGATTATGTAACCGCCACAAATACCTTTAGCCCAGACAAGACTTCATATTCAGTTGCCAGGTAAATTAAGAAGTCTATTATGTAGCATATATAAAATCTATACCCCCTTCTCCTGTAGTGGTTAAGAATATAGGCTCTGATGTCCGAATGCTTAGGTTCAAATATCCCTCTTCACCAGTTACTACCTATAAGACTAAACAATGTGGTAACATATGGTGGTGGTCAGCAGACAATATGACAGGCCTTTGTCTCAAGTCCAAAGAACTGGAGGTCAACCATCCAGATGCAAGATCCAGACCCAACAAAAAGCAAGTGTTTCCGCAGGATCCACTTAGACAGAAAGTAGGCCACACCCCTGAGGAAATTTCCTTTCCAGTATGTCAGGGCTGTGCCTGCCTTCCAGCCTAATCTCACAACTGATGGCTGTCAACATCAGATCCCATGACGGAGCTGATTACACCATGTTAGGTCACATCATGAGGGATTAGTAGGTCTTAAGTGCCAACCCCTTGGGAATCCGGGCCTTAGAATTACAGTCTCGGTAGGGAGAAGATGAGCCAGTCAGGGTGTGATGTAGCAACGATGAAACATACAACTTTCCTCTAGTTCCTAAATGCTTCCTCCTCCCCCACTATCATGATCCTAATTCTACCTTACAAATCTGGCTAGACCAGAGGAGGTACACTGGTACAGATAGGAACTAGAAACACAGGGAATCCAGGGCGGATGATCCCTTCAGGACCGGTGGTGTGAGTGGTGATACTGGAAGGGTGGAGGGAGGGTGGGTTGGAAAGGGGGAACCGATTACAAGGATCTACATGTGACCTCCTCCCTGGGAGATGACAACAGAAGAGTGGGTGAAGAGAGATGTCGGACAGGGCAAAAAATAATAATTTATAAATTATCAAGGGTTCATGAGGGAGGGGGCAGTGGGGAGGGAGGGGAAAAATTGAGGACCTGATGCCAGGGGCTTGAGTGGAGAGCACATGTTTTGAGAATGAGGAGGGCAATGAATGTACAAATGTGCTTTACACAATTGATATATGTATGGATTGTGATAAGAGTTGTATGAGCCCCTAATAAAATGATTAAAAAAAAGAAAATGTTTTAGAAATGATGATGGCAACATATGTACAAATATGCTTGACACAATTGAAGTATGGAATGTTATAAGAGCTGTAAGAGCTCCCAATAAAATGATTTTTTTTAAAAGCTAGAAATAGAAATGTCATCCAATCCAGCAGGTGTATATCTATATATATCTGTCTCCTAGAGAAAGAGGAGAAGGCAGGAGGAAAGGGCTGGCACTGGACAAAGGGGCCCGAGGATCCGCGGGTGGAAATGGAGAGAGTGCTGACACTTTGTGGGGATGCCAACCCACTTCCCAGCCTCAGGGGATACAGTGAGCCGTTAAATGGGAAGCTAGTTTGTAAACTTTCATCCAAAACCCAATAGCAGGGATGCTAAAACAAACAAGAATTACAGCTTTGGAAACTCCACCAGGAGGTTCCATTCTGTGCTATCAAGTCAGACTCGGCTGGACACCAGTGGGTTGGGCTTGGGATTATTCACTACTCAACTTCAAGAGCCGAGAGGGCAGGGAGTTCACCTGAACTCCCTTGCCGGATCCCTGGGTGCCACACACCCCACCTGGCACCACAGACGCCCAGCAGGTGGCTGGATTAATAGCCAGAGTCCTGGGAGCTGGGCTCTGAACCAAGTCAAGGACACTGGCTGCCACAATGGGCTCAGAGGTAGCAGCTGTGGCGGTGTGCTCCCCTGCTGTCTGTGGGATTACTGGGACTCAGCATGGATTCGGCACACCTAACGACAATCAACTCTAGGAACAAAGAGAAGCCCCACCCAAAAGGCCCTGCTCCTGGCTGGGTGACAGATGACATTCATCTCGCCACTGAGGCCACTAAGGCTGACTTCCCAAGGACGGGATTTGAAAAATAAATTAAATTGCCTTCCACATTCCACCAGGGGGCACTACGGGAACGTGTCCAGTTTGTGCTAAAGAGACTCCCTAAGTAAGTCCCTACCTAGCTTCAATGAGAACGTAGTTCCAAGGTGGTGGATGTTTGGGGTTTTAAGAAACTTTCCTGCTCAATCCACTGTGCAGCTGAAAAACTGACGTCTCCCCTGCTTGTGTTCTCCTGGGGCCTAAGGCAGTCCTTCAACTAAGATCCTCAGAAGAGCTTTCATAAGGATCCTCTAATTTATCTTCCACATCGAATTTCTATATTTCCATTTAAAAAAGTAACTCCATTGGTGATAAAGGTGAAGTTATTCCTTCAAGTAATCACCGCTGGTGAATCCCTAAGAAGGGCTTGAATCTGTGTTTTCAAAATCCTAATTTATTCATTTTCTTGGAAGAAGCACAGGCAGAATGCTCCTTAGAGGTGAGGCTATCGAGACTTGAACTTCAGTCATGGTGTCAGGGGAGACCAGAAGCCATGCTTGGTGAGGTAGTGGACCGCTCGGAAAAGAGGAAGACTTTCAGCACGATGGACAGACACGGTGGCCGTCGTGTCGAGGGGCTCACACAAGAACAGTGATGAGGATGGCGGGGCCTGGCTGTTGTCCTGTTGTACAGAAGGTCGCCATGAGTTGGAACCAGCTCGATGGCACCAAACAAGGATTTCTTCATTTACCCAAAGTACACTGAGTACCAACTTCTGTTTTAAAAAATGTTAAGCGTACACAGGCAAACCTTGCCAATGCCTTAGAACTAAAGGCATTCGAAGTGAGAAGGAACTTTGGAGCTCACCTAAAGAAGTGTTTGAAATTTAGGTGGGCATAAGAGTCCCCTCAAGTGATATGGGGAGACTGGAAGCCTCATAGACTGCAGGTAGGAATGTAGAACTGTACAGCCACGGTGGAAAAGGTTCCATAAACGGTGAACAGAAATGCCACACGGCCTAGCAATCCCTCTCCCTGATCTATCCTCCCCAAATAATGATCAAAAGACCAACAGATACATGCACATTCATATTACGGCAGCACTAGCCACAATAGCAAAACGAAGATGGCAGCAGCTGAAATACCCAGCTACGGAGGGATGGATACCGAAGTCCTGGTACATCCATGCGATGGAATACCAGGTATCCCTAAAGCACAATGATGAGACCAGCAAACACCTCGTCACTTGGGAGAATTTGGGAAGACATTATGCTCAGCAAAGCAAGTCAATCTCATAACGACAAATAGCGTACAAGACCACGAACATAAAAGAAAAGAAATCAAGAGAAATGGTTTCCACACTCAAAGAAGTGGGCTTTGAAAGCCCTGGGGAGGGAAAGGAGAGTGGGCGGGCAGGGTGGGGGTGGAAATGGGGAGAAGAGGAGAAAATTAAAAAAAATAAAAACATTAGATAAATACCAATATGATCAGCAATAATGTGATTAGAAATCTCTCTTATAGTTGAAAATAAAAAGTGTAGTACCAGTTTTAGAAAGCTTTACCATTTTTGTAAAGCTTAGCCTCTTCCTGTATTTTGAAAAGAAAAAAGATCCCTTCAAGAGCCTCTGTAAAATGCAGACTCTAAGACTTGTCTCTTCTGCTTGAATTCAATGAGTCTGGGTGGAGCCTGGCAATCTGAACTTTTCAGAAGATGACCCACCATTCCCTCCATGAGTCTGATTCAAGCGAATTGTGGATGACACTCTGAGAAACACTGGCCGGTTGGATCAATCTCATCAGAACATGGAGAAGACAATGAGTGCACAGGAGTGAGCCCCTAGGAAGGTTTTGTTCTTGTTTTCAGGAAAAACACGCTGCAGTACAGAGGGGTATGGTGAATGATGTGATCACATACTGTTTGCGGTTGGAATGACATTATGGCCACCGTGGTCGCCCAGGGCCCTGAGAAAATTGAGGGCCTTGAGACAGCATGGAAAGGATGAGGAATCCCACTGTGCGGGACAAGCAGCCTTACCCCAAGGTGTCCCTCTTGACCCTCCAAACCAGTTGAATACCACTGAGTGATATAAGTCACCACCATGTCAAACGGAAGGATCATTGAGTTGAGCCTGGATTGAATTCCACAGAATCTTAAAATATAATAGAATGGTTGCTATTTTAAGGCAAATAAGTTGTGGAGTAGTTTGTTACCCAGTAACAGATATTTAGGGGGAAAACTGATACCTAGAAAAGGGTGTTGCCGTCACAACAAACTTAAAACACCGTCCTTGCTTTTTGAGTCTGGGTGGTGGTCAGAATCTGGAAGGTCCTCCGCAAGACTGTTGGTGACACCTGGAAGGGCCTCTGGGAGTCTGTCAGTAAGGACTTGGAGGACAGAAAGGAAAATATGGAATGCTTTAGGACAAGGTCACCCAAACTACATGTGGCACCACAGTTAATAAAGCTCGTGTCTGTGGGTAAGGTGACAACAGAAGAGACTCTAACGACACTGCAGAATCTAGCGAAAGCCATCTCTAAGCAGAAGTCCCACTGGCCTCTTCCAGCATTCGGTGATAAAACACAAAGATACATTTGAGAAGGAACAATTTCATTTCCAAGCAGAATGTATAGGAAATAGGAGGTTCTGTGTTTCTAGGTGTTTTTCCTGTTTCGCCTGCGTGATCTGATTCATCGATGTACAAGTGTTCAGAGTATTCTCATATTTTTATTATTTCTGTAAGTGCAGCTATTTAGTTTCTGATTTTTGTTATTTCCATCTCCCACATACTCTTATCCACATGATTTCATGTAAGTGTTATAAAATTTTATTGTTTCCCATTTCACAGATGAGGAAAGAGAGGTCACTAGGAAAGTTGCCTAGTTTCCCTGAGTTCAACAGACGGGTGGGGAAAGGACGTAAGCTCCGGCGGCCTGACTGCGGGTGCAGCACTCTTGCCCATTGCATCAAAATGCATCATGGCGTGAAGTTGCATGGTCTGTTTGCCAACTAGACAAATGACTCCGGGTCAGGAACAAATCCAAGGAGCTCTTTGTAAACCTTAGTACCATTGCTGGTGGTTTTCAGGACTTAGTGAAGAGGGGAAACGCCATGACGTTGGTGAAGATAAAGGATGTGCAGAAGCTCCTCCACTGAGGCGTCAGAAAGGTTGAAAGGCAGTCCTCCTAGAATGTGCAGGGCAGGACTTTCAGACTCTGCTAGACAAGAGAGCCTTTAGAAGCGGAGGCCGCTCCCCAACCTGCTTAGCCCAGTGTAATGCAGTCAATTCCAGTTTGCCCAAGGAATCTACCCTTAGGATAGGAGGTGTCACAGGATTCTGAGATATATACTTAATATACTACCCATAATTAACCTTCCTGATAACCTAGGGTGTTTTTTTAGCCCTTTTCCTCTTGGGAAAGTATCCCATCACAGCAAGAGAGGATCAGTTGTGACTAAGACCTGGCTCACTGAACTTGCACAGACTGGACAGTCTCCACCTTCGGGTCACCCGGGAGCAAAAAACATATTGGTCAAGGAACCAAAGACATCACCAGACCAACTCAGAAGGCATTTGAAAGTGAGAGGTCCAAAGAAGCATTACCTTGCTAAATAATGCATATGTATGACCATGCCTGGGAAATCTTTTACATATTCATAAGCCCATCAGATTTCCCTCTTGTGTGCCATAAAAAACCCTCTTTTCTTCAGGCATTTGCCTGGGTGACCCCAGGCCCAGCTTGCTCCTGGCCTGATCAACCAAAGTCATTTGCCCCTCACCTTTCATCTTGTCTTTGTTTCTCTGTCTGTGTCAAGCAAGACCTGGGATGGTAACAGAGCCTGAAGGGGGTGCCTCATGAAGCTTTGTACTATTCACAGCAGGCACACCAGCATGCTGACTCTCGTCCCAGGTCTTGAAAGACCTAGGAGTGTGGCTTTTGTCTAATGGAGAGAATCCCAATAAGATTCCTGGGATTTCCTAAGAAAACAAACAAAGATCATTGTATCGGCAGAAGCAGTTGCCAGCTTGGTATACAATAATCAGACACAAAACCAGGCGACCACAAAGTGCCTGGGAACTCAGACGCCTTTCTCCTCGGGGATGTAACAAGGTACCACCAACTTAGAGCTTAAACCAATGCCGAGGTGTCAGCTCACAACCCTGTGGAGTTGAGAAGTCTGCAGTGGGTTTCACGGGGCTAACATGAAGGGGTCATTAGGGCTGTTCATTCTGAAGACTCCAGAGCAGTGGTTCTCAGCCTTCCTCATGCCCACACCCTTTCATGCGGTTTTTCATGCTGTGGTGACCCGCCCCCCAACCATAAAATTATTTTTGTTGCTGCTTCGTCACTGTCATTTTGCTACTGATATGAATCAGGTGACCCCTGTTTAAGGGTTGTTCGACCCCCAAAGGGGTCGAGATCCACAGGTTGAGAACCGCTGCTCTATAAGGAAATTTGTTTTTTTCCCCCCCCAATTCCTAGAGGCAGATTCCAGTGCTTGAGTCTTGGCCCCTACTTCATTTTCAACATCAACAGCATAACATCTTCAAATCCTCTCTGACTTTGTGTCCTTTGTCCTATCTCCTTCACTGACTTCTTCAAGAACAGTTTGGATTGCATTGGGCCTACTTGGATAATCCTGCCATCTTTCAAAATCCTTAATTTAATCACATCTCCAAAGTTCCTTTTACCATGTAAGGTAACACAGTCACAGGTTTGGGGGGTTAGGATGTGTCCATCTTTAACCAAAAAAGCCCCACGGCCGTTGAGTGAGTTCTACCTCATAGCAGAGCCCCTGGCAGGACTGTTACTCCTCCTACTACACCTTTAGCTTTCTGTGGGCAGGAAACAGACTGAGGAGAGGATTTAGTTGCCAACACAGGTCCATGCTTATTCTAATACTGCCAACATAAATGTTCTGATACTCCCAACATGCTGAGAGGGAAAGTGTGATGGAGAGGAAAGGGTCAATGTAACCAACTGTCCCTAAAAGAGCTCTCTTTCCTAAACTTTGTTAATGTGAACACATGAACATTCTTCCCCCTACTCTTTTCTACCAAGGGCCCTGGGAAAGGGTCTGTTCAAATTAGGGGTCTTGAAGCTTAAACTTCAAAAGTTTCATGGTAAATCTTGCTCCAGTGGAGATTAGGAATCTAGATCCATACCTGTGTTCAATTTCCTACTCTACCACTTCCTAGCTGTGTTGTGTGTGTGTGTGTGTGTCCACGTGTGTGCCTGTGCATGTATGTGTGCGCAGTATTACAAACTGGGTTTTACAGAAGCAGGTCCTGAGGTGAAGTTTGGGATACATTATGTTCATTAGGGATCAACGTCTATGAAAGGGAGCTGAAGTAGCACAGGGCAGAGGACCAGGGCAGAGAGACCTGGTCAAGGTGGCAGGGATACTGGAGTTACAACTCATTGTCTGCCAGAGTTGCCTCTTGTTGAGGCTAAGGTTGGGCAGCGTCTTTATTCTCTCACATCCCTTCGACACTGCTTGTGGGCTGCCCAAGGAAGGGCTTGGTCGACTCTAGGGCAAGACTGCTCTCCGCTTCCGGATAGATTCGGAAGGAGCTGACAGCTGGGGATTCTTCTGACCAGTTTCCTACAGCTGTGCGGCAAGTACAGCAAGTTCTCCCTTGAAGGGGGATCTGGTGCGCACTTCATATCTACTGTAAACAGTGATATGCTGAAGTTGTCTCATGTCAGCTTGCAAAGGCTGGTTGCTGGCAGTTCGATCAGACTGCATTCAGTGCTGCTCTCTCTCTCTCCCTCTCTCTCTCTCTCCACACACACACACACACACACACAGTCATCAAATTAATTCCAACTCATAGTGACCCTATACAGAGATTCTGAGACTGTAAATCTATAATGGAGTGGACAGACAGCTCATTTTTAAAAAATAAATCATTTTATTGGGGATTCATAAAACTCTTATCACAATCCATTCATCCATCCATTGTATCAAGCACATTTGTAGATTTGCTGCCATCATCATTCTCAAAACATTTTCTTTCTACTTGAGCACTTGATACCAGCTCAATTTCCCCTCTCTCCCTCACGAACCCTTGATAATTTATAAATCAGTATTATTTTTCCATGGCTTACACTGTCTGATGTCTCCCTTCACCCACTTTTCTGTGACAGCTCACCTTTTTGAGGAGTGGCTAGTGGGTTTGAACTGCTGACTCGTGGCTAGCAGCCCTTGAAATCAGCCACAGTAGGAGTATTCACACCACAGAAATTGACAAATGCCACAATGTACGGCTTTCTGTTCCCTTCCTAAAGAGCCATTTTACCAGTAAGCCTTTGGGGTGTTCTACATGGATTCACCATGAGGCCAGTGCTTTGTTTTCTCGTTTGTAAAATGGGGCCATATGGGTAGCATGATTGCGTGGGCTAATATGTGTGAAATGCTTGGGAGAGTGCCGGGACCCCAGGAAACATTCAAAACCGAGCGAACTCATTGCTTGCCATTCTGACTCTCAGTGACCCTGAAGGACAGAGAACTGACTGACCCACTGGGTTTCCTCAGCTGTAAATCTTTATCCTCTTCTCCCTAAGAGCAGCTAGTGGGTTTGAACTGCTGACCTTTTGGTCAATTCACTGTGTCACCAGGGCCCCAGGAAGAGAAAGAGGAAACCCTAGATAGGGTGCCTATGAGCTGGAATCCCCTGGATAGCAGTGGGTTTCGGTGTCCCTCAGCTAGTACCATATCGAATTATCTTGGATTTCCTAATAGAATCCTAACAGAATTCGGCCGTGTTTCTCTATTGCCACCGGCTGGCTCATCCTCAATCCCCAAACCAAGCCCAGGGCCGCGGAGTCCATCTCCACTCACAGTGACCCAGGGCCTCGGGAGGCTCTACCTCTTCCCGGGAGCAGAGAAGGGGGCCTTGCTAGCTCACCCACAGCGTGACCAGCGCGCCCTGCTCCGGATGCAGGAGGTGGACATCGTTAGCACCACCTGGTTGCTGCCCACTCACCGAAGCCCTCTGGGGCAGGGCAGAACTGCCCCGCGGGGTGTCTAGGCTCCCATCTGTCCTGGGGCAGACCGCCCATCTTTCTCTGGTAGTTGCCTGACTTCAGCGCCCACTCCACCCCTGGTCTCACCCTGCTCACGTGTGGAATGGACGCAGCAACGGAAACATCCCTGGGCGGTGATCTCGGAAGGTGGAGGACCTGCGGGAGCC
>NW_022105611.1:19425564-19432128 GCF_000313985.2 Echinops telfairi
GGGGGGGAGCTGACACCCAATATGACCCCAGAGCCACTGGGTCACACAGAGTGGCCCTAGACCCCATCACACATGCAGGGCCTCCCCAGCCTTTGCTGTCAGTCGATACACTGTGGAAAAGGGTGATGGAGTAACTGAGGCAGCATATGGCCTCACAAGACCCTGGGACCCCTACTGGGTGCCATCAGGCACAGAGACACACGTGGAACCACCAGGGACAGACGCCACCGCGTTAGATGGAGCAAGTACAGGGATGCTGTGCACTCAGTGTTGACCCCGTGAGAGGGAACTGCGAAACGCCGTGCGATCCAGCAAGTCGGTGTTTTGTACGAGTCAGGGGAGGTTCTGTGACTTTGTATGAAATGTATATCGCATTAGGACTGGATGGGCGTGACATATGGATATCGTGCGATGCACGTGGAAGATGCGGAGGAACTCTACTGGACACTATCGATCATATGAATAATCAGTTCATTCAACCCAAATGTTTGAGTCCCGACTACGAGCCAAGCTGTGCGGGTTTCAACGATGCACAAGCACCTCCTCTGTCCTCAGGGCTCCGGCGGCTCTGCCTCACAAATGCTAATCAGAGATATTTGTCGCTCCTTTGCTTCCAGCCCCCTTCTCTTTGCACGTGATTAAAGTATAGCCTGACTCATGGTCATCAGATAGCATCAGAACTATGCTAGTTTTCTACGGCTGATTTTTCAAAAGTAGATTTCGGTGCCTCTGGGTAAATTTGAACAGCCAACTTTTTGGTAAAGAGACCAGCACTTACCTGTTTGCACCAGCTTAGCTTCACGTGGTAAGGGGCTCCCTCAATACTGGATACATAATAACTGAGATGTTATATGTGTGAATATATATTCCTTGACACCAAGAAAACATTGTGAATATCCATTCTTGCTGCTGGAAAATACTATGTATGTAGCACACACAAACTCAGCCAGTATTGTATAGCTGTAGTAATGAACTGTGGTGGTACAGTGTGGGATGAAATATCGCAAGACTTGGACACTGGGACCAAGTAAGCAAGTATTAACTATGAAAGGTGAATGATTCGTATGATTCCATGTGTACGAGTATGTGTTGTGTTTTCTTCTTGAAAAGTGAGGATTCCCACACAGCGAGAAACAGTATGTGGCACAATGAATTGCTTTTATATGACCTTTCTTACTATAATCTTATGAGACCTACAAAATGATTGGGTGAGGATATGCAAATAAGGTGCTTTTGGCCCACTAAGGGAATTGGACGGCTTGCTAATATGCTAATAAAGGGCATGGATCCCTTATGGGGTTAGGGCCATGCAAATAAGATATATAAAACCTTAACAAAGGGATTGGTTAGTTTTGCCATGCTGCTAGGCTTCAGAGAGCAAATCCCAGAGTACCTCACTGCCACCAAGAGCTAGAGAAAAACACATCCTTTGGGCCCAGGATTCCTGCACTGAGCACCTCCTAGATCCAAAGACGGAGATAGTGAGAGAGAGAGTTGTAATGGCAGAGGCTGCACAAGATGCAAGAAGCATCAGCAGAACCAGGAGACTGGTGCAAGTCAGCACCATGGGCTTCCTAGCCCACACAGCAAGGTGGCAACAGTAGGCATGCTGATCCCCAGAGCAGGAGAATTAAGCACCTTTGAGCAGGAGGCTTCCAGGTAGAGTGAGGTGCTTCCAGGCACTTGTCCTTGGAGTTAGACTTTGTCTACCCTCAGGGCAAGAGAATTGAGTGCCTTTGGGTAGGGGGCTTCCTGGCAGACTGGAGTGCCACCGGGCACTTACTGAGTCAAAGACCATTGTGACACTTGGCCAAGCAGGCCAGGGCCAAATTGAGAGACCAAGAGGCCAAGGAAGGTGCCAGAGAGAGGCCTGTATGAGGGCACAACTGAGAAGGCGTTATCCTGATTGAAGAATTGATTTGTATCCTGATTTGTTACTGAATTGTACCCTATTACTTCCCTAATAAATCCGATAATTGTGGACATTGTCTGTGAGTTCTGTGTAGCCATTTCAAAGAATCATTGAGCCCAGCAGAGAAGTATAAAGTACTGTGAGAGGGATTGATTGATGTCAGAATTGGTTAAAGTTGGAGGGTGAAGGTATATTTGACCTGGATTTTACAGGAATCAGCCTTGGGCTGTTGATACTAATGCTGCTTCTCTCCTTCCTGAAGTTAGAGGTCTGATGCCACAGCGTCATTTGTACGGTTAGCACCATTTTTACACAGTGGTTTTAACCTCATCACTCTTTGAATATGCAGTTGAAGTTCAACCACACCAGGGTTAGGGGCACTGACCTCCCGAGCTGTTGAACAAAGCACATGAGTTTGAATGCATGGGCTATTTATAGATGCATTCCCCCCTCCCTGGCTATTTTGATGAGCTTAAGGGTTGCATGTCATATCTACTTAAAATGTGGTGCCACTCACCTGCCGGTTGTTTCTGCAGTCGCTGCCTTTCCCTACCCCCTACCTGGAATAGGAATGAGGGATGGCTATGCATTTACTTTCCAAAACTTGGTTTAATATTTTGGGGACTCGATCATTCTGTTCCCTAGTTAATGCTCTAGAGCAGGGGTCCTCAAACTACAGCCCGCGGGCCACATGCGGCCCGCCAAGGACATTTATCTGGGCTGCCAGGTGTTTTTGCCCCGTTTGGGTTTTTTGACTTCAAAATAAGGTATGTGCAGTGTGAATAGGAATTTGTTCATAGTTGTTTTTTTTAACTATAGTCCAGCCCTCCAATGGGTCTGAGGGACAGTGAACTGGCCCTGTTTAAAAAGTGTGAGGACCCCTACTCTAGAGCCTAGTGAAATGTTTGCCTTCTGAAACAAGAATGTTGGCAGATCCTGCTCATGTTTCTATACTCCCATTGTGGTGATGTGATGTAACTTGAGATGTTTTTTCTAAGCTAAGGGCTTCAGTTCATATGCTTCACATTACTAGTTCGAGAAGTGAAATATTTCTTAATGTTGAAACTGCTTTTTATTCAAGTTAACAAATGGAAATTATAGAAAGTACAGTAAACTTAACATCCTTAAGTTTTTTGTTTGTTTGTTTAATTGGTTTTCAGTTTAAAACATCACCTAGAGTGGAGAGTAGCATCCGCAGCCATTATTTTTGTGCTAGGAATGAAAAATTTGGAATGCTTCCTAAGAACGGAGACAAAACCATTTCTGAATTCCAATGGAGAAGCACATTGACTTGAAATAGCCATGTATTGCGGTTGGATAGCCTTCCCAGTCTACGTTTAATGCAGGCATCGGGTTACAAATTTTATGTGCAGATTCGTGAAGGAAAGGTCTGATTTTCCACTCTCAGTAGCACTTGGTAAAATAGAACGTTGCTTAGGAAAGCCTGAGGTTTGAATCCAGCATCCAGTAACTTGGTCTCTGGAAATCAACTATTTACTCAGAGACTGGGCATAAGGCCAATGCTTGAATCCCAAACCAGTCTCAGATATTAGTTGATAGGTGGTGGTGGTGGTGGTGGTGTGTGTGTGTATGTGTGTGTGTGTGTGTCACAGAAATATGTCCTTATCTGAACACTGGACTGAACGTGTGAGCTGCAAGGGAGAGCAAACTGCTGGTCTGAACAAATTGAACCCTACATGCAAAGTATATGTGAAGAGAACTAGAAAGACAATGCTTTTTGACCTGCTGGATGTTTTAGGGTAAATCTCCACCCACCCACCCTAACTCTTCGCCTTCCTCTGAGGTCTGTTTCACCTCAGTCCTCTGGCACCGGATGAAGAACTTATTCATTCAGTGGTGGTGGAGGTGTTGGGCAGAAGTCGTAAAATGTTCACATGGAAGGACTTCCTTGAGGTCTTCTCAGAAGAACTTGCTGCAAAGAATCAATTCTGACTGATGGTGAGTCTCTAGGACAAAGCAGAACGTTCTCTGTGGGTTTCCCATGTTGCGACTCTTTAGGGGAGTAGAAAGCCTCATCTTTCTTCTGCAGAGCAGCTGGTGGTTTTGAACGGTGCTTAGCAGCACAGCATGTAAGCTACTCACCACTGGGGCTCCAGAAAGGTCTTCTAGACTAGAGCAATTATTTCTTTCTCTAGAAGGAAGCCTGAGAAGTTGCAGGTTTGGCCAGGGTGAATCTCAACGCTTGCTCGTTGCATCACCCCACTCCATGGTCCTACATAGGCCCTGCCCAGTCAGCCTCAGTTGTTCCTGGACACTCACTCTTCAGCCTGGACTCAAGCCCATGCCTCTGCTCATAAGATTTTTCATCTAGCAGTGGAATATCTTTCACTAAGTAATTCCATATGCAGCCAAAGCAGGAAATAATGGGCAGTTAAAAAAAAACCAACAAAATTCACTTCCCGGAGTCTGGTTTGGTTCCCAAACCCTAAAGAAAGACTCAACCGCCCTGTCATTGGATCAGAGATCACCTGGCATTTACCAAACTTCACATTTCTTCCCTGTGGCCCCGAGCCCCCTAGCCCCCTGCTTTGCTTGGATTGAACCTCCAGACTTCTTGGAAGCACCCTGAGGCAAGTCATCTTCTATTTCAAGCCCCGTTTCACAGCTGAAGGCTCCACCCTTGAGAAATTCTGAGCTGAGCCTCTGCTTCCAGAGGCTAAAGTCCCCTTGCCCACTACCCCCATGACTCCTCACTCTGCCCCTTCCCACTGTGGCAGCCCTCCGTTCTTGCTCGAGGACTCCAATGTCTTACATGTTCTGAAACGCATCAACTATGTCAGATAAAGCCACATCTTTTCTACATACTTTTTCTCTTTTCCTTCCATTGTTGTTTTTAAAATGAATAATTTTACAGCAAGAAGTCAGGACTAGAGCTCTTCAGTCACTTAAATATAAATCACTGCCATCGAGTCAATGTGGACTCACAGCGGCCCTTTAAGACAGGGTAGAACTGCCCCAGTGAATTTCTAGATATAAATAGGCAATACATCTTGGTAATATGAATCCTGTCAAACCAACTTGTTGCCTACTCGTAGCAACCCTATATGGGGTTTCTGAAACTATAAATCTTTTTATCTTTAATCATTTTATTGGGAGCTCTTACAGTTATTATAACAATCCATGATTCAATTAGATCAAGCATCATTGTACAATTGCTGCCACCATCATTTTCAAAACATTTTCTTCCTTCTTGAACTATTTGATATCAGTTCCCCTTTATCCCCTCCCCCCCCCACCCTACACCCCAGGAATCCTTGTTATTATATTATATATAATTCATTTATTTTGACCATATCTTACACCATCCAATGTGCCCATTCACCTACAGTTCTGTTATTCGTTCTCCTCGAGTGGGTTACACAGTCCTCATTGCTGTCTGCACTTTCCATGCGCCCTCTATTCTCATATCCTTAGGGAATCGCTACTCCCATTTCTATTTCTGAAGGATGTATCTATCTTGTATTTTATGCATCAAACAATCATAATTATACAAATGAAAATTTGCAGATCTAACAAGATTAATGGGGTAAAACTAAGACCATAATATTAAGGGGAGGAAGCATTAAGAACTAGAGCAGCCACGTAGAAAACAAATGTTTTGAGAATGATGATGGCAACAAATGTACAAATGTGCTTAACACAATACATGTATGTATGGATTCTGGTAAGAGTTGTATGAGCCCCCAATGAAATGATTATAAAAAGAACTAGGGGACTTCCGGGAATATGGTGACGGAGTGACACATACCACAGGGACTCCACAGAATTCAGCCCAGCAGAGTTGCTTCGAGGGAAATTCAACGCTGCTGGAACGCAGGAGGAGCATCATAAAGATAAGTAGGCACAGACCCATGGGGTTTTGAGGGGCTGGGGCTTTGGCTTACCTCAGAGGAAGCCGGTTGGAGCTTGACCTTGGCCCCACCACTGTCTCTGCCAGAGCCGAGACCATTTGGAGTCCGTAGGGAGGCCTGGTATCAACATAACCGCAGTTTGCCCCCGCCTGCCTCTGGGCAGGGACTGGACCCTTGCAGCTCCACTGGCAGGGTTCGGGGTTCAGCTACATTGTTGCTTTTGTTTCCATCTCTGCTCTCTGTCCCCCCACAGTACTGGAGGTCTGCACAGGGGCTTTTTCTCCGTGCGGCCACAGCTTGCCACCGCTGCCTCGGGGACTAAACCCTCGAAGCTCCATGGGTTGGGATCAGGACTCAGCTACATTGTTGCTTTTGTTTCCCTCTTTGCTATATTCCTGCACAGTCTAAGAGGTCTTACATTAAATTTTTTTCTCCTCGTTGTCTCTTTCCTGTTCTCTCACACTCCACTGCTGAACTCCAGACCACTCCCATTAGCCTAGGGTATTTATGCCTGCACCACACCCAGCTAGGTGAGCTCCACCCTGTGTAACCAGCTTGAGGCTAGGGAAAGCCCTGCTTTTCCTCCAGGGGATACTCTGCCCAACTTCACACCAGGGAATTCCTGCCTGTGCACCTGGGGGCATAAGGCAGCTCAGCCAACACTCATCAACATTCCAAGCTGTTTCAGGAACCTCTGCCCAACCTCTGCAACACCAAAGCAGGCAACCCACCAGCCTTATGGGGTACTCCCATGATAGGGAAGCCACAGGAGGATAAAGT
>NW_022105611.1:19439446-19453991 GCF_000313985.2 Echinops telfairi
TTGCACAATTGACGCATGTATGGATTGTGATAAGAGTTGTATTAGCCCCTAATAAAAGGATTTTTTTTTAAAAATGAAGAAGAACTAGAGTAGTGGTTCTCAACCTGTGGGTCGAACGACCCCTTCACAGGGGTTGCCTGATTCATAACAGTAGCAAAATGACAGTTATGAAGTAGCAACGGAAATAATTTTGTGGTTGGGGGTCACCACAACATGAGGAACTGTTTTAAAGGGTGGAGGCATGAGTAAGGTTGAGAACCACTGAACTAGAAGATAGTTATAATTTTTATCAGTGCCGTACTGCACCCTGGATATGTCATCCTTTCCATGTGGCCCTTCTGTAAGGGACTGTCCAATTATCTTACTGATAGGTTTTGGGTTTCCACTTAGTCTATGCACCTTCGTGTCAATTTGATTGCTTGTTTTTGAATCTCTGATATCTGTTCCCCTCAACACCTCATGATCACACAGGCTGGTGTATTTCTTCTGTGGGGGTGGGGTTGTTGTTTGTCTGCTAGATGGCTGCTTGTTTAACTTCGTGCCTTTAAGACTCCATGTGCTGTATCTTTTAATAGCTGGGCACCATCGCGACTATAAATCTTTATGGGGACAGACAGCCTTCTTTTAAATTGGCTGATGGGTTTGAACCACTGATCCTGCAGTCAGTTGCCTAATGTCTAACCCACAGCATTACCAGGGCTCCTTATAAATTGGAAATGGGAGAACCCAAATACCAGGAAAGGAAACAGCACCTTTTGTCTAGAGCGGTGGTTCTCAACCTTCCTCATGTCGCGACCCTTTAATACAGGTTCTCATGTTGTGGTGACTCCCCAACCATAAAATTATTTTCCTTGCTACTTCCTAACTGTAATTTTGCTACTGTTATGAGTCAGGCGACCCCTCTGAAAGGGTCATTGGACCCATGAAGGGGTTGCGACCCACAGGTTGAGAACCACTAGTCTATAGTATCTGGAGAGGAGGGGAATTAACTAAAAAGATGATCAATTCAGGTCCCAACATTTCTGGCCTTGTCCGTGGATGCTGCCAAACCAGAGAGGTTGCTAGACGTATGCCAGCCAACTTCACCTCCTCCATCCCAGCTTGCAGGCTCATGAGTTCCTGCGTATCTGCTCCCTGCACACCTCCCTTGGGTCCATTCCTCTCCGCCCCCCGTGGCTGCCACAATACAGACCCTCGGTGTCTCTTGCCTACAGTTTGGAAAGAGCCTCCTTCCTGTGCTTTCTGCCTCCGGTCACTTCCATCTCTGTCATCCCCCTACCCTCTCAACAGACTTATAATGGTCAACAAATCGTAGCGTTTCCCACGAAAGCCACTGCTGTTATTGTCGGAAGGTGTCATCGAGTCTGCTCCAGCACTTGCACAACAAAATGAAACACTGCCTGGTCCTGCGCCATCCTCACAGGGGCTCCCGGGCCCGTTGCTGCCGTCACCGTGTCCTCCTACCTCCTTTGTCACTGCCCCTCCACTTTACCAAGCATGGTGTCCTCTGCAGGAACTGGTCTCTCCTGACATGTCCAAAGTACGTGAGACAAAGTCTTGCCATCTTTGCCTTCCAGGAGCACTCTGGCTGACTTGTTTGTCCTTTTGGCAATCCATGGTACTTTTCTTTTCTTCTTTTTTTAAAATATCTTCTGCTTTTAAAAAAAACCCACATTTCATTGGGGGCTTGTACAACTCTTATCACAATCCATACATACGTCCATTGTGTCAGGCACATTTGTACAGTCATTGCCCTCATCATTCTCAAAACATTTGCTTTCCACTTGAGCCCTTGGTATCAGCTCCTCATTTTTTCCCCTCCGTGTCCGCCCTCCCCTCCCCCATGACTCCTTGATAATTTATAAATTATTATTATTTTGTCATATCTTACACTGTCCGACATCTCCCTTCACCCACTTTTCTGTTGTCCGTTCCCCAGGGAGAAGGTTATATGTAGATCCTTATAATCGGTTCCCCCTTTCTACCCCACCCTCCCTGTATCGTCACTCTCACCACTGTTCCTGAAGGGATCATCCGTCCTGGATTCCCTGTGTTTCCAGTTCCTATCTGTACCAACGTACATCCTCAGGTCTAGCTAGATTTGTAAGGTAGAATTGGGATCATGATAGTCGGGGGGAGGAAGGATTTAGGAACTAGAGGAAAGTTGTATGTTTCATCATTGCTACACTGGCCCCTGACTGGCTTGTCTCCTCCCTGAGACCCTTCTGTAAGAGGATGTCCAGTTGCCTACAGATGGGTCTTGGTTCCCCAATCTTCCCTCCCCATCATTCACAATGATTTGATTTTTTGTTCTTTGATGCCTGATACCTGATCCCTTCGACACCTCATGATCACACATGCTGGTGTGCTTCTTCCATGTGGGCTTTGTTGCTTCTGAGCTAGATGGCCGCTTGTTTACCTTCAAGCCTTTAAGACCCCAGGCGCTATATCTTTTGATAGCCAGGTCCTTTTCAATATTCTTCGCCAACACCACAATTCAAACTCATTGATTCTTCTTTGGTCTTCCTTATTCAATGTCCAACTTTCACATGAGTGTGAATTAATTGAAAATAGTATGGCTTGGGTCCGCTGCACCTTAGTTCTCAAAGTAACATCTTTGCTGTAGAATACTCTAACGAGGTCTTGTGCAGCAGATTACCTGCTGCAATGCTCCTTTTGATCTCTCGACTGCTGCTTCCATGAGTACTGAGTGTGGGTCCATGCCAGACAAAAGCCTTGGCAACTTCAACCTCTTCTCCATTTATCATGGTTACCTATTGTGAGGATTTTGTTTGCCTTTTCATTGAGTTGCAATCCTTACCGAAGGCTGCAGCTCTTGATCTTCATCATCGAGTGTTTCAAGCCCTCTTCACTTTCGGGAAGCGATGTTGTGTTATCTGCATATCGCAGGTTGTTAATAAGCCTTCCTGCAATCCTGATGCCACATTCTTCTTCATAGAGTCCATCCTATCTGCTTATTTGTTCAGCACAATGAGTACGGATGGTGAGAGAATGCAACCCTGATGCACACCTTTCCTGATTTTAGACCATGCGGTATGCCCTTGTTCTGTTCGCTCAACTGCCTCTAGATCCATGGACAAGTTCCTCATGAGCACAATGAAGTGATCTGGAATTCCCATTCTTCTCAACGCAATCCATAGTTTGTTATGATCCACACAGTCGAATAACTTGGTGTAATCAATAGAACATAAGTATCTTTCTGGTGTTCTCTGCTTTGAACCAAGATCTATCTGACATCAGCAATGCCATCCCTTGGCCCATGTCCTCTTCTGAATCAGCCTGAACCTTTGGCAGTTCCCTGTCAATGTACTAATGCAACCATTGTTGGATGATCTTCAGCACAACTTGACTTACATGTGATAGCAATCATATTATTCTATAATTTGAGCCATCTGTTAAGTCAGCTCTCTTTGGAAGGGGTACAAATATGAATCTCTTCCAGTCAGTTGGCCAGGTAGCTGTCTCCCAAATGTCATGGCTTAGACAAGTGAGTGCTTCCAGTGCTCCATCAGCTGTTGAAACATTTTGATTGGTATTCTATCAATTCCTAGAGCCTTGTTTTTGGCTAATGCTTTCAGTGCAGCTTGAAGTTCTCCATTCAATACCAATGTTTCTTGCTCCTGCTACCTCCTGAAATGGTGAGATGTCACAGAGTTCTTTTTGGGACAGTGACTGTGTATTCTTTCTGTCTTTTGATACTTCCCTGCATTCTTCAATATTTGGCCCTTAGAATTTTCCAATAGTGTAATTGAGGCTTGAATTTTTCTTTCCTGAATTCTTTCAATTTAAGATATGCTGAGTGTGTTCTTCCTGTTTGGTTTTCTAACCGTAGGGCAGTGTGCACTTCCTGATAATATTTAATTTGCCTTCTCAAGCTGCTCTTTGAAGTTTTCTGTTTAGCACTTTGACTTCATCATTTATTTCATCTGCCTTAGCTACGATTAAGAGCAAATTTCAGAGTCTCTTCTGACATCCACATTGATCTGTTCTCTCTCTCCTGTCTTTTTAATGACCGTTCACTTTCTTCATGAATGTTGTTTTGCTCTCTGCCCACAGATCATCAAGGCTCTGTCGTTTGTGTTCACGGTTTCAAATATGTTCTTGAGATGTTCATAAAATCCAGGTGGGATAGACTCAAAGTCATGTTTTGGCTCTCTTGCACCTATTTTAATTTTCTTCAGCTTCAACCTGAACTTACATATGAGCAATTGATAATCTGTGCCACCATCAGCTCCCGCCCGGGTTTTAGCTGCAAATATTGAGCTTTACCATCACCTCTTCCCATAGTTGTCAATGTGATCTCTTTATATTCCATCTGGAAAAGTCCATGTGTACAGTCACCTCTTGTGTTTTAGAAAAAAGGTATCTGCTATAAACCAGTTGTTGGTTTTGCAAAATTCTATCATGCAATCTCCAGGTTCACTTCTATCACCAAGACCATATTTTCCAACTAGTTTGATGCATAAGTTTGAATACTATTTCTATTGATAGTATTTCCTTGAAGGCAGATAGATATAATCACATCACAGACTGCACTGTATTTAAAAATAAATCTTGGAACTTCCTTTTTTGACTATAAATGCAACACCATCCCTCTTGATTGTTTCATTCCCAGCATAGTAAACCATATGATTTTCTGATTCAAAATGGCCAATGCCAGCCCATTTCAGCTTACTAAGGCCTAGTCTATAGATCTTTATGGATTCCACTTCATTTTTTATTACATACTTCCAATTTTCCTAGATTCATCGTTCACACAGTCCCAGTTCCAATCTTTAGCAGATTTGGGCAGCTGTTTCTCCTTACCTGGAGTCATGCCCCATCTGTCAATGAAGATCTCCAAGCCTCCACTCCCACAGGCTTTGCTCCTGGTTGACTTCTCTCCCACAAAGTAGCTCCTCCTCAGTCGCACAGTGAGCGCCTTCTGGCGGGAGCAGCCCTCCTCCAGCACTGTCTCAGACAGTGTTCTGCTTCCATTTTTAGCCCTTCAGTGTCTGACAATGTTTCGAAGCTGATAATGTGTTCAGGGGGCATGCCTGCCTCAAGGTAAGGAGAAACAGCTGCGCCGTGCCACCTCCCCCGTGCCTTGACAAGATCATTCTCTCTCCTTCTTTCAGATTTTACGACAAGGTGCTTTCCTGGCATGAGGATTCCGTAACCCCTGTGGCCAACCCTCTGCTCGCATTTACTCTCATCAAGCGCCTGCAGTCAGACTGGAGGAACGTGGTACACAGTCTGGAGGCCAGTGAGAACATCCAAGGTAACGGGGGAGGGGCAGAGGGGAAAGAGGAAGATTGCCTCTCCGAACTCAGCGAACAGGAGAGAGAGGGATGTTACAGAAGGGAGTGACATGACTGGCTATATTTATTTCCTTGGCTGTAGCTAGTAAAAAGAACTAGGTCCCCTTGTTAATATGCTTATATACGATTTTACATTAGAGAGCACTTTCATATCCATGATCTCTTCTGATCCTCACTCACTGCATATCATCCCCTTTTATCTATGTAGAAAGCTGTCGCTACAATGTGATCTTTCGGGCATTTACTTTCTGGGTTTCTTCCACTTTGTCCTTTCAAAGTTGGTTGCGTTGGGGGATGTTAAGAGGCCGAGTTAGTTCCCCAGAGTGCATGACTCCTAAAGACAGAGAGGATGGTCCAACATGATGAAGTTATGCACCTTAATTTTCTTAAATCATTCTACTGGGGGGGCTCTTACAGCTCTTAGTACAATCCATACCTATATCCATTATCAAGCACATTTGTACATATGTTGCCATTATCATTTTCAAAATATTTCTTTCTACTTGAGCCCTTGATATCAGCTCCTGATTTCCCCCCTCTCGCCCCCTCCCTCCCTCATAAGCCTTTCATAATTTATTAATTTTCCCCCGTGTCTTACACGGACCACTGTCTCCCTTCACCTTCTTTTCTGTTGTCCCTCCCCCTGGGAAGGGGTTATATGTAGATCATTGTGATCGGTTCCCCTTTTCTCCTCCCACCTTCCCCTTCCCCTCTTGGTAGCACCTTAATCTTCACGCTGGATAATTTCCCCCTCATTCAGAAATAACAACCGGGTTGGCTCTGGGAACACACAGAAGAATGGGATGTTATCATTGCTCATGAATACCCGGCCGGGTGGTCTTCTTAGTCCTCAGTGCTCCTCACCGGTTTCTGAAGGGTCGATGGATGCTTTTCTGTACAGTTCTGAAGGATGGTTATGAGAAAGTGGAACAAGACCTTCCAGCCTTTGAGGACCTTGAAGGGGCAGCGAGGGCCCTGATGCGACTGCAGGACGTGTATATGCTCAATGTCAAGGGGCTGGCCCGGGGCGTCTTCCAGAGAGTCACCGGCTCTGCGGTCACTGACCTCTACAATCCCAGACGGCTTTTCTCCCTCACAGCAGATGACTGCTTCCAAGTTGGCAAGGTAACCATATCCAGAAAGAGGCTGAATTGCTCCGTGTTAATTTCTTTTGGATGAATTAACTGTGTCCCAATGACCTTTACATTTTACCTGTTTACATTACATAGTTACAACATGGTAAGCCCTGGTATTGTAGTGGGATAGGCTTTGGTCTGCTAATCATAAGGTCATCAGTTAGAAACCACCAGCTGCTCCACAAGAGAAATATGAGGCTCTCTACTCCCTTAAAGAATTACAGTCTTGGAAACTTGCGGACGCAGTTAGTTCTATAGGGCTGCTACGAGTCAGAATTGACTCTATGTTTGCTTTTAAATTACAACCATGTCAGCTCAGTGGTAGAAGTCTTACTTTCCATGCAGGAGAATTGGGTTCAATTCCCGGCCAATGCATCTCATGTGCAGTCACCATCCTTCTGACAGTAGAGACTTGTATGTTGTTGCTAGGATGCTGAACAGGTCTTATTGGAGCTTCCAGGCTAAGACAGACTAGGAAGAAAGGTCTGGTGATCTACTTCTGAAAATCAATCACTAGAAACCTTATGGATCCAATAGTTTGCTCTGTGACATATCACGGGAAAGGAACCAGAGAGAGCAGCATTTTGTACGTGTCAACCACAGCGAAGAGGGAGGGAGCCCTGGTGGTGTCATGGTTATGCAGTGGGCTGCAATCTGCATGGTCAGCATTTCAAAACCACCAGGGGCTCCAATCCAGTAAAGTTACAATTTCGGAAACCCACAGGGGGGTCACTATGAGTCAGCATTGACTCCATGGCAGTGGAGAACTACAACATATGTTTACAACACACTTAGCAATTTGTTATCATTTTAGATAAAGGAGCTAAGATTCAGAGAGGACCAGTAACTTCTGCTGTTGAGTTGGCAGGCTCATGGCAATCCCGTGCACAATAGGATCAGATTGTCGGGACCCAAAGCGTTTTCAGTGGCTGTTTGGGGAAGGAGACTTCTAGACCTTTCTTCCTCGTCTGTCTTAGTCTGCAAACTCTACTGAACTCCATGTAACCCTCCACTGACAGACAGGTGCTATCAGACTTGAAGAACATTACCAGGAATCAAACCCAGGTCTTCCCTATGAAGGTAGGAATT
Source organism: Echinops telfairi (assembly GCF_000313985.2). Taxonomy (NCBI): domain Eukaryota; kingdom Metazoa; phylum Chordata; class Mammalia; order Afrosoricida; family Tenrecidae; genus Echinops; species Echinops telfairi. The sequence continues at coordinate 19,446,993 of NW_022105611.1, forward strand.
CTACTACTGAACCCCACTGCCATCCAAATGACTTCCCTGAGATTGCACAGCTTTAAGTACCAGAATAATATCTTGAGCCCAGGTCTTTAACTCATTTCCACATTCTCTCCACGAGCGCTCATAGGGTCCTTATGTAGGACACTCTTGAGAAAGCAGGAGCCCTGATGCACTGTGGGTTGCCTGCTGGGTTGCTAAGCACAAGGGCAGCAATTTGAAACCACCAGCTACTCTGCTGGAGAAGCATGAAGCTTTCTACTCGCCCATTTCCAAAAATTACAGTCTTGGAAACCCCCCCAGAGGCAGTGCAACTCTGCCCTGTAGGATCACTGTGAGTCAGAATGGATTTAATGGCAGCGAGTGAGTGAGTTGAGAGTGAACCGGGTGTTACTAATTAAGCCAGAACGATAGATACAGATTTGGCACATGTGAGCACACTGGTCATTTGGTCACCTGGCCGCCAGTAGATAAATTGCTGGATTAAAGGAGAAGCAAGGATGAAAGCAGTCGGGGAGGGTGATTTAAAGTTAAGTTCATGGAAACACTCAGCCTTCTGAGACTTCCTGGAATCCCTATTAACATTCCTAAACATTAAGAAATACAAAATCAAAGTCATGTCAAAAAACCACAGCCATTCCCTTTATATTATTTGAAAAAAATCCACGTCAGGAAAGTCCCCTATGAGGTAGTTGGCTAATCTCTGATCAAAGCTATGCCCACACTTGAGATAAGTTGATGATGTAGTCTGTGCCAGCCTTTCCCTCAAGAAGTAAGAGTCAGCCCTCCTTTCCTTTTAAAGATGCGCAGTACCGGAAAATGCATTTCCCCAGGTCCCCACAGTTTGCCTTAACAGATCTGGGGGGCCTCATGAGACCAACTTTGGGGGTTAGTCTCCAAATTACGCAGAATGGGTTGTCCTAAGCCCTTTGTGTTTTGCCTTTCTTTCCTGAGCTCCTGAGCGGACCCAGAGCTCCATCATCAAGCCCTTGGCTAATGTAAATGTAAAGCAGTTGAAATGGTTTCGTGTACGCTTCATTAGTGAGTTCTTGCTCAAGCCAAAGTCATATGCTGAAAATGTAGTAAGTCATTTCTGTTCAATCTCGCAGGCCATCTTGATCTCTGTATTTCCTTACTTCGTTCGAAAGAGAATATTTTGAATCTATGACAAACACCTAAGATAAAATAGCAAGCAACTGAGATTAGATGTCTGTTGATGTTTTGCTGGATTTGTTCCCAATGTTCTTAAAAGATGCGACATACGGGCTCTGATCCCACTGCTCTGCCTTCTCCCTGCTGCCCTCCACGTTGCTCCCTACCCTTGCTCAGGTCACCCTCACCCTGGCGCTGCTGTGGATCGTTCCTCCGTGTCTCTTTGTGCTTGGCACATGTGCAAGGGGCTGTAAACTTTGTGTGTATGTAGGAATCTGGCATTAAAAAAAAAGCATGATCCAAATCCTCTTTTGCAACTTACTTTTTTGCCTTTACGTTTCTGAGATTTCGTCATATGACTTACTTGACTCCATTCCTTTTTATTGTTATGCTATAATTCAGCGAATGAATATGCTGTGGTTTAGTTATCATTTACCCTACTATATTATAGCGTTTTTAAATTATTATAAACCATGTTTCAATGAACATCCTTCTAATTGTAGCTTAGCAGCTCTGGTGGTGTAATAGTTGTGCATTGGGCTGCCACTGGCAAGCTCAGCAGTTCGAAACCACCAGCCGCTCCGCAGGAGAATGGAAGGGCTTTTTGACCCCTGTAAGAAGTATTGGCTTAGAGAGGGGAACACGGAGTGCAGGGAAGACAGAAGGATCTGGAGAAAGAGGGGACAGGCAGACAAGACCCAGAAAATGTCGACCCTGCGTGCTGCACGCTGGCATTCGGACCCCTTTTGCGACACTTGCTGCCAGGGCCAGGACTGCTTGCATCCATGTGTATTTCCCTGGGGGAGGCCTTGCAGAACACAGACTCTAGGTCACTGGCACCTGCTGGCTGTGAAAGATGGTGCATGGCTTGAAAGACGTGCTCATAGAATGTGACCCAGCATGAAGCGTTCCTGCTCTCCTTGGATGAGTCAATGCCCCGGGGAAGAAGGGCATCATTCAGTTTTGTTGTGCCTTAAGGCAACCGAAGATGCTTAAATACTTGCCTGTAATTTGGCTTTTGTTATCATTTATTAAAATGCAAACTGTATGAGACCCAGTTGACTAGAGGGACAAATTCAGTGACACTCCTGTATGTACAAGAAAGAGCTTTAAATCAAGAAGTGATGATATATCAAGCAAACATCCTAGCCCAGTCCGGATCAAGTCCATCAGTCCAATTCTACTCTGTAAGTCCAGTACTAGTCCATAAATCCCTCTTCAGACTCGTAGTCACCAGCAATGATGCCGAATGCATTCCGGAAGCTCACAGGCCAGTGAGTGACAGGTCTTATGGATCTAATGGCGGTGGAAGCATCTCAGCGCTGGCATGGGTCTCCATGTGGCTTCGCCAGCTCACAGTGCCTCAACAGCAGGGAAGTGAAGCAGAGAGAGTGGGAGGCCACCCTCCAGGGAGCCATTTATCTTGGTAGACCCCCAATCAAGCTGTGACCTGATTGACAGGCTAACCTCTGCTCACATATTCCTATACGAGCCATGTTGGCACCAAAAAAACCCCACACTTAACTGTTACTTAACTGTAACACATACACACGGAGTGACAGTCTTGGAAGCCCCCAGGGGCAGTTCTATCCTGTCCTATAGGGTCCTTACAATTAGGAATTGACTCGGTGGCAGTGAGTTTGGTTTTGAGAAATGCCTCTTATTCTCAGTGGCAAAGTTTTCCTGGGGCAGATAACCCAGAGGTAACATTTTTGATAGTAAGGAGTGTGCGTCTTGAGTTCCACTAACTACTGCTCTGTTGCTCTTCAAAGTGATTGTAACAGTTTACATCTGTCAGTTTTCTGTGAGATATTTATTTCTCCACAGCCTCACTAACAGTTGATAGTCAGATATATTCATTTTTGACGACTTGATAGATATAAAATTATATTTCATTTTCATTTGTGTGTCTTTGATTTCTAGAAGGAGCATTTAAAAAAAACAGCAACCCCTTTTTACTGTGAATTAGGTGAAAGTTTACAGAGCAGATGATCAATCTGCCCTTCAACAATTCTCTCACATTGTTGTAATGTCTCTCGCGCACTGCAATTCCCTCAGTGGACCATCGCGTATCCCATGTCCTGCACACTTCTTGTTTCCATTCCTCTTCCTGTCTTAACCCTTTAGGCTTCGTCTTTAGGTAAATGCTGCCCGTGTGATCTTAAGTGGGTGATTAGTCTAAACCAGAAGTGAGTTCAGTTCAGGCTTGACGAGCCACTAAGGGTCTTCATCTTGGGTCAGGTGTCTTCCACCTCCTAGAATGAGGGTTTTTTGGTTGAATGTGCTTATCAGTCATTTGAAGCAATCCCCTGTAAGCATGTTCGTGGAGACTTTGCCTCGTTCCCCTTGAGTTGCTGCTCCTTCCCTCATTGATCTGTGAATAGGCTTATATGCTTATGAGGGGCTGCAGAAAGTTTGTGGAAGATTTCGGTATCTTGTCAATCCATTTTACACGGACTCTTTGAAGCACCGTCCCTCACATTGTTATTAGATTGTGAGTACTTTTTCCTCGTCTGTGGCTGGGCATGAGCTGAAGCATAGGCACGGGGGTGACGATGGTGCAGGACCACAGTGCTTCATTCTGTTGTGCATGGGGTCACTATGGGTGGGGGCAGACTCGATGGCTTCTAACAACTAACATGGTTATCTTTTAATTTTGTTCACAATATCGTTTTCAGAATTATATAGTTAAGGTATATGTAACATCTCCCAATTCAACATTTTTAAAATTCATGATTCAGCAACGTGGATTACATTAAACATGTGCAATTACCTTTTGCATTCAATGACAAAATTTCCAACACCATTAACAGATACTCAATATATCCGAAACAATGATTCTCTTCACCCCCACCATTGGTAACCACTAGTTAGTTGTAAATGCTGTAATTTGCCTTTGTAGTGCCATTTGTATTACAAGATTTTTTGTTGTTTTAATGAATTTAAATTTATCCATCTTTTCCTATAGGGGTTATGGGTTTTTGCCTTATTTAAGAAGTCTCTCCTATGTCTGATGTTGTAATGGTCCTTGTCTTCTTGGTCCAAGATGACTGCTAGAATATTAGCCATGTTTTCAGGCAAAATACTCTAAGTAGAATGAAGGAAGGGAACAAAGATTTGCTTATTTATTCCTTTTATGGGAATTCCTAGAGATTCTATACATTTCTCCTTTCACCTCTCAGTGATGATCTAAGAAAATAAATGCACTGCCAACAAGTTGATGGTGACTCACAGCAACGCCATTGGACAGGGTCATGCTGCCTCTGTGAGTTTATGAAACTGTGACCTGTGGTGGAAGTAGAAAGCCCTGTCTTTCTTCTAAGGAGCAGCTGGTGGTTTTGAACTGTGGGTCTTGAAGTTAGCAGCCCAATGCATAACCACTAGGCCATCAGAGCTCCTTTTATGATGCAGGAAGCATAAAAAGACAATAGAAGAAATATACCATGTTCATGGATAGAAAGACTTACCATTGTGGAAAGGTCAGCATTACCCTAAGCAATCTGTAAATGTAATGCAATTCTGATCCAGACTCCAGCATTGTTCTTTAAAGAGATGGGAAAACAAATCACCAACTTTATGTGGAAAGGACAAAGACCCACACAGGATAAGCAAGGCACTGCTAAAGAAGAAGAGCAAAATAGGCAGCCTCACCCACAGACATATTAGTCAAAACAGCCTAGTACTGGTATAAGGAGAGCTACGTAGACCAGTGGAACAGAACAGAGAACCCAGATATAAGTCCATCTGCCAAGAGACAACTGATTGTTCACAAAGGGCCAGAACACATTTGTGTAAAGCACATTTGTACACTCATTGCCCTCATCATTCTCAAAACATTTGCTCTCCACTTAAGCCCCTGGCAACAGGTCCTCATTTTCCCCCTCCCTCCCGGCTCTCCCAGCTTCGATGGGGAAAGATGGGTCTTCAACAAATGTTACTGGCACAATTGGATTTCTATTTGTATAAAAATGAAACAAAACCTATACTTTGCTTCATATAAAAAATGGACTCAAAATGGATTAAAGACCTACATGAAAGTCCTTGAACAATAAAGATCATTAGTGAAAAGATGGAGAAATTTAGGGGCTCTAATATGTGACCTAAACACACAAGCAGCAGAAGACAAAACACATGACTGAGATCTCCTAAAATAGAATACTCATGTATATAAAAATATTTCAAGAGAAAGAAAAGAAAACCCACAACCTGGGAAAAATTTGGTCATGCCATCTAAGACAAAGGACTAATACCTACACTCTCTAGAAAACATCCATATCTGGACAACAGAAAAGTGGGTGAAGGGAGACGTCGGACAGGGCAAGATATGACAAAATAATAATTTATAAATTATCGAGGGTTCACGAGGGAGGGAGGGGGGAGCTGGGAGGGAGGGAGAAAATGAGGAGCTGATGCCAGGGGCTTAAGTGGAGAGCAAATGTTTTGAGAATGATGAAGGCAATGAATGTACAAATGTGCTTTACACAATTGATGTATGTATGGATTGTGATAAGAGTTGTACGACCCCCCCAATAAAATGATTTTTTTTTAAAAAAGAAAACATCCATATCTCAACAAGAATGAGACAAATAACCCAATTAAAAATGGGCAAAGAACGTGACCGACAGAAGACATCCATGTGACCAACAAACATTTGAAAATCGCAATCAGTAGCCATTGGAGAAATACACATCACAACGATGAGATGCTTACTCCCTGACCACAGCTTAGGTGAAAAACAAACATTGGGACACACACAGTGTGAAGTACTGTGTAATGTTGAGGAATAATGATGAGCCTGTGACGCGGCTCGTGACACGGCAGGAATGGGAGGGTATCTTGCTGAGTGGAGCTAGTTCATCCCAAAAGGACTAATGCTCCATGAGACCAGTATTATATTTTAAAATCAAGAGAAAGTTTCCATACCAAAATAAACAGACTTGGTGGTTACCAGGGGTGGTGGGGAAGGTGAAGTAGTAGGCTAGACGGTAGACAGGTGTTAGCTTGGAAGAAGGGGATGAGAGCACCCAACAAGAAGGAGATCTGAAAGAGAAAAAAAAGATTGAAATGGGACAAACTACTGGGAGGTTTGATAGCTTGTTGAGTACAAAAATGATCCTCTGACCTGATTAAACCCTCATCCAAATCACAATAAAAACTTTTTTTCTAAAGATGAAAGAAATAAATATACAGTCACTGTACAAAAGAAATAAATATGCAGTCACTGTACAAAAAATAAACATACAGTCACTATACCAAAAAAAAGAAATAAATATATAGTCACTGTACAGTCAACCATTTCTAGAAGTATGCCCAAGAATTTGGAAGATAGCTACCTGGCCAACCAACCAGAAGAGATCTATATTGTGCCCAACAGAATACATAAATTATTGAACAATCACATTACTATCACATGCAAGTAAAATTTTGCTAAATGAAGATCATTTAAAAACAGTGCAGCAGTACATTTATAGGGAGCTGCTAGATTCAAGTTAAATTCGGAAGAGGATATAGAATGAGGGATATCATTGTTGATGTCAAATGGATCTTAATGGAGAGTAAAGAACACCAGAAAGATAATGTTTTATTGACTATGCAAAGACTTTTGGCTATGTGTATCATAAGAACTGTGGATAACATTTTGGAGATTAGGAATTCCGTGCTTAATAGTGCTTATGTACATAGACTAACAGAAGAAGAACAGAACAAGAGGGTACTGAGTCGTTTAAAGTCAGGAAGGGTGTGTGTTGGGATTGTGTTCCTTTTAATCGTTTTATTAGGGGCTCATACAACTCTTATCACAATCCATACATACATCAATTGTGTAAAGCACATTGTACATTCATTGCCCTCATC
>NW_022105611.1:19455781-19464599 GCF_000313985.2 Echinops telfairi
TATGTCCCTCTCCCAGAGCTGCAGATTCAATGCCATCCTTAGAAATAAATTCTTCTGGGAGGAGGGGCAGGTGTCCACTTATTATTTGGGACTGGGGCTGGCCCCCTAGACCTCTCCACTGGTTTCCTACTCCACACCAGCATGTTGCATTCACATATTGAAGGACTGAGTTGAAGTCTGGTCCCTCTATTCAGTCTGTAGGCTGAGCAAATAATCTGAGGAACTGCATTATATAAAGAAGAATTCAGCATCAAAATTTGAGGAAAGCTCATTCACAACCTGCAATTGTCAGATGGCACAACCTTACTCGCTGAAAGCCAAGAGGACTTGAAGCAATTAGTGATGAAGGTCAAGGATGACAGACTTTGGACCAAGAAAGAGCATTATGATAAACAGAGAATAGATTGAATTTGTCAAGGATTTCATTTTACTTAAGTCCACCATCAATGTTCATAGAAACATCAGTCTAGAACTCAAACGAGGCACTGCATTGGACAAATCCTCGTACTTCCTCTACACCTAGTAGAATGCCTTGTGTATTATAGATGCTTATCAAAGTATTATTGAATTGAATTAAAATGAACTCGAGGGTAGACCGTATCTTCTTGGGTTCCAAAGGCCCTTTTACTCTTTGGATGGCTGCTTCTTTCCCTCTACCTGCAGACGAAGACTTTAGTGATGGTCCTTCTCTCCCCTGCAGGTGGCCTATGACATGGGGGATTATTACCACGCCATCACGTGGCTGGAGGAGGCTGTCAGTCTCTTTCGAGGCTCCTACGGAGAATGGAACACAGAGGATGAGGCAAGTCTAGAAGATGCCTTGGATCACTTGGCTTTTGCCTATTTCCAGGTAGGGGAGTAAACGAGGCTTGATGTGTTCATCGTCATCAACACGATGTTTCCAGCTCTACAGTTTTCTAAGCATGTTCATTTCTTCCATCTTCCCAACAGAGTAAAAAATATTAAAAATGAGTTAAACAGGGCAGTTAGGTTATTTCATGATTTTGGTATCACATCGGAGTAAATCACATCTCCAGGAGATTTTTTAAAATTTATCATAGAACTGGGATTGGAACTCACACCCATCAAATTTGAGCCCAGCGCTCTTTGCCATGCACCAACTACTTTTAAAAATAGTGTTTTTAAAAAATATCTAATGGGTTTGTGGTAAATGCAGGTCACACTGCGGACTCTCAACAACTCATTTCTTCACAAATATGCTATGATGTTGCCGACACCCAAGGATGAAGTTTGGTATTTCCTCTCCCATCTGCAATTGAGTCTCATTATCAAATGACTAAGGTTCAGTTACCAGATCCTAGTTCTCTTGCACCAGTCTTGGTACCTCCTGGAGGTGTTATTTTTCCCTCGGCAGTGCTGATGCATTAAGGAGCTCCAGAGGCACCGTGGTTAAAGTTTGGGGGCTCCGCTGAAGAAGACGGGTGGGTTGAACTACAGCCGCTCTGTGGGAGAAAGATGTGCTCATCTGCATCTGTAACGATGTACAGCCTTGGAAATCTGTGAGTCAGAGTCAACTTGATGGCAATGAATGTGGTTGTTAGGGGGTTGATCCACTACCTGTAATGCTTCACCTGGAAGCCCATTTCCCTAAATCTGTGAGCAGCCCTCCTTTTGTGTACCTTGAGTTGGACGGTCTTCAGAAATAGGGTGGACATTCTACCATGGAGCAAATTCCCTAGAGTTCCCAAAGCGGACCAGCCAGGTCGGTTTCCTACATTCCTTTTCCTCCCCAATTCTCCTGAGTCAAGGGAGAGGGGAGAATGTGGGTGGCCCGAAACCGTACTTTGCTGTCAAAATAGAATTACTCTCAGGACAGAAAGCACACTGTTGCTTTCAAGAACGTTCTCCTAAGTGCATCTTGCAGTAAACCATTCCAAGGTGCTCTGCTAAACGTTCTTGCTCAATTGCTACGTGTTGAAGCTAAAACAGCCCCACTGTCATGGAACAAAGCGGGCTGAGAAGTAAATGCATTTCTTTCATGTGGTTTATTTATTTATTTTATTAAAAGATCACTTTATTGGGGACTCATAACTCTTGCTGGAATCCATACATCGATGGCATCCGGCATGTTTGTACAAATGTTGCCTTCATTCTTTTCTAGACGTTTACTTTCTATTGAGCCCTTCGTATCAGCACCTCTTTTTATCCCTCCCTCCCTTCAGCCCTCATAGCCCCTTGATGGATTATAAATTATTATTATTTTAATGAACTTTAATTAACGAAGAAAATGGAGAAATGACCTGGAGAAAATCAGAGAATATTAACCAAAGCAGATTGTCAACATTCCACATATAGTCCTTAATCCTTAGTTCTTTGTTGTTGTTTTTAACTATAATGCAGTCATTTCTCCTCTACTCACTGGTAGACTCTCCCTCCACAGTGGTGCTCTGTCTGGTGAAATGCTACTTCTCGTACAGGGCTCAGCTCAGATGTCACTCCTTCCTACAGTCTTTCTGAATGCTCCTCAGACTGCCCACCCTCCCCTCCTTGGACTGCTTAGAGCAGAACACATGTAGGGGACTGACACTCACCCCCACCCCCAATTAATTAGGAGTAGATGTCTCCACACGAACCATTCATAGCTTCAGTTCGTCTGTGTCTTACATATGCCATATAGCTGCCCACCAGCAGTTGATTCCAACTCAGAGCAACGCTTGGGCCAGGGTAGAACTGGCCCTGTGGGTTTCCACGGCGGCAGTTCTTTACAGGAGTAGAAAGTAGGAGTGGCTGGGGATTTCCAACTGCTGACCTTGTGGTTAGCAGCATATATTTTAATTTGAAAACAAAGCAAAAACCAACTTCAGGAACTACAGTGCTCCTGAGTGTAGGAATGTGATCAAGCCATAGTGTCTCGAGTCAGACCCGGCTCGTCGTCTGTGGAAAGATGGGCAGGTTAGTTCATCTCCCTGGGTCTGGTCTCAGTGTTCTTATCTGTCAAAGAAGAAGACTGATGATATTCACCTTGACGTTCTGTTAGGCAGCCTAAAGGGACCAGTGCACAATGTAAAGCCCTTTACACAATGTGTGGCGTAGCGCACTGCTCAGTGATGCATGCCACTGCCACGAGCGGCCGCTACCAATGTCCGCGCCCCTTCTCGGGCCTAGCATTCTTTAGTTTATACCAGCAGTTCTCAACCTGTGGGTCGCGACCCCGTTGGGGGTCGAAAGACTCTCACAGGGGTCACCCGATTCATAACAGTAGCAAAATGACAGTGATGAAGTAGCAATGAAAATAATTTTATGGTTAGAGGGATCACCACCACATGAGGAACTGTATGAAAGGGTCGCGGCATTAGGAAGGTTGAGAACCACTGGTTTATTAATTTTTTTCTGACCACTGGCTTATACAGTTCCAAAAATATCCAACTGAAACCTCACAAGCAATTCTAACTTTGGCCTTGATAAAATATAATTGTATTCTGTGAATAAGTCCTTGAGTTTAAAAGAGATGTAAGACTATAGCTTAGTTTTCTTCATATCACAAAACTTTGAAGAAGCCACAAAACAAAAACCCGCATCTGTGTCGCTTCTGACTCCTGGGAACGCCGTGTGTTACAGAGTGGAGCCAGGCTGCCTGAGGTCTTCAGTGGCTGGTATCCTTATGGAAGTAGATTGCCAGGCCTTTCTTCCTCAGTGTTTACAGGTAGACTCACACCACCAACCTGGGTTCAGCCAAATGTACAAGTGACTTTATAGAAACTATTACTTGGAGTTACTACCCGGCTATATGAAATCCCCAGTGTTGAACGATAACAGTCAGATATGGGACAGAATGCTTGATGATCTTAAACAATTAGAAACAATTCAGAGGTCTCACAATATGGGGCTGGTGAGATCCTCCATGTTGTAAATTCTGTGTGGAGTAAAATGCAGCCTTTAAAAACTACCAAGTCTGTGTAATAACAAAAAATACATTGGCAATAATGTAGACAGGAACCTTGGGATTTGACAAATAAAACTATATGCATAATTTTTAAAGTATATATAAAATATGGGAGAAAGCTGAGGCTTCCTACTTCTGTAAAGAGTTACAGCTTCGGAAATTCACGGGCGTTCACCCCTGTCCTAGAGTGTTGCTCTAGAATGGACTCAAGGGTAGTAGGCAGTGGTAGTGTACAAAGTGTAATTACAACTGTGTAAAAACGACGTTATCTCAAGCACTTAAGTAAGTGGGGCTTCAGTTCTTTTCTGGTTTTCATATTTTTTATAATGTGCTTATTATTTCTTTTATTGTTACGACGCTTTTCTTAAAAGATGCAGAAATAAAATGATTGAAAGCAAATGCCAGACCATGGGCCAAGCAGTGCCCAGCTCAGGACAGCAGCCCCCTTCTGCTGGATTCCTTTCCCCAGATTTGCCTGCAAAGACACTGTTTGCCTTTGACCATGGTTTCCTTAGGAGTGACTAGCCCCTGGGAGAGATCATTGCTATGCAGTGGGCATGGTTCCCATGTGACTTCGGCCTTCACCGCTCTGTGGCTAACTTCCGTAGACTCTAGGAATTCCTGAGCCTGCAGAGCAAGTTATCCCCTCTCTTTTTGGTACTAGAATGTTTCTAGTTTCATAATAAAACGCTGTGCCTTTGCGTGCTTCACAGTTTGGAGGCACAAGAAAGTTTCTTTTTCTGCCTTCGTGGGAAGGGTGGGTTTTTGGAATTGCACCAGGTTCACTCAGTGTCACGCAGTCCAGGGAGAGCTGCCCCTGTGGGTCTCCGAGGTTGGGGCTCCGAACCGCTCACCTGGCCTTGGCAGTACAGCACGTCATCTACTTTGCCACCGGGGCTCTTCGGGGAGCACCGAGTCATTTGTCAATGAGCCACTGGGGGACACTTGTGGAGGAGGGCCACTCATAAATCAGCAGCGAGTCCGGATTGAAAAGAAGGACCTTTCATATAGCGACTGCTCACGTTCATTAGTCTCGGGACCTACTCGGGATCAAGTGGTGAAAACACTTGAGAGGCTTTTGTTATTATTAATCCACTTACGGATTTAGTCAGAGGAGACCCCCTCTGTGCCACTAACGACAGGCTCTCCCCTTTTTCTTTGTAGGCAGGAAATGTCTCTCGTGCCCTCAGCCTCTCCCGTGAGTTTCTTCGCTACAGTACGTAACACGTAATGATCAAGAGAAACCAAAGGTCTGACTGACGTGGGAAAGTTCCTCGGTTCCGGGTCACTAGTCCCAGCAAAGGAAATAGTGATGTCTGTTGTTATTCTTCCAAAGCCAAGGTGCAGGACACGTTGCAGATGTCCGAAGAAATCTCACTTAGTGTGCAGATCAGTACACTGGGGGTAATTTTTAAGTTAGAAAATACAAAGAAGTGTTATCAGCCTGTCCTTCCCGCCCCCACCCTTGCTCAATCAGTTATATAAGAGCGTTGCTTCCATGGGGAACGAGGCCAGGATCCAGAGCCAGTTGCTTCAGAGACATGTTAAAGACCCCGAATTTGAAAGTGGACCTGGGAATGAGTGAAATCAATGAGCGCTGTGTGTGTCCGGAGGAGAGCGACCGGGCCTGACTCTCCACTTGAGAAGGATCGATTCTTGCCTTTCAATGGGGCTCTTATGCTGTACAAGCTTCCTGCCCCGTCAGCTGCCTGCCCCCTGAGACTCAAACCGGGGGAGGTGCTTTCTCCCTCACTGCTCACTGCTGCCCCTGGAAATTCTTGCATCAAAGTCTGATGGCAGGCGGCTCCCTAGAGCGTTCCTTCCACAAGCTATTCAGGCACCGAGGTCAGACTCCCGGCCATCGTTGGTTTTTGTAAGATTGATAACTGTTCCATGTGCTTGCTAAGTGCCGTTGGGTTGGTTCTGACCCAGCGACCCTCTGGGCGGCACGGACACTGTCTGGTCCTGAGCCGTCCTCACCATAGCTGTGAGGTCGAAGCCCCTTCTTGCAGCGACAGTCAGCCCATCTCCTTGAGGGTCTTCCTCTTTCTCGCTGCCCCCTCTACTGTACCAAGCATGATGTCTTTCCCCAGGGACTGGTTTCCCCTGATAACATGTCCAGAGTCCATGAGATGAAGTTTCGCCATCCTAACTTTGTTTAAAAAACATTTTATTGGGGGCTCATACAACTCTTATCACAATCCATCCATACATCCATTGTGTCAAGCACATTTGTACATTCATTGCCCTCATCATTCTCAAAACATTTGCTCTCTACCTAAGCCCCTGGAATCAGCTCCTCATTTCCCCCCTCCCACCCCCTCCCTCGTGAAGCCTTTATAATTTATAAATTATTATTTTGTCATGTCTTATACTGTCCGACATCTCCCTTTGCCCATTTTTCTGTTGTCGGTCCCCCAGGAAGGAGGTTATATGTAGATCCTTATAATCGGTTCCCCCTTTCTACCCCACCTTCTCTCATCATAACTTCTAAAGAGCAATCATTATTGTTTTAAAATATTTATAATCTATTTCCTGTAGGACTTGACAATTGTATTTATTCACAGCTTTTGAGAATTGTGGTGAAACCTGAAGGGGCTTCCAAAAGCTTGTAGAATAATTCTCTTATCTTTCCATTTCATTTTTCCATGAACTTTTTAATGCTTAGTATACATAATAAAATATTTGCCATTTCAACCATTTTGTGGGTGTAATTCAGTGACATTATTCATCCCGTTGTGCAACCCTTACCACTACCTGCTTCCAACCTTTCCCTCACTCATGACAGACATGCTGTGTCCCTTAAGCATTAACTCCTCCTCCCTTCTTCCCGCCTGCTCTGGAATCCACTAAGAAACACTGGTCTCTAAGCACTTATCTTCTGTAGACAACTCATGTAAGTAGGCTCACGGCATATTTTTCCTCTCATGCATCACAGTTCACCCAGCCTAACACGGTCAAGTCTTCCACGCCATCACATGACTCAGAACTTGACGGTGTGAAGGTCATGTAGGGAGACTGAAGGACTTGGTGGAATCGAGAAGGAATGTGCTTCCTGTTCTCCAGGGAAGATGGGTTAGGTCTATTACAGGCTTTGGTTCTTTGGACTTGTCTTTCACAGCACGTGCCATGTTTCCTTACCTCAAAACTCACTGCTCAAAAATCAAGTCGGCTCGGACTCTGATCACCCTATGGACTGCCCTGTGGGATTCTGAGAGGGCTGTAACGTCTCATCTGTCTCCTGAGGGACTGGCAAGGTGGAACTGCTGACCTTGTGGTGCCCAGCCTAAGGCACAGCCCACACCACCACCAGGGCTTAGTAGTTCCTCAATGAGTTTTTCCAACTAGGTTCTAAACGCTAGGAGATTAGCCTCAATCATGATCTCTGACATATTGCCATCGAAGATTGATTACATGGATGGTTGGATGGAGGAGTGAATGAATAAGGTCTCTTTCCTATGCCTGCAGCTAGCCATCACACTATCTTAACCGTCTACACGATCCCATGAGCTAAGAATGTAAGAACCAACTTCCTCCCAAAGCCCTTTGCACCTTTGGTAGGCTGAGATCTACCAGGTCCAACTCGATCATCTCTTAAGATTCCAGAAACCCCTGTGGTGTTGTACGTTGCCTTGAGTAGTTATTCATTGTGCCCACTTGCTAGGCCTGTGTGGCAGTGAACCTGCAGGAGACCTGGGCAGGATGCCATGTTTGCTGATGTGTCTTACTCCAACTCTGACTTCTCTCAGGTCCAGATAATAAGAGAATGGCCAGGAATGTCCTGAAATATGAAAGGCTTTTGACTGAGCACCCCAAAAGAATGGTGGCTGAAGCCGTCATCCAGAGACCCAATGTCCCCCACCTGCAGACCAGAGAGACCTACGAGGGATTGTGTCAGACGCTAGGATCCCAGGTAGGATTCCTCAGGAAAGGGGAAAGGGGAACAGGCTTGGCTAAAACATGAGGAGGGAGAACTGGGAGAATGTGGGGGAGAAAAGGCTGATGCATTAAAGCCATAAAGCTCCCTTGGGCAGCATCAGAAGGGCCACATTCTGTATCTGACAGTCTGTTTCTTAGGTCCTGGAAATCCTCATTTGTTTCTGCTCCTAGATCATTCTTCTCTCATGCCGAGTCTTCTCTTGCCTTCCAGCCCACTCACTATCAGATCCCTACCCTCTACTGCTCCTTGGAGACCAACTCTAGCCCCTACCTGCTGCTCCAACCGGTCCGGAAGGAGGTCATCCACCTGGAGCCCTATGTTGTCCTCTACCATGACTTT
Source organism: Echinops telfairi (assembly GCF_000313985.2). Taxonomy (NCBI): domain Eukaryota; kingdom Metazoa; phylum Chordata; class Mammalia; order Afrosoricida; family Tenrecidae; genus Echinops; species Echinops telfairi. The sequence continues at coordinate 19,463,965 of NW_022105611.1, forward strand.
GTCAGTGACCTGGAGGCTCAGAAAATCAGGGAGCTGGCAGATCCTTGGGTGAGTGTTCCCAAAGCCTGCCAAGCACTTCCCTTTGTGTTTTTCCATGTGTGGAGTCAGAGCACAGCAGCCGGGACACCAAGACACTTCATTAGTCTGGGAGTTCTGCATGCCAACATCCCGTATGCTGGATAGAAGGGACGAAAGGGTGACGTGACAGGGCCATGAGTGGAATTCCAGTGCAGTCATACAGAGGACAGAGTGGACAGATGATCTGGTTCAGCTTCCTTTTTTTGTTATAGTGGAAACTGAGGCCTAGAGAAGGGAGGAACTGGATTTAGGTCATGCATTTCGCTAGTGACAGAGCCACAGCTGGGGCTGCGAGGTCCATCGATTGCTGTTCTGCCATTCCCCCTTCTTGTATCAGTTAACTTCGACTAAGGTAAGCTTGGGCATGACTCTCCACTTGAGAAGGATCGATTCTTGCCTTTCAATGGGGCTCTTATGCTGTACAAGCTTCCTGCCCGTCAGCTGCCTGCCCCCTGAGACTCAAACCGGGGGAGGTGCTTTCTCCCTCACTGCTCACTGCTGCCCCTGGAAATTCTTGCATCAAAGTCTGATGGCAGGCGGCTCCCTAGAGCGTTCCT
>NW_022105611.1:19464699-19465757 GCF_000313985.2 Echinops telfairi
TGCGAGGTCCATCGATTGCTGTTCTGCCATTCCCCCTTCTTGTATCAGTTAACTTCGACTAAGGTAAGCTTGGTAACAAGCAACCCCAAGCTCAGTGACAACAGCAGTAAAGGTGGCTTTTTCCTTCCTTTGTCTGCCCTGTGTTGACATCAACTCTACTCCAGGTCTCTTCATTTGGGGGCCTGCCTGACATCGCAGCCTCTGTTTGGGACATTGTCAGTCCCATGGGAGAGGGAAGAGACAGAGATGGCAAACCATGAGCTGACTCAAAGTCCCAACTAGGACTTCCATTCCAGATTTCATTAGTCAGAAGAAACCACATGGCCTCTACTGAGATTGGCAGCTGATTTTTCCGTGAAATAACTCTGTTGCCATGGTAACAGGCCATCCAAGCCATCCAGAGATAGACATTTAAAACTTCATGGCCAGGTTGCCCACTTGGCATGCCCAGAATTTGCCATACCCTTTTCCTCCCTTGGTCCCTCTCACTGGGGTTGTTGGTTGCTGCCTGGCCCGGCTCTCCCAGGAGGACAGCCTTCCACAGTCCTGGCTCCACCATGGGCACTCAGCACCGACCCTGAGTTTGTGTTGAATTTGGGGTGTGTTGAGTTTTCTGACCACCTGCTCCCTGCCATGGAGCTGACATTTTGATGACACGGGCAGAAGTAGACAAATTCTTGTGAAAATAAATATTTGTTTTTCCAGTCCATATGACAGTGCTTTGCAATTAAAAAGCACTTTATTTAAAAATACCCTTAGACTTTGGCCTTCTACTTAAATCTTGCCTCAGTACAAGAACCGTTTGTTCTAATAATGGGGCACTGTATGATACACACCTACCTGACACATTCGCTGAAGACAAAGTGGGTGCATAAGCAAATGTGGTGAAGAAAGCTAGTGGTGCCCGGCTATCAAGTGCCTGGGGTCTTAAAGGCTTGCAATTAAACAAGCGGCCATTAGCAGGGAAGCAACAAAGCCCACATGGAAGAAGCACACGAGCCTGTGTGATCATGAGGTGTCAATGGGAGAGGTATCAGAAGTTCAAAAACATACAACCT
>NW_022105611.1:19466347-19468190 GCF_000313985.2 Echinops telfairi
GGATATACTGGATTATATTAGATTGGTCAATAAGACCATTATATTAAACAAATACCCTTGACTAATGCAGGGGTTGGGGTGCCGACTTCCTACTCTGCATATACTTTACAGCTGACCCCTAAAAACTACAGCTTTGAACTGTGCCAACCCGAACTCCAGCAGCTGCTCACGTGGAGATGATAAGCTGCACGCAACACTTGAGCTCAGCACAGCAGCCGGGGACAAAAACCCATGTCTTGATGGCCTGTGCAGCTCACGCCCATGTCAGCTAACTTACACGTAACATCCAAACTTCTAAAACAAAAGAAGAAGAAAGTCTGCAGGTCGCCGCTCCTCATACACGCAGATGAAAAACCTCTAACAAACCATTAACAAATATAATTCTGCAATATAGACATAGAATTATACTCTAGTGATCGAGGAGAGTTTATCTAATGAAGTAAAATAAAGCGAAAGAGACAGTGGGTTCAGTTAGTCATTCCACCCCCCACCTGGCTGTAGTTGTCAGTGAGGACTCAGAGCGGCCCTAGGCTGAACAGCGCGAACACCACCTGGCCTTGCAGCAGCCTCACTGTTCTCCTGTTTGAGCCGTGGGTGCAGCTAGCCTAGCACTTAGAGAAAATCGGCTTTGCTTCTCCAGAGGGAAGCGCTTTTGCCAGAATTGTGCAGAAGGAGCCGTTTGCCTCCGGGGGGGTAGTTCCCTGTGCCGGACGTGTTCATTCATTTCATTCCACAAACGCACATGAAACCCAGCCCCGGATTGGACCCCAGAACCCCAAGACGAAGGAGAAATGGCCCTTGTTCCTTCAGAATTCGCAGCCTGCAGGTGGAAAGGGGATTCTAATATCAATTCGTTTCAGGTCAGCACATTTTTTATTGGACGCTTGCCATCGTCCAGGCATGGTGCTGCAGCGTACTGTCAGCTCTGAGGATTTTGGTCACTGTTGCTTTTTCATTTTTAAGATTCATAAATAAAACCTCACTGCCATCAAGTTGATCTGACTCCTAGCGACCCTCTGGGGCGGATAGATCTGCCCCTGTGGGTTTCTAAGACGGAAACTCTTGACGGGAGTAGAGCGGCTCCTCTTTCTCCCAAAGAGCAGTTAGTGGTTCTAACTGTTGCCCTTGCCGTTAGCGGACCAACACGTACCAGTGCGCCTCCAGGGCTCCTTTTAAGATTCATAGCTGTCAGAGATTAGTAATTAGAAACAAACGCATCGTGATTCTGTGTCAGGAGAGCTCTGTTCCATAGGGTCCCAGTGGCTGTTTGGGGGAAAGTAGGTCACCAAGCTTGCCTTCCAAGGTACCTCTGGGTGGTCTAGACCCTTCCACCTTCTGTGAGCACCGCGCATGCTCCACCACCTGGGACTCCAGTAACTTAGTGTTGTTAAGTGCCATCGGAGGGGTTCCAACTACTTGAACGCCCCGATGAGCAACAGAACGTCCGCTCCTGCTCCAATGAGTAGCATGTGCAAAACACACGACATGTAGGGAGGACCTGGTGAGCCTTATGCTTAAGGAAATGAACGCTTGATCGTTATTGGCATCATAACCACTCAACCTGGTTTTTCTGTCCTTCACACCAGCTCCAGCGATCCGTGGTGGCATCCGGTGAAAAGCAGTTGCAAGTGGACTACCGCATCAGCAAAAGGTACGCAGGCGTCTCCTGAGCAGAACCGAGACTCACCGCCACTGGTCCATTCTGACCCTAGAGGACACGGTGGAACTGGCCCTGTGGGTCTCCGGGACTGTAACTCTCTGTGGGAGTAGAAAGCTTTGTGTCTTCCTCTCAGAGCCACTGGTGATTTCGGATTGCTGACCTGGCAGGTAGCACCCCAACTCA
>NW_022105611.1:19468290-19489197 GCF_000313985.2 Echinops telfairi
GTGTTCATTCATTTCATTCCACAAACGCACATGAAACCCAGCCCCGGATTGGACCCCAGAACCCCAAGACGAAGGAGAAATGGCCCTTGTTCCTTCAGAATTCGCAGCCTGCAGGTGGAAAGGGGATTCTAATATCAATTCGTTTCAGGTCAGCACATTTTTTATTGGACGCTTGCCATCGTCCAGGCATGGTGCTGCAGCGTACTGTCAGCTCTGAGGATTTTGGTCACTGTTGCTTTTTCATTTTTAAGATTCATAAATAAAACCTCACTGCCATCAAGTTGATCTGACTCCTAGCGACCCTCTGGGGCGGATAGATCTGCCCCTGTGGGTTTCTAAGACGGAAACTCTTGACGGGAGTAGAGCGGCTCCTCTTTCTCCCAAAGAGCAGTTAGTGGTTCTAACTGTTGCCCTTGCCGTTAGCGGACCAACACGTACCAGTGCGCCTCCAGGGCTCCTTTTAAGATTCATAGCTGTCAGAGATTAGTAATTAGAAACAAACGCATCGTGATTCTGTGTCAGGAGAGCTCTGTTCCATAGGGTCCCAGTGGCTGTTTGGGGGAAAGTAGGTCACCAAGCTTGCCTTCCAAGGTACCTCTGGGTGGTCTAGACCCTTCCACCTTCTGTGAGCACCGCGCATGCTCCACCACCTGGGACTCCAGTAACTTAGTGTTGTTAAGTGCCATCGGAGGGGTTCCAACTACTTGAACGCCCCGATGAGCAACAGAACGTCCGCTCCTGCTCCAATGAGTAGCATGTGCAAAACACACGACATGTAGGGAGGACCTGGTGAGCCTTATGCTTAAGGAAATGAACGCTTGATCGTTATTGGCATCATAACCACTCAACCTGGTTTTTCTGTCCTTCACACCAGCTCCAGCGATCCGTGGTGGCATCCGGTGAAAAGCAGTTGCAAGTGGACTACCGCATCAGCAAAAGGTACGCAGGCGTCTCCTGAGCAGAACCGAGACTCACCGCCACTGGTCCATTCTGACCCTAGAGGACACGGTGGAACTGGCCCTGTGGGTCTCCGGGACTGTAACTCTCTGTGGGAGTAGAAAGCTTTGTGTCTTCCTCTCAGAGCCACTGGTGATTTCGGATTGCTGACCTGGCAGGTAGCACCCCAACTCAGTCAACCCTGCTGCTGCTCCCCTGCCCACACACCCACACCCTGTCCTGGACCCCAAGCCGCAGCTGACTGCGAGGTCAGAACAGCCCATCCACTTCCACCTGAGAGGTTGTGGGCCCTCTGGAGTGCATGCCTAATTTTTGCTTTTGTTTCTTTTTTAAAAATTTTAATTAAATACTTTTATTGGGGGCTCTTACTGCTTTTCTTTTAAGAAGTTTTCACTCTCCTCATGCCAGGCCCTTTCACAAGATGTTAAATCGCCAGAGGATTTCACAGGGAGGCCACGAGGGACAGATGAGAAAGCTCTTATTATCTTAAGCCAAAAAAACAAAAACCATGTAGCTGTTCTCCAAACCGGGATTGCTTTCGCAGAGAATACAGCCTCGTCTACGTTTGTGATTTTGCTTTAAGTTTCCACTCCCGCCCCTGACTCACATTCAAACCCTGACTTGCCAGCATTCAGTGACTCACATTCAAACCCTGACTTGCCAGCATTCAGACAAGAAACATCAGGAGCACCTCTGGAACTGGTGGCTTCTCCAGGGACAGATTCAGCTGTGAGAGCACCGACTTGATCCCCTCCTGGTCCCTACACACCCCACACTGCAGCCCCAGTAGTGCCGAGGGTCAAGTAAGATGAAGACCCTCCACCAGACTCAGGCCAGACAGTAGTCGGCGTCTGCTGGGAGAGGCAGGCTTCAGTGTGTGCGGTTAGTTTAGACCGTCTGGCCTCGGGCTGCTTTGGAAATGAGGTGAGTGATGAAATCTGTGGTTCAGAGTCATCTGGCTTCGCTTGGTTGGTCTTGTGCGTTATTTCTTAAAACTTTGGAAAGTCCATGCAGCTTCAGCCTCATTGATTTTCTGTCTTTAGGACATTCTAGTGCCAAAGAAGACATCCTTACCGTGGGATGCATTGATTTTAGCAGAGGGAGTGGTTATCTTTGTCACTTTAAAAAGAACCTCATTTTATTGAGAGCTCGTACAACTCTTATCGCAATCCATCCATCCATCCAGTGTGCCAAGCACACTTGTACATTTGTTGCAATCATCATTCTCAAAACATTTGCTCACCGCTTCTTGCCATCATTATTCTCAAAACATTTGCTCTCCGCTTCTTGCCATCATTATTCTCAAAACATTTGCTCTCCGCTCAAGCCCCTGGTATCAGTTCCTCTTTTTTTTCTGGTCACTTTTACAATGAAGGGTAGCTGGCTCTATTCCCAGCTCCCACCACAGTTAGACTGGAGAAGGCCTTATTGAATCTCTTTTAGTTCCCAAGAGATTGAGTTAAGACACACCTTGTGAACAGATGGTCATATTAACCTAACAAAGAAAACCCGTACTGTTGAAAATCCTCACCTGACAGCTCAATCCGTAGCAGGACCCACCTCCTTTTCCTCACTCTGGCTCCATGCTTTCTGGGCAAATGGGAGGTCACTGCAGAGGGCAGCCAAGAACTCTTTTCTGCTCAGGTTTCTCCCGGAGACGGCAAGCAAGCCGTAAGTATGCATTCCAGCCGTTCATGCAGCCGGCCAGTCCGTCAAAGGCTATTCATTAGTACCTGCTGTAAATCAGACCCCATGGAAGAGTCTAGGGATACAGTGGCTCTCTATCCTCAAGAATTTTCAGTCTGGAGTGGGAATCAGACAAGTAACCAGATGACACAGTGACAGGTGTGACTTTAGGAGACTATCAGAGTCCATCACAGAGCCATTTGACTCAAATTTGGGTTGAGATGGAGAGGAAGTAGGGCAGTGGGATTCCAATAAATGTCTCACAAATTGGTTCTCTGAAAAAAATACAAGCCCTCGTTTGTAGCTTTTGCCTATTTCCTTGATATGAGCCTTGGACACAGGCTTTGTCTCCTCTGAGCTCTGCTCCTGGGCAGTGATGACCACATGGTGTGGCATCTCTCTTTCCCCATCTCTGTTTCTTTTAATGGCGTGTGGAGTCCCTTTTATATCGCAGAAGAGGTTGATTCAAAAGACACCTGCCCTAATCCTGTCTCATTAATATAGCAAATACAACTCATTCCCAAATGGGATTAGAATCACAAGCATAAAGGTTAGGATTGACAACAGGTATTTGGAGTGGTGGGACACACAATTCAATCGTTAAAAGGTCCTTAACTGTTAAATCATGTCTTACCTGCAAACCAGCACTGAGTAGCCTTTATCTACAAAGTAAAGACCAGGTGGTTTACCACGGTGTCTTCTGCTTTCAATAACATGCCCGGAGACTACTTTGTGTGTTGTTTTTTAAAGCTTTATCTCTCAGTGCTTCTTTCGTGGACCAAATCTATTTCCTATCCATATCATATATTCTAGTTCTCTACAGCCGTGCATATGCTGTTATGCTGTTTCTTCAGCCCGGAACTGTCCACACATCTTTTATACCCAATGAAACATGATCCACCTTCCAACTCTGATTGACACCTCAGCCCTCACCCTCATGCTCAGTGAGAACTGCTCTCTTGTTCTGTGCTCTCCAGCACTTTCCTTTAAGGACTCTCTGTGCACTTGACCTTCATTTGTACTCGATTACTTTTATCTTCTTAATCTACGAGGTCTGAGAAGGCAACAGTTTTGTCTTGGGTTTCTTTGTATACCGAAGACTGTGTAGCATGGCTCTGGGGGTGGGGGTGAAAGGTGGGGGGCTCCAGATGAGCATGAACCCATCAATCCATGATGGAAAGAGCAAAGGAGTGGCCTTCCCGTGACAGGCCGAGATTCTTCTCTTCAGAGCCCTCATGGTCTCCCCAGGAAGGTCACTAGCTTTACGTGGTGACCACGTGCACATTTTCCAAGGATTTAAAACAGGAGTCCAAAGCCTACACTTTGTCAGAGTTTCAACAAAACATTTAGGAAAAGGAGACACTAACCCTTGTTCTTTGGCCTTTGTTGTATCCTGGTTTGTCGTAGAGCAGAGCCAGAGAACAGATTTTCCTGTGCTTAACAGCCATCCCTGACATATAGCTGACAAAGCCTTTTTACAGACACAGGCTCTCCTAATCTCTACACGTCTATGACTCCTTATCGATGAGCACACTGCACCTTGGAGAGGCTGAGGTTGGCGTAAGATCACACAGAAGATCCGGAACTGGTCTTTAATATTTTAGACCCCAAGCCTTTTCCAATTCCAGCTCCTTCTGTTGTGATACCTTTAAAAAATAGCAGTTTTAAAGGCAGGAATTTGCAATCTGTCTAACTCAGCGCCAGGGGACTGTGAACCTTCACACTGTAACCTCAACATCTAGCACAAGGCCTGACATTCAGTAGGCCTATGCGAATGTTTTTTGAGTGAATGTCACTGTGTTAAGATAGAGGACAAGGTGGAGCAGGCAGCCAAGAGGAGGGATGAGTAAGTCATTAGGCATTCCTGTCTTTCTCTTTCTGTCCTACAATTGACGTTCTTTATTTACAACCAACGCTTAGTCTCTGCGGCACCAGGGCTCTGAACAGGAGTCACTGATGCTCTGAGCTCTGGTGTGTTCTAGTGCCTGGCTGAAGGACACCGTTGACCCAATGCTGGTGACCCTTGACCACCGCATTGCTGCCCTCACTGGCCTTGATGTCCAAGCCCCTTATGCAGAGTATCTCCAGGTGGTGAACTATGGAATCGGAGGACACTATGAGCCTCACTTTGATCACGCTACGGTAAGGATGGGGTGGAGCACCGATCTCCTGGGCTAGGGAGCTGGGGGATTATTTACTTCTCTGGGGTAAAGTTTGCATCATTCTCTCAGAGACAACATGTGAAATCTTACAACAGGCATTCTGGTTCCAGAAATATCTGAGAACTTTGGTTTCAAGAGGATTGATGCAGACTCATTTCCTTGTCGGTCACCCCCCTTTTCTCTAAAATGTTCCAAAAGGGAGAAGAAGCCGGCCTGCCGTGGAGGACGCCCTCCTCCAGCACCTGGGGACTCCCCAGGGAGGCATCTCCTTCCGGCTACTCTCCTTTCTTCACGATCACCTGCCCATCTTCACTGACAAGTATTCAGCAAATATTCACATATATAAATTTTGAGGATTACAAATACCTCCCCCAAATTGGACAAAGATTCAACCTAAAGTCTATCAAAATTCCAGGAATTTAAAGCTAGTTATTAATAAGCTGATCCTAAACTACATATGGAAATGCAAAGAACCTAGAATAACCAAGACAATTTAGAAAATGAACAGAATTAGGACACGTGCTGGCTACCTGATTTCAAAATGTATTATGACTAAACTAAAAAGTAGCATACCTGAGTGATACTTGATTAACATGGCCCTTCCAGGCATAAGCCCTATGTAATATGGTATCATTTTTATTTCATATGCCTGAGACTCTGGTCCCATTTTTGAGGGCCTTGTCTGCTAAGAAACAGGAATTAAGATTTGACCTTAGGAGAAGTATGAATCAGACCACACTGTGTTTGATGGTGGTCCTCGTTGCTGTTACTTAGAATGGATGTAAGGAATTATATGCTACAGCTGAGAAGAGAAAGAAACCTGTTAGCAGGAGGTCAATGTCTACTGCAAACATCCTCCAGGGACCCAGGTGGAGAATCGATGTTTACACTTGGGTGAAATTTGATTTCCACATGAACTCTCACCAAACGACTTTTCCTTGCATGGGTCTGGTGAGAAGGTGGGGATGACACGGCTATGAATCACCTGTGAGTAATTGCAAACAGGATTCCCCGCATTGTCGTCTGCTGAGTTCTCAAATGAGTCCACTGAGAAGCAGGGGTTGTGAGCTCATCACCGGCAAGAGCCGGGAGTGCAGCATGTCCCCGGCCCAGCATCTGGCTGACCCCTCAAGGGTGACCTTCAGACTTTGGACTGAAGTGTACCCACCACCACTTGAGACAATCCCTCGAACCTTCATGCGTTCTGTGGGACACTGCAGTGATTCACGGTGACACGAGGGAATATATTTGAGGGAGAAGTGGAGGGAAATGAGGTAGACTAGCATCTTGCAAGAGTTGGAGTTTGGAGACTTTTCCAACTTGACTTCTTGGGACTAGTTTGGTATTAATTCTTTAACAAAAAGAAGTGATTACCACATGACCCCAAATCCCACACCATTGCCCTCAAGTTGACTCTGACGCATAGTAACCCCGTAGGAACACAGTAGAAGCACATGACTTCCAGGGCTGCAAATCCTCGCAGAATCAGACGGCCGCAGCCGTCTCCTGCAGTGTGGCCGGTGGGTTCTGGCCACTGAACTTCAGTTGGTGGTCAGGTGTTTTAACCACCGCACTACCTGCGCTCCTAAAACAGTGCAGAACTGCAGTGATGAAGACAGTGTGGCGTTGGTGTAAGGAGAGACAGACAGATCATCGGTCTGTGGAATGGGACACTCTCATTGCCATCAAGTTGATGCCGACTCGTAGCAGCCTTAAAGGAATGGCGGGACTGCCCCTGGGCTTCCAGACACTGTAACTCTACCAGAGTTGAAGGCCTCCTTTTCTCCCTCAGAGTTGTTGGTGGTTTTAAATGGCTGATCTTGCGGTTAGCAGTTCAATGAGTAGCCCATTATATCACCAGGGCTCCAGGAATAGAGTTCAAAAACAAATCCATACACGATGTTCAATAGTTTATTAAAAAAAAAAACCTAAGGGTTTTTAATTTGTTTGTTTTTCCCTCTAAGTGGTTATTCTCTATGCATCTAGGGAGACTATTTTGATTCCAAAATGGTTACAATGTGGCTTACCAAGAGACAAGGAGAGAGACGTATGCACAGAGGCGTCCAACAGTTCTTAGAAAAACATCGGAATATTTGTCCATGAATGTACTGAAGCCCCCTCTTACCACTGGCTAATCTTGATTACTTGAACTCTGCCCCCTCCCCCTTTGACTGAGATCAATGGGTAGTGGGTCACAAGATGGTCTCTGACCCTCCACCTCGCCTGCCTCTTCCCTTGCCCAATGTTTTATTCACTTTTATCCCAAGCCACGGCTTTCTAAAATCCTACTTTGCAAGCTTGGCTTTGAGAAGGGAAGAGAGGATTACCACCTTGGGTGAAAGAAGGGTCGCTGGAGGGTTCAGTCCTTTCTTTCAAGTGACTACTTAGCACCCTGGGTGCGAAGACACCCTCATATACCACGTTAGCTATTGACAGGCAGTTCTGTGGATGAGCATCCAGTTCATTTATATTGATTGTCTAGTACGTTTCCCCAAAAGAGTATGTTGAGTATCTACCAGTAAAGATGGGCACACCCTGCACAAGTGTAGCTCGGGGCTCTAGCCATCCTTGACACCCCGATTTTGCTCTTCCTCGCTCTGTGGTCAAGCCCTGCCTGCCTGCCTTGCTAGTGCCTTCTGCAGACAATAATGGTGTGTTTTGTTTTTGCCTCAGTCACCGAGCAGCCCTCTGTACAGAATGAAGTCCGGGAACCGAGTGGCCACATTGATGATCTATGTGAGTCTGTTGCTCTGGAGGGGCCAAGGCCTCTCACTTCATGACTGTTGACATCTCTTATCTGATTGTCTTACTTATCAACTGTTGACATCTCTATCTGATTGTCTTACTTATCAACTGTTGACATCACTATTTTGTTGTCTGGCTTTCACAACCGTTGTGTGTGTCAGTTTTAGACTACAGCAGCTACTTGGATAGCAAGCACGGAAATCGCTAGGACTTGTGTGACTCGCGAGGGCATTTTGGTAGGGCGCGTTGGTGTGGCACTGCAGGCGATGCAGAGACATACCAGATGGAGTCCTGCCCTCCAAAAGCTGACAGTCTCTAGAGCTGACCTCGCCGAAGGCTGTGGCCGAGGGTGCAATTGGTGTGATGTCACAGGCCAAGACACTGTGGGTCCTGAGCAACTCGGGCAAGACACGAGAGTCTGTCTCTCGGAGGCCTCACAGACGAGTTGCTGCTGAAATGCAGGGACCTTTACATAAATCTGTAGGTCTGTGCGGGGACAAAGTCGAGATGAAGCAGCTGGGATTCAAAGAGGAAATCTCGGAAAACAGCACTGCCTACAGAGAAATGTATTGTTTCACTCTGATACTCAACAACACAAAAACTCACTGCCGTCGAGTCCGTGCTGGTTCCTAGAGACGCTGCATGGCAGGACAGAGCTGCCCTGTGAGTTTCCAACACGGTAACTCTGGACACAAGGAGAAAGCCCCATCCTGCGCCCTCAGAGTGGCTGGTGGTTTTGAACGGCTGACCCTGTGGCTCGCAGTCCAACAAGAAACCACTATGCCCCCAGGACTTCAATACATTCCTATATGTGGTGAAAATTCCTTATCTCCCTGTAGAACTTTTGGTCAAATCTACACTATATTCCATTAAAAAACCAAATCACGAGGAAATGAGGACTGAGAAATCACTCGTGGGCTTGGAAACTGGAGAAGTTGGAGACTCCAAGGTCTATTAACAAATACATATTCAAAAGATTTGTAATTAAGAGAAGCGAGAATTTTCCTATGTTTACAAGTATCAAAATCAACAGAAATTTGTCCAAGTAACCACTTGAAAGTACTAACGTTGGTAGCGTCTGACATGGCAGAAGATAAACCCCTGTCACCGGCAAGCCCAGAGGCAATGCCTGCAACACCATCTCTAATGACAGAGCCACAAAACGTGCCCGGTGAGCTACCCATGAAAAAGATGAGGCTGGAGGAGGGGTCAGACTGCAAGGATGCTGAAGTCATGTCAAAGGTTAGAAAAGATCTGCAAGAAGACATTTCCAGCCTTGTAGCAACTATCACAGATCTTAGCTCCAACTTAAAATCTTTGAATGAGCAGCTGGATAAGCTACTAACTGATGTCACCTCTTTGACCCTTTGTATGGCACGATACAGCCCTACCCCTATGCCAGTGACTCCACTGGAATCAAAGCAGCCTCCTTGTGACATGCCGACCGCTGCTTCTACAACCCCCAGTGAGTGATTTGCAGGGTGTTATCTGCTTGCTACAACCAACACATCTTTGAATACCATGTCGATACAACTCCTAACTTGGTCTGACAATGTAACAGCACCTTCTCATGATTTTCATTGAAGACATAACATACAGTATATGTCCATGAACATCTAGTAGCATTGTCAATAAGTGCTAAGATTAGTTAAATGTTGTATATAGCTGCATAGATTCAAGCTACTTTTTTGGTTAGTACCAAGAAAACCTGTAACTAATCATGAATTTTCTGCTATGATTAACGTGTACCTGTTTCCTAAAGGACTAGACATAACCCTTTCATCAGCATATCTACAACAAGATGCATGTACACAGGTGCCACTGCACAGCAGTGGGAGAGGACTCCAGCCTACCCAGTGACCACCTGGACTACGTCAGAGGAAGATGCTCCAGTGGAATGTTGCGTTAGACAATGACCTTCACCAGGTCCACAAGTCTCAGGATAGCAAGTCTCTTCAGAAACAAACCTCTTAACACAGACACCAGCCCATGTGGACACTGCCAGTGCTCACACAATCAACCAAGTGCCATCCACCAGCAGACCTACCTCTTTGTAGGGGCTCCTAAAAGTCTCAATATTGCTGACCCTGCTCACACTGCACAAGACCTCATACCAAATCTTAAGAAGTGTGCGGTCCTTCCTGCGGTAAACCCTTCCAGCTGACTAAACCCTGGGTGCACTGGATCTTGACGGCTCCCATCTCCCACTGGACCTGCTCGGTTGGCTGAAGACCCTGCATCTTGGACAGTATTTCCTGAAGGCACGCTCATTCTTTCTAGCCAACATCAAGCCACATTCCAAGTGTGCAAAATTAAGTTAGTTATAGAAGAATTGTTAAAGTTTACCTTTCTATTTAATGCAGTGAAATAACCATGCAATGCTTTAAATAGCTGAGCTTCCATTTTGGCTTTGCTGTTTATATATTAACTTTGTGATCCTGAAGATAATTCATCTACCTAAACTTTTGCTTCCTCTACCATGCCAGCCTTCCTGCTTAGGACCAACAGGAGACTTAAGTGAGATAATAGATACAAACTAATTTTGAAGTTTGAAATTATAGAATTTAAATAAAATAATTTTTTCAAGTGAAAAAAAAAAAAACACCCCAAAAAACCAAATCGCTCTCTTTCTCCCAGTTCCAGACCTGATCCTAGGGGATTTGGTCCGTGTCTCATTTTCTAACCTGCCCCCTTCCCTGAAGATCCTATGGTTTTACTTTCTTCTCCGTGGATAAATTAGAATCTCAATGACTTGTTGAATCAGAAGAGATTGGGCACTGCTCACTGAAGAAATAAGCATGTTAAATAATGGGGTTCTATAGAACAGCCAAGGATGAAACCCTGTCAGACCGGCCCACTGCCAGCAGTCTCTCTTCCCTGCTCTCCAAAGGCGCAGCCAAAGAAGGACCATCCAGCCGGCACTCAGTCATCTTGGACTCTGATGTCACCAATGTGTTTTCTTTCCGTGGCCCAGCGTGACAGCTCCAGCAGAACATCTGGCTTCTTAGCGACCATTCCGAGCATCTGCTCAGACACAGAGGGACAACTACGTTGAGCAATCTGGGCTGGGGGCACATTTGGACTGGTAGCCGCCATGGCACCTGCAGTTGGTGCTTCACACAGGCATGGGAGGTCGCAGGCAGGGAAGAATACAGGCATCAACCAGAGACTAGGACATGTGGGGGGCCGAGGTAATTTCCGTTCTTGACCTCCCCAATTTATCTCCTCCATCTGTTCCCTGGTTACAGAAGACCAGTTACTATGGTAATTGTATGTTGCCCAGCCATGTAAGAGCGTGTGTGTGCATGTTTGGGGTGGTGCTGTAAAACATATTTCTTTCTAAGGGTCTCAGTCAAAAGAGTTTGAATCTCCAGATCCAATGAAACCCACTCATATGAGGATTGACCAAAAGAGTGAGGAGAGGCGGCTATGTGGCCCTCCTGTGGCCCTGCAGGCAGACGCCCAGGCCACTGAGCAGACGCCCTCGATTGAAATCAGGGAGCACAGGCAGGCATCTATGCAGAAATGGCATCAGGATGTCAGGTGGAACCCATGATGGTGAAGGGTGGGCAGCGGTGACCTTAACTCTGGTTTCTTCCTCTGGCACTGCAGCTGAGCGCGGTGGAAGCTGGCGGAGCCACGGCCTTCATCTATGCCAACTTTAGCATGCCGGTGGTGAAGGTGAGTCAGGGCCCGGTACACAGGGCGCAGAACTAACACCCTAGCCTGCATGTCGTCTGTGCTTGTGCGCCGATGCAAAGGCTCCATCTTCTTACTTGTGTCTGTCACGTTTATTGAATTTTCACTTCATTACAACTGAACGACTGCATGCCTGGCTGCCCTCTGACAAGGGAGTGCCTCACAGGTCAGAACTCTGTGTTGTTCACCTTTGCGTCCCTGGCTTCGACCAGTCCCTTCAGCCATTCCTTCAGTAAACACAGGACAGGGAGCACCGAGGGACCAGGACAGAGCTCACAGAGACGTACGTTAACGGGCAAGGCAGATGCGCCTGGACAAGGACCATGAAAGGGCGCAGGAGAGGGAGGGGCGAGATGTTTGATGAATGCCTGCTCTCCCACCTTCCAGATTCATTAAACTTCCGGGCCATCCTGACCTAATTCAGTGAAGTCTTTAGCACAGGGCCTGACCCATTTGATGATTCTAGGCATACATGCTGCTGCTGCTGCTCGCGGCCCATCTGGACGATAGCCCAAAACCCTGCCCGGCCCTGCGGCCGTCCTCACGCTGGGTCCTGCGTTGCAGCCCACGGTTGCAGCCAGCGTGTCCATCCATCTCTCGAGGGGCTTCCTCTTTTCGCTGCCCTTTCACACATCCACTGTGGAGTCCGCTCTCTGGACATGCTGCCGGGCCGAGACGTCTTTAGGCCACGGGCAGCTGGGGCTGCCAGGGCCTCTGCGCGCTCTTCACGACACTGGCTTTTGTCTATTCTAACGGCCAAGGCTGAAGGGAGGAAACAGCACCATGTGTGTGGAGTGGGGGTGGGAGGGGCTGGGTAGCTTGTAGGATTTGGAGCCCAAATACCTAGGTGTAATCCCTGATGGCCGTGCCTTCTTCCCAGGGGTGTTATTAATAAGGTCCTGAGCAGGGGCCAACTTCGGAGTTAAGGTCTCAGTTGTAGGAGAAACACTGTGCTCCCTGAGGTGCTGGCCAGGTGTCTGGCCTCAGGGATCCTGGGTCTGCCC
Source organism: Echinops telfairi (assembly GCF_000313985.2). NCBI lineage: Eukaryota > Metazoa > Chordata > Mammalia > Afrosoricida > Tenrecidae > Echinops > Echinops telfairi. Next base: position 19,480,544 of record NW_022105611.1, read on the forward strand.
TTCTCTTGGCACTTGCCACACTGCGTTGTGACCTCTTCCGGTGCTGGCGTTTCCCACTAGACTCTGAGCTTGGATGTGATATGTCTAAAACCCCCAGGGCCTGGAGCAGAGGAGGCCCTTAGGAAATGGCTGAGGCGTAAATGATTAAGTGGCTACTGGGGCTATTTTTTGTATATGTATGCCTGTGTTGCCCTGCTCTGCATGGGATTGCCCTGCTTAATAGCATGCATGCATTTGGCACTAGTCATGTGCTTCCCAAAGACTGGGATGGGGGCTGACTGTGCTGGGTTTTTCTAGAACGCAGCACTGTTTTGGTGGAACCTGCATAGGAGTGGTGAAGGGGACGATGACACCCTGCATGCTGGCTGCCCTGTCCTGCTGGGAGACAAGTGGGGTAAGGCCTGCCTTTCTGGGGGAGAGATTGGGTTGAGGGGTACACAGTCAAGTGAAATCGGGGGTGAGTGGGACATAGCATATTGGTCCATTCCAGGAGCTTCATGACAGGGCCGTGCTATATTGTAATGATCAGATCCTGAGTCTGTGTTGCCCTAAACAAAGATCGAGCCCCCCTAGGGCCGGGCTTCATTCTCAGAGCAGGTGTCCACAAAGGGCTATTGATCTGACTGGAAATTGCTTCCTGAGGAGGAATAGGTGGCTAAGTCCCAAACCCTCAACTCCAAGGATTAGTGCCATCCCAGGAAAAGATAACTCCCAGAAGTGTTGATGTCACAAAGGTCCCTAAGGGCACTTAGGTCTGAAGCATAAACGGCCGTCAAGCGGGGAACCTGGTGCTCCGATGGGCATTGCCAAGAGAAGCCGTCACATTCTATCATCAGTCTGCACGGTGTCACGAAGGCGCGGGCTTTGGGGAGCTGCACGAATGATGAAGGGCCCTAGCCCACACAGGTTCGAAGACTCGTCAACAATAGACAGGACTCGCTGAGCAGTTTTCCAGGGGACAGTGTGCTATTTATCTGCTACGGTGGTTCTCAATCTGTGGGTCGTGATGCCTTTGGGGGTCGAGCAACCCTTTCACAGGGGTCACCCGATTCATCACAGTAGCAAAACGACAGAAAGTAGCAACAAAAACAATTTTATTGTTGGGGGGATCTCCACAAACATGAGGAACTGTATTCAAGGGTTGTGGCATTAGGAAGGTTGAGAACCACTGTGCTAGCAGCACCATCTTGAAGTTGGTTGGGGCTGGGACTAGGGTGGGGAGCTTTGGGTGCACATTGTAAGGAGGCATTTGCATGACCCTGGGAGTGAGCCTTGGCCAGTAGCATTGAGACGGCTACTATCCATCTGCTGAGCCTTCTCCTGCCTTCCTTCCCGTTCTCTCCCAGTGGCCAACAAGTGGATACACGAACATGGGCAGGAATTCCGCAGACCCTGCAGCTCAAGACCCGAGGACTGAACTGTGGGCACAGAGAAGCCGGGGAGTCCTCCTGTGGCTTTCCGGAGAAGCCAGAAGCCACAGCTGGACTAGGAGAGGAGAGAGGCGAGCAGCCTTCTGGAAGGGGGTCTTGCCAACAGTTGGCTGTGCCTCCAAGATGGGAGAGAAAGCAGCGGTCTTAGCCGGCGATGCTGGAGGACGGACGGGCGTTTGGTTCTGGAGCCCCTGGCCGCAGGTGGCATGGACACTGCGGAGGAGGGGAGGGAAGAGACCTGCGCGAAGTTCCTGGGCTCAAGCCTGGTTGGGAGCAGGCAACTCCTGGGCTATGGTCCCTGGGGCCTCTGCCTCTTTGAACTTTGACCAGCAGCGGGGTTCAGAGTGGCGATGGGGAGGCCTTCTGGAGGGGGCTAGTCTGACTTCCATGGCTTTTAGCCCTTCTTCCTACTGACTTCTGTTGAAGCCTGAGCAAGAGGAAGTATCTGAGCCTTTTTAAGTACAGCCGTGAAACGTGTTGACAATTTTTCATAACTGAGAATACTTTTTAAATACAGTGAGTGACAACAAGCAGCGTCTATATTTTATTCATGTTTTCATCTCAACTTGACTCATCTACCCCGCCCCCCTCACTGATAAAGGTGGTGGAAGACTTAACCCTCTGTTAGTCAATACTGGAAAGGTTTGGCATATGCTCTGTTGAGATTTCGCTGGTTAAAAGACACCCAGGATGTAACATCCCCCTCCAGATAGTACAAATTCCTTTTAAAACGTATTCAAGGATGCTCTAATCCAGGTAAGGGTTGGCAGGGCCAGTTAGGTAATCGGGGAAACTGAAACCTCAGCGGGTGCTGGAGTCGTGGAGACATCCATCCATGGTCTGAAAATGCCCTGGGGAAATGTAGGCTGTTTCCTATGAACTTGCTCTCTTTGTCCCATTGTTTGAAGGGTTTGTTTTGTTTTTCTTTTACAGTATCCTGTTTTTATTGCTTAACAGCTGCCTCCATGGTGGTTTTTGTTTTGTTTTAAAATCATTTTATTGGGGACTTGTACAACTCTTATCACAATCCATCCATCCATTGTGTCAGGCATATTTGTACATTTGTTGCACCATCATTTCCAAAACATTTTCGTTCTGCTTGAGCCCTTAGTATCAGCTTCTCATTTTTCCCTCCCTCCCTCTCTCATGAACCCTTGATAATTTATCATTTTTTTTCCTGTCTTAACACTGACCGATGTCTTCTTTCACCCACTTTTCTGTTGTCCATCCCCCTGGGAGGGGGTGCTATAGGTAGTTTGAAGGACTTCTGATCATTGTAAAACTTATTCTCTCCAAGACCTATGCAAAGCTTGCTAATCCCACACCCCAGCCCGCACCCCAACCTGCCACAAAGTTTAGGATATCTAACTTGTTCAATTTCCCTGAATCTTTGAAACAGTTCGAAGGTAGAAACCCCACCGTTTGCTTCTGCCAGCACTTGCAGGGATACATTATGAAGCTGGCACCACTGCTACATTCCAGACACATTGACAACTCTTTCTGCGTCTTCAGGGTAGGAGTGCCCCATTCCCATACTTCTCACGTCCCGGGCTTTTGTTCCCGCTCTCCTGCAAAGCTTCTGAAGCCGTTCTCATCATTCCATCCGTGGCTCAGTGTCCCTACAGAGAGGCTTCCCTTCTAACGACTCTCCTTCACATTCAGCTCCACTATTTTCTGCACCGCATTTTCATTTCCTAGGGCTGCGGTAACAAAGCATCACAAACTAGGTCGCTTACGAGGACAGACGTTTACTGACTCACAGTTCTGGAAACTGGGAATCTGAGCTCAGGGATCCTTCTGCGGTTTGAGGGAGGGGGTCCAGCACTCAGTTTGGGTGGCTCCAGGCATTCCTTGGCCTGCAGCAAAACCACAGTCATGGGGCTTTCTTCCCTCCGCACGTCTCTCGTCTTCACATTGGACTAGGACTTGACCTGCTCCCTTAGGGTTACTGTCAGGAGCGGAGTCAGATCGGTTTGTCGTGACCCTGACTGCCACAGAGAAAACAAGCCGCCGCCGAATGCTGCATGCTCCAGCAGCATCCATGGGGGGGTGTGAGTCCCTGCTGCAGCTGCTGTGTCAATTCGCCATCCTTTTCACGGGCCTCTCCCAAGCACCATGCCCTTACTCAGGGACTGCGCCCCCCAGAGGATGCCTGACGTCGTCGGTGAGATGGAGGACCGCCTCCTTTGCTTCCAAGGAACATGCTGGCTTTACTTCCCCACAGACCGGTTCATTCTCTTGGCAGTCTGTGGGGCGTCTTATTCTTCAGCAACACGATTCAGATGCATCAATTCCTCTTCGTGGGCCTTTCTGACTCATCGCCCAGGTATTTGGCAGGTATTTCAGGTAAATGAACAGGCCATGTCGTAGTCCTCAAAGTGACAGCTTGGCTTCTAACACTGTGCCATTCGGTTTCTCGAATGCTTTGCAGGGGTGTTCATTGTGGGTCTAAGTAAAAGGAAACCGACAACTTGCACATTGTCTCCTTCCATCATGTGGGCATTTCTGTTGTACGTTGAGTGGTACTATACTGAGGACTGTGCTCTGTGCTCGTCATCAGTTCTACTGACTGTGGGAAATCGCCCACCGATAGTTCAAACACCAGCAGGGTCACCTAGGTGGGCAGATTTCAGTAGTTTCCAGACTAAAATGGAATAGGAGGAAGAGGCTGGTGATCTACTTATAAAAATATTACCCAGTGCAAAGCCACGAATAGCAGAACATTGCATGATATGGTGCTGAAAGATGAGGTCCCTCAGATTGGATGGCACCCATAACACAACCGGAGAAGGGTTGCCTCCTCCAAGTAGAATTAGCCTTAACGATAAGGAAATCTTTCAAGACCTTTATTTGCTGATGTGGCAAAACAGGAGAAATGACTGCCAAACTGCAAACAGTTTGGCTCTAGGAAAATTGGAAGCTATGAACATTGAGTTGGAGCGCATAAAGATAACAACCTAGGCGTTGGTGGGTTGAAATGGCTGGTGTTGGCCGTTTTGAATTGGGCAGCGTATGGTTTACCAGTCAAAGAGTGACACGTGGAAGAGAAATGGTGTCACACTTATTGTCAAAAGAACATTTCAGTATTTACTCTTGCATGCCTTATGTTAACATAACATCTTCCAGGATCCTACTTGCAAACGTGGTCAAGTTCATAGATACCAGGGGTTAGGTCTTCAATATACATCTTGGGGGCACACAACTCAATTCATAACACAGCACTTAGGGTACGATGAAATTACTTTATTCACTTATTAATTATGGTCAGCTACCTTCCCTGGCACTCACAAGTTGCTTTCTGACCCTACTCCACTTTTAAAATACCTCTATTATCATCTCTCTCACAGAACACCAATGTTTATTTTTTCTGACAGCTCCCACCGGCCTAAGTCCCTTATTGCTCTCAGACCCCCAGAAGCGGTCCAATTTAAAACAAAAGCAACCCCCCTGCCACCGAGTCTGTTTTAACTCATCAGATCCACCCGATAGGATGGAGCAGGACTAACCCTGCGGCTTTCCGAGACGAAATACTCATGGGAGCGTGCAGATCTAATGAGCGGTCTGGAATCGACCTCCAGGTTCGTTCTAATAACCATTGCCATGGCTACACAGGAACCACAGAACAAAATCACGATGAAAGAGTTTAAGAAGAAAGTCAACAAGTTGTAATGTCAGTGAGAGCTGCTCAGGGTGGTTGTTTACCAGGACATGCTACAAAGGTTCAGTAAATGCCCCTAAGGGGTAGCACTCTGTGGTGACCCTCAACCTGAAAGTACTCAAGCAAGCTGTGTAAACCCAGTCTCGGAATCAAAAGCCCAGAGGCTTTGCGCAAAAGCACTCAGCTTACCTTGCTCGGTGGGTGGGGAAGTCCATCCCTCTGTTCCACGCTCCGGCTCCTGGTTCTGGGCTGCTCCTCTGACGGTAAAGCTGTCATCTGGACCCAGGAGGTTTCTGTGCAGGGATCTCGGATCCAGAGGACAAGCTCCCCTCCTGGTTCTTGCTGGTCATGGGATCCCTCCTCCTGCCTCCCAGAGGGCTCATTTTCAACACGGCAGGATGCCACTCCAGGGAGTCCTGTTGGCAGTTACTCACAGATGAATCCTATCAGTCTCTTCCCCCACCTTCTTACCAGACCCATGCTGGGAAAGGCCTTATGGTGGGAGTTAGACTTTAAATAATTCACAGCCCCTGCAGGGAGCAGGCTGCCCCATCCTTGCTCTGTAAGTGCTCAGCAAACATTGAAGGATCACTAATAAGATAGCATCATTTGAGCTGTGTTCTAGAGGACACGTAGACTTTTCATAGGCCGTGTCCAGTGAGAAGTGTTTTTCGGCAGAAGGCACTAGTGGAAGCTAAGGGCATATTGATGAGTAGCGAATATTTGAGCACGTGTGAACAGAGCCAATGGCAGGCACTTGGCTCTGGTTCCTCAACAGTAGTTCACAAAGCAGCCACACACAGGCTGGCCCCCCGGTGGATCGACACTGTGCTGCCCCTGCAGCATGTACGTCCTCGCTTCTGTTCCCCAGAGCTCCCAGGGAAGGGTCTGATGTGCTGGCTGCCAGCTTCTTCCAGCGTCTTTATGAATGCCTAGTCGGGGCCCAGTGTTTTTGTTGCGTGAGCTAGATTGGGGGAAACCCTCTTGCTTCCTGGAGCTCCAAAGGAACCTCCTGGAGACAGCAGAGAACGTCAGCTGGTGCAGGGTGGGGAGCAGCCACCACCCCCTTTCACACAAGGAGACAGGGCAAGGGAGTTCTGAGGATGTCGATTCTGGGGACCCTTCCTTATCCAGTGAAGCCAAGAGCAGCACAAATTGCCCTTTCGTGGGACCACTCAGAGTCCCCTGTGGGGGCCCTGGCTTTTCAAGCTCCAGGCGGCCAAAGGAGCCAAGTGACTAGAAGAGGGGTGAGGTGTGGACAGAGGGGCGTTTGCCCGTATCTACCCCGCCAAACGTGGAAATCGGCTAAGGGTTAGGAAAAGGCTATTTGCACATACTCTTTGATGTACCTCATCTTATTCCCACAAGACTCCCTTTGGCAGAGGCGGAAGCTGGGGCTCAGAGAAGACGACTGAGCCAGGTCTGGAGGGGCAGCGAGGAGGTCTGACGTCAGGTGGCTTTCCTTAGCATCTGCTTCAGCCCGCTCTCTTCCTCACTCTGAGATGCTGCCTCGTTCTCTTCTCTGCCCCATTCAGCTGATTCCTGTTCTTGGTCCTTGAACGCCAGGCATTTTAAAGGCGCACACCTGGTTCACCTCTCGTCTCGTTCCCAGTGTGGTCTGGGAGTGGTCAGACACGCATTGGGCTGAGAATCAAGTGTTCTGAGCGCGGCCAGTAGAATGTGCTAGAATGTGTGGCCCTCAACAAATCGCTTTCCTTGCCAGAGCTTCCATCCGCCCCCGCCCCACCAAGGGTGGTGTTGCTCGTCTGTGTGCCTGTGCAGGACGCACATCACAGGGGAACTCCGAGGACGCTGACGGCGGTGAGCCCCCTTGAGAAAAGGCGCACCGAGTGGAAATTAATTGTGGCATGGGGGTTTGTTTGGCTGTATATATTTTCACCAAAAATACAACCCTCCCACAAAATTACACACAGAATCATACTATTCTAAACGTGTGGATCAGGTTATTAGGTATCTGGCACCCTCACTGATCACCACCACCCACTCCGTTAACCAGTCACTAGTTCCTCACTCGTCTGGAAAAGGCCGGCTACTTCTGTCTGGCGACAGGTCGGGTTTTCGAGCACACTGCTGGGAGATGAAGCCAACTCTAGGAACAGGAAGAAGGCAGCCTTTTGAGCTTCCATACCTTCAGGAGCCCCGGGGACTGTGCGGATTCCAGCTGCACATGGGGAAGCCAGCTGGGGCAGAGGAGTTGGCTCAACGATGTCAAGTCACACCCTGTTGCTGTCTGCGGTGACTGCCTTTTCTGCTCCTGGTCAGCTTCCGGGTGGGTTCGCTCCTTGCTTTGCCTTAATCTTTTATTGAGTCCAAAGCTTAGCGCTGTGGCAGGCCTTGGAACCAAGTGGAGAGGAGCCTGGGCCTCTCCCTCTCCAGTCAGTTCCCCCCCCTCCCAAAGAGTGAGCCTGTCTCCTCCTCTTTCTTCATCGGATTTCCCCGCTTGTTTGGTGCCGTGAGGAGTCCTGACCACAGAGTCAGCAGTTTGAAACCACCAGCCGCTCCTCAGGAGAAAGACAGGGCTTTCTATGCCTGTAGAGTTACAGTCCGGGACACCCCCAGGGCAGTTCTACCCTAGGGTCACTATGAGTCGGAACTAACTCGATGGCAGTGAGTTTGATTTTGAGTCTGGGGTCCACCCATGTATCACCACAGGGTGCCAGAATGACTTTACTAGAAAAACAGGCCCGATGGTGTCCCAGCCGTGTGTAGGAATGTCTGACAACTCACCATTCTGGCCAGGCAAGGCCTTCGTGCTCCGACTTGGGCCTCTCTGTGGTCCCGTCACAGCGTGGACTGCAGACTTAACCAACCTCCCTACACTTCTCAGACCACCGTCTCCGCGTCCAGGGCCTTTATGGAGGCTCTTTGCTACCCCGGCACGTGTTTCCCTTCCTTCGACACCTGGGGAGGCTTCCAGGCGCAGCTCAAATGTTAGATTTTTGTGAAACCTTCCCTCATCTACTTCCAGGTAGGTTTTAGCTGCACCCCCTGCATCCTGTTTCCCCTTTATACAATGCACTTGTCTTTATAACTCTCTCTTTAGACCATGAGCTAATTTTAAGGGTTTCATAATTTACCTGTTTCCAAAGTCCATTTAAGTATGGTCCAGTATAGATGTGTAGGCTTGCCTAATTGCACGTAAAGGTTCCGAATAGTCTAAGGTGACCAGATTTTAACATTGGTAAAGCGGGACACCATTGATAAAACTAATATCCTGGCAAAATAGCCACATGACAGCTGAAAACCATATACCCTAGCTTGTTGTGCATTCTTTCAAAAAATCGGGACTTTTTAAAAACGCCACAGGACACGGGAAAAATTGTTAAAAATCGGGACAGGACAGTTAACCAGTCCCGGGTTCCTCTCAAGCTACTCCAAATTTGCCCATCTTCCTCTGTGGAAGCAGCACCTCTTTGGAAATTTTAAAAAAAATCATCTTGTTGGGGGCACATACAACCCTTATCACAATCCATACATACATCAATTGTGTAAAGCACATTTGTACAATCATTACCTTCATCGTTCTCAAAACATTTGCTCTCCAC
>NW_022105611.1:19491196-19507105 GCF_000313985.2 Echinops telfairi
CCACACAAGGTGCCCCGTGGTGCCAGTGGTTAGCACCCAGCTGCTAACCCAAACGTTAGCAGTTCAAACTCACCAGCTGTCCCATAGGAGAAAGGTATGGCAGTCTGCTTGTGAAGATTTTGGGTCTTGGAAAGCCCCAGGGGCAGTTCTCCTTTGGCTTATGTAGGGTGGCTGAGTCCGAGATGGGTTTGGGTATGGGACATGTCCGGCACAGTCCCAAACACAAAGTTCAGTGCACATTTCAGCCATTCTAAGCTTTCCTCCATTAAGACTGAAGAGATTTCATTTCCCTGGTCTCCACCGTCATGTTACAGGCCAGGCATCTGGGGCACAACCAGCTCCAAGGTCCAGGGGCGCCTGTGCTGTCCAGGAGGCGTGACGTGGAAACCACCGAAGGTCCTTCGAACAGTCACTGCTGAGCTTTAGGGATTTGGGCCCGCCTTGCTGGAAAAGCAACACCAGGAGCCTCCCAGGATTACTGTGCAGACTGAATGTGAGGTGTGCATAAGGTGCGAACACTGATGTTACCACTTGCCTCATAAGGTTGCTGTGAGTCAATGGCAGTGCATTGTATGACTTGCCTGGTAAACCAAACTGTGAATGTCCCTAGAAACCATGCACGTGACCATGCTGCCCCCTTGTGGACAAGGCGGCACACAGCCCAGAAGAGACATTTCCAAAGGGCTCTCAACCACTGAAGAATCGGACCATATAGGAGGCTCATGTTCTACCATGAAATTTAGTGAACATCTAAACTAGAATGTATCAGATATTAAGGTGCTTGTTAAAATTCAGCAGTGGGCTGCTAACCTCAAGGTCAGCAGTTGGAAACTACCAGGTGCTCTGTGGGGAAAAGTTGAGGCTTTTTACGCCTGTATAGCTACTCTTGGAAACCCACCAGGGTAGTTCTACCCTGCCTGACCCAGTGGCTATGAGTCAGAATCGACTTCAGCCTGTCGGGTGGCTATTTCCCTGCAGTTTCAGATGAGGGAACGAAAGCAGACGCCGCAGGTTGCTATGTCCAGCTGCCAGTAAGGAGGGGCCTCGGGTCCCAATTTTGGCGCCTGGCTCCAGAGCCTTCAGGCCTCTGTGGATGCCCTAGGGAGGAGGGGCTGTGAAAGGAGGGCAGCAAGGGGCCTGCAGAGGCGAGGGGAGAATGCTGAGGTGTCAGCCAGGCAGTGCCTGTGGAGCAGGAACGAGGGACCTGAGAAAGCACAGGGAAGACTTGGCAGTAAACCAGATACAGTGGGAGTGAGGGGTCAACCTACAGGACTCCTGCGTCTGGCTGGACAATTGGGAAAGGCGAAGGGACCTGCTCTTTGCTGAGCTGGGAAACATGCAGAGTGAGTCTCAAGCGGAAGGTGATTTCCGTTTTTAGAATCAGTGCCTTTCAGTCTTCGGGGTGAGCTATGAGGCGGATGGCCCCAGGCTTCCAGAACGCCGATGATCTGATATGGCAAAGTTTGGGCGTTGGTGCATGTGCAGTCAAGGGTGCCTGAGGTCATGTGGCCAGCTCAGACTCTGTCTGGGCTAGGAGTCCAGTCTCTGGGTGCAGTGGAGGCCTGCCCTATCCGTTCCTGGGCATCCTGAGGCTGGCGAGCAGGCAGAGTGAGATGCTCAGGTGACAGGAAAGGGGTGCTGGTCTTCTGGAGCACAGAATTCCCTCAACTCCTTCTGACCCCGGATCAGCAGACAACACGACAGAGAAAGGCCACCCAGCAAAGGTGGGGAAATATTTATTCTCTTTAAACAAGCTCATAAATAACAAAGAAACCAGGTAGGTCCCCAACTCTGGACTGTGCAGCCAGACAGGGATTGAAGTTGTGGAGTAAAAGGTGTGTGTGTGTGTGTGTATGTGAAGGGGGGTGGGGGTGGGGGGAGAGCATGTATCACTTAAGACAGTGACAGAAAAGATAGGCTTCAGGAGGCTGTTCCTCCTGCCCTTGGACATGGCGTGCCTGGGCAGCAGGGTGACCACCGTGCTCTCAGGGGGCCCTGGAAAGGGAAGAAAGGGGCACGGGGCTGTACTGTTTCTGAGAAGGAAGCCACAAATGGGGGAGAAGCTGTGATGGAGAAGAGGCAAGCAGGGACTCTGCACACCTCCAGGGACCGGTGATAAAGACGGTTAGAGCTGAACATTAACTACCACTCCACTGGCTGTGGCTTTGTACATGGGCTGGATTCAACCTGATTCATTCTGTGGCAGGGGAGGAAGGCTCTAGGAGCCCCCGAAGCAGCCTGGCCACAGCCCAGGGAAGATGCCCAGACGTGCGGAGTGGGAGAGCAGACTCTCCGTGGATGGGAGGCCATGTGCTTGGATTGCGGGACCTGACTTTCTGGCTGCTTTCTTGGGATGTTATCCATTGCCCTCCCTGTACTGAAGCGGAGGAGTCTGGCCTCTGCCCACCTCCCGACAAGTGGCGTGGGATAAAAAGGAACCTGACTGATGTTTCCTTTGCCAGGGGAAACAAGGACCACCCTGTGCACGTTCCCTCCCGTGAGGTAGGGCAGGACCATGTCCAGAACAAGCTCAAGGAATGGAGGTCCCTGAGCCTGGGGAGACATGTGGACCCAGGTGCATCGCCTGATCCCAGGACAAGGGCCCAGGGGCAGCTCTGATGGAGGCAGGGAGCAGCAGGGCTACCTCTATCCAGGAATGGGGAAGGCGCTGGGGAGTCCTGGTTGGGGTGACCAATGCTGGTCAAAGACCCTGGAAAAGAATGTGTTTGGCAGGAACACACAGAAGGGTTTGTCTATCTGGGGATGCCCATGGACAGGGAGCCGGTGTACATGGCCAGGCAGGATGGTGAGGAGGAGACAGCGGCATCACAGTGACCTCTGGTGCGATGTATTTAGAACAGAGCTCAATGCGGAGGGAGGGAGGGCGGCAGGTCACTAACAGCCAGGAAACACGCTGTAAGGGGCAGGAAGAGAAGAGGCAACAAACGTCAGTTGTGCTAAGGAGCCCTGCCCTGGGCCCTACACCACCTCCGCTGCCCACCCAGTTCTCCTCAGCAGCAGCAGGAATAGGCAGAGGACTTCTCCAAGTGCCTACCCCATAAGGACGGACTCCCATGTGAACCTCCTCACAGAAGGGCATCCCAAGAAAAGCGCACATCCCAGTGCAGTGGATGTGTAGGCACAAGTTCATCTCAACCTCAGTAATGACCCCGGGGACCAGACACACAGAAACAATCGGTGTAGAAGCACTCTTGTAGAAGCACACACGGGCTTAGGGCAGGCACTGACCACCTTACCAATGTGCATGTCCTTCACCCCGCCCTTACCACTGGAATCCACCGATGGGCTCTGCAAACCTATGCCGGATCAGGAAAGTGGCCACAGCTTCAGCTACCTGAGAAAGGGAGAGAGAGTCCGAGTCATGTGTCCGTCAGCCATGGACCTGACCTTGGAGATCCTGCAGGCTTCTTGGCAGCTGAGGCTCATGAGTCCCGAAGTTCTGAGTAGCTTGAAATCAAAAGGACCTGGCTCCTGGCAAGGCTGGGAGACTCCTCTCTACCATGCTTACCAGGGAGGGCTCTAGAGGTCCTGGAGCGATGTGAAGGGCTTATCTCCTTAGACTTATAAGCACTTTCCCCTTAAACTTGCAGCGGTTCTCAACCTGTGGGTTGCGACCCCTGTGGGGGTCAAACAACCCTTTCACAGGGGTTCCCCGATTCCTAACAGTAGCAAAATTACAGTTAGGAATTAGCAGCAAAAATAATTTTATGGTTGGGGGTCACCAGGACATGAGGAACTGTATTAAAGAGTCGTGGCATTAGGAAAGTTGAGAACCACTGCCTTGAAGGATGAGCTTGTACTAATTCCAAGTTGTACCCATAGTTCAGGGAGCAGTTTCTATCCCAGCAATCTGACTACCCGATGGTTTGGGGCAGAAAAAAAAGAGTAGAGCTTATGATCTTAATCACAGGCCCTGTGATGAAATATGAGGGGGCCACATAGACTACATAGAAAAATCCAAGCCTGGAGCCAGGGAGAAGGAGCCTGGTAATGCTGCCTGTAAGGTCAGCAGTTCGAAACCACCAAGAGAGAAAGATGAGGCTGTCTACTCCCGTTCAAGAGTTACACTCTCAGAACCCCCCAGGGGCAGTTCTGCCCTGTCCTACGGGGACACTGAGAGTCAGAAGAGACTCCATGGCCACTGAGAGAGCGAGTGTGAGAGCCATGGAGTGGTTTGAGGACCAGAAGGAGGTGCATCAGCACAGGCCCCACCCAGCTTCAGGCACTGCATGCAGGCTACGACTCAAACGTTTGCCCCATCTTGTGTGGGAACCCCGGCTCCTGTGACGGGGTACTTGGGCCCCTCTCACCTTATCTGGGGCGTCCTCGTGCACGGCATGGCCACACTGCGGCAGCACCTGCATCTGGAACTTCCCTAAGGAGACAAGTCTAGGTGACTCTCGAGCCTTAGCTGACCCTCAGCTTATCCCCTCTGCAGCCCACTGTCATTCCAGGAGTTCAGCTCCTGTTTCTAGTGTCCCCCTCCCCAACCAACTCTGGGAACCAGTCAACGAGCTTTGATGAGGGCAGTAATACTTCGTATGGTAACCTTGGGGACACCGCTTTCCCTTCACTTTTCCCTTTTGCAGCTCGTTAGTCTGCCTGACTCCGAACCAGGCGCACAGGAAGAATTCTGCTCTCAGAGGAGGGAAACACACACGCGGGCGGCTTAGTTGCCTCTCCCTTCTACCATAATCGCCCTTGAATCATAATGACTGGACCCAAAACTTACAATGCCAGCCCCCTGGTCGTCCTGCTATATCAGGATCCGATGACTAGAGATATACAAGGGGCTTCAACTAGTTTGCAGACAGAATCGCTTCCCTTTCAATTCCACTTCCAAACTATCACGCCCCCCTCGTACAGTTCATTCCTCTTTGAAGTGTGATGTAAGGAAATGGAGAGAAGTCACATATGCTAATAACCCCGTGCCAGGAACACACTAAACAGCTAGATCATGAGTAATCCGCATAATTCCAGGCGGTGGGAATATTTCCAAGTCCTCCTCTGCCACTTTATAGATGCGGATCCGTAGGCTCAGACAACCTAAATTATTCATCCACGTTGCCCTGTGACTAAGGAGCATTTCTGTTCAGCTGGTCGGAACAGAGCTGGGCAGGCTGCTTGACTCTACGCAGACGGAGCCATTTCCCTTCTTTTAGGAGACAGCCCATTCTCACCATTGACTCTCTCGATTTGGGGAAGGCGTGAAAGAAAAGGCTGCCTCGCCATAATCCCTCTGGGGAAAAGAGGAGCAGCTAAGGAGGGCTTGGAGTGCTTGCTGGAGATAATAAGCACTCTCATTTCCCAGACACTGGCTTACGTCCTAGTTCCTCATTTAAGCTCACAGAACCACGGCAAGCCAACACCTCTCCCCATTTTGGAGAGGAAGCAACTCAGAACCAACCAAGTTAGTAATTCCCAGGATTGATTGACTGGTCTCAAAACTGGTAGTGACCATGGGTTCTGAATGCTATTCCAGAGAGCAGCAGGAGAACTGGACTCATCTCTACGTGCCCAGCCCTGGTATAGCATAGGCCATGCACAGAAAGGGTGCTGAGGAAAATTTGCTTGAAGTTCTGCCCAGAGGATATATCTAATCCTAGCATTTCCAACATCACTGTGTGGTCCCGGCTTCGCGTCTCAGGGCACACCACAGTTAGAGGAAGGCAAGGGTGTAAGGGTGTGGAGTCAGTTTCTGAAGTCACTCAAAAGCCTTTGAACAAGTACTGTGAGGGAATACAGCCCATTCTGTGTGTCGAGCTCACAGGTGGCTACAAGAACAGTTGGAGGGGTCCACGAGACATCCAAGTTGAGCTATCCACCCGGAAGTTGATGCATGCTCAAGTCCGGGGCTCAGGAGACAGGTGCCAGAGGGACTTTTCGCTTTGGGAGTCACTGGAGTGCAGCTGGAAAGCCTGGGATCCCCAGGGATACCGAGTCGAGAAGGAGGAAGGCCAAGCACAGAACCTGGTTAAGCCTGAAACCTTGGTCATGGACTTGGCCTCTCTTCTTGTTACTACTCCACAGTTGTCAGTGCCTATGAAGCCTACATTTAACAATCCTTCTTCCACACTAAAACAGGAGCATCCACACATCTGGTCCCACTGCTGCCTGTCATGTGGCCATGTGCACCTTGTCACAGTACTCCACAGGCCGTTTTCTCAAATATTCTACCCCATGAGTCCTGTGGGACAGTCACCAATTTTCTCACTGTTTTCAGACTCAGAAAACAAAAGCTACAGCAGACTAGCTAGCTTATCCAAGGGAAAAAAGATCAGAGGGAAGTGGTATTCAAATGGACTTAGTTCTCTCAACTTTTACCACCTCACTAGGCTCTCTTCTAAACAGAATTTAGACCTTATTAGCACAGAGATTATTTCAGACCTATCCCTTCCTTAAGAAATCTAACAATAATGAAAACATTGATCAGAATTCTGAATATTTTCTTTCAGAATAACATACACCCACACAGTCCTTTTTATGCCCGTGAGAATTTCCAGTCTCAGAATCCCACAGGGGCAGTTCTTCACGGTCCCACAGGATTGCTGAGTCAGCACCAATTGACAGCAGTGAGTCCAGGGGACTTTCTAGCTTATAACGCCCCTTTCAAACACGGTTTCATTTTAACCCTTACGACTCAGATGGACTATTAGAATTCCCACTCTGATTAAAACAAGTACAAACTCAAAAGAGAGAGAAATTGCCTATGATGAACTAGTGGGTCAGCCGCAGAGGTAGTTGTCAAATTTGGGTCTAACTCCTAAAAGCTCAAGCGCTCTCCACACCTGAGAACATTCATTTCCACGTGGCCTCGCTCTTACCCTCCCTTGGGTGGCTGATCAGTAGGGACAATATTCTTGACAACTTACTTACCCTGCATTTGGCCAATGGTCAGATCTTTATCCAGTCTATCAACACCTGGAACACAAGAGAAGCCTTCACTAGCTTACTGGAAAAGGCTCTGTGGACAGCCCCGTTGTCTAAGTACTAAGTAAACATTATTACAAAGCTGGACGCGTGACATTTTCACTTCCCATTAACACCACACCAAACTCCCAGCCTGTATTCTTATGAGCTGAAGTTTCCTAGGAAGCGCCTCCCCTATGTTCACGCACTCGATGCGAGCAGCTTCTGGAAATAGGGTCTTCCTTGCCAGCGTCTCACCGGACTCTGGCTGTCCTTACACCCCTGCATCTAGTTCCAGGGCGAGAGCCCGCTGAGAGCCCAGCCAGAGTCAGCCCCTCCCAGGTGAGTGGTTTATGCCGAGCCAGGCTTAAGAACTTGGAACAGGGAAGAGAAATGGCACAGAAGAGTGAGGATGGTACTCCGCTTCGGCGCCAAGCTAATTTGGTGAGGAATTTTAACAAAGATATATCCAGATGTCAGTATACTTCCACAAACACACTTACCAGCCAAAAGCAGCAATTTAGGAATGGGACAACTGAGAAAGAGATTAGATAAACCTCGGAACCAGCCATCCCAGTATTTCTCTGTTTTCGCCAGTTCGATTCTCCAAGTGTACGGATGGTCTTTCTTGGTCTGGAGGAGAAAGCACAAGGTCTGGGTCTCGGAGGACGACGGCTAGAGCAATGGGATAAACAGTGGGTTGCCTGGGATAAGGAAAGGAGTTTACACAGTTTACTGTGTCCCAGACATTTCGATGTGAATTAAATGCTTACAAAAGCCTTATGAGATAGGTCATAATGACTTCCATATTTAGATGTCTTTTTTTATTACTAATAAATCATTTTATTGGGGGCTCTTACATATATTAATGTACATCCATCATATCAAGTGGACATGTACAAATGTTGCCATCAACAATTTCAGATGTTTATTTTTTAATTTCCATTAGTTTCAGTAAACTTCTTAAAGATCACAAATAACCTAGCCAAGATTGAGTGACCTTGGCTATATTGGTCAAGAAGGATAAATCACCCAAAGAATCATCACAAAGAACAGTATAGTTTGAAAAAGGAATGCTTATGACACAATATTACATATTAAATTAAAGGAAAAAAAGTAGAGTACAAAATGACATCTAAGTTCCTAAAGATTTAGTTTACTTATGGGCAAGAACTGGAAGGAAAAGTGACAATAGGCTTGTCTGTTTGTTGGTAGAAGCCTCTTTCCCCTTTGATTTTGGTTTTTGATGAGGACACAATATCCCTGCACCACACTTTACAGAGTAATGTAAATACGACAACATTTCCGCCTCTACGAAGTCTTGGTAGTTGGTAAGTGGACAGGCACAGAGCATCATCAAATATTAGCTGAGCAAATGAATGCATCTCTGTATCCAATCTTTGGCTTGATTGAAACACTTGGAACATTAGAACTGAGATAAACCACTGGCATATCAATCAAAATATGGCCATCTATACGTTCTCAAGATGCTGTGTTAAATTGCACTAGATACAAAGTGAGGGCATTTGGACCTTCTAGTTCTGTCTTTGCTACTGACTCACTCAGATTCCATTCTTTCTCTGGGGTTTGATTGATTGCCCACCAGTTAAAGGAGGCAGACAGGTACTTTCTGGTTCTAATGTTCTCTTTCAATCACCCACTGTATTCTCTTCCACCAATATTTCCCAGATACAGACCACAGACACGGTGTGAAATCTGATTCCCATTGCAGCTTCGAACCTCAGCCTGTCCTATGCTCTCCCACACTTTCCACTTACCACTCATTTCTAATAGATCAGCTCTACTGCCCGGGGCAGGGCCTTATCGGACAAGTCTTTCCACGAGTACCCTGGACTTCAGGTGCAGATGACATTCAAAGTAAGAGAACTTCCAAAGATAATGGCAAAGAAGGAAACACACATTCATCTTTTAGACTTTTAATGTATAGCCATTTATCTATTGACAGGAAAGGACATGATGCTGGCATAGAGACAATGCTGAGGGAGGATGACGGTGTGAACTGATCTGTGGGCTGACCTGGCCTGCACTGCCTGGCCACTACTGCCAAGTTGGACCATGAGGTTAGTTTAGATGCTTAACTCTGGCCAATATGATACAATAGACTGATGTACAGGCAGTCCCTGTTCACTGATAAGTTCTGTTCTGTCTTTAAGTGGAATTTGTAGGCAAACAGAAATAAGTGCAAATAGTTCTTGGTTTAGTGCAAGGACAGGCTTGACGCCCTTTCGATGAGCTGGAAGCTGCAGGCACAGCAAGTGAAGGGACTGTGAGAAGGAATTTGCTGTAAGGTTGGTTCAGTCATTCCCAGGAACGGGCACATACCAATAAAAGGCCAGTAGTGGTTGTTTCTAAATTGACTTTTTGTAGCCTGGGGATGGCTTGTAATGAGATCCAGTTGCTGGGTAAGAGAAGCAGAAAGCCAGCTATTCGTCATTCGGTGTGCTCAGCTGGGCAGGATGCAGTTTCCCACCCAAGGGCATCTACCAAGGGCCTCTCTGTTCCTCCTAGTGCCTCACTTGAAAAGTCCTTAATAACACAGGCTCGTGTGAGTCAGGCCCGACTGAATGCAAATCACAGCTCCATCATTCCCTGTGGGTGCCCTGGGAAAGTGAGGTACATTTCTACAATATGGAACAGTAGATGAAAAGAACAGTTGCCTCCCCTTCCACACCCACTAAAACCATTCCCTGCCCTCTCCGTCCAAGAAGGCAGGGCTTCACTTACCTCCACGTCATCTTCTTTTTTCCTCTTGTTTACTGACTCACTTCCTTCCTCCTCCTCTTCCTCCTCCTCTATGATTCCTTCCACTATAGATTTTGAACCTTCTGGACTTGTAATTCCTTCACACCTAGTTGTTTTAAAAGAAAATGCTATTACACACTGCTTTTCTATATACAAATTATCTTGAAGATACTCATGCTTATGGCCTCTTATAATCAGACAGTAACTAAAATTTCACAATGCTCCTATGAGGGAGATGGGGAAATGTGCATTTGGAAATATGCACAAGTAGACCAGGACTATGGAAGATCAGGATCAATACATGACTTACTCCAGGGGCTGGTTTCTAGTTCTTTCACCAATACTGATCCCCTGAGGAAGGGAGGAAGCATTTCCTTTGGCATGATGACAAGAGTTTTATTACCATTGTCTTATAATGCTTATGACAGTCTTTTAAAATAGCCCTGAGAAGTTAAGAAAACTGCCAAGTCACCCAGCAGAGGACTGGATCAAGCTGAGATGCTAATATAAACCAAACTAAACACAATGCCATCCAGATGCCAGGAGAACCAGAAGACAAGGTACGCCCGCCCCTGTGGGCTTCTGAAACGGAAACTCTTTATAGGAGTAGAAAGCCTCATCTTTTTCTCTCAGAGCACCTGGTGGTTTCAAACGGCCACCCCTGCAGTTAGCTGCCATACTTGTAACCCACTCCACCACCAGGGCTCCTCGGGATGCTCATCTAGGTCCAGCGAAGTCCAAAGGACGGTGTGCTTCTGCTGCCCCGCTGATAGGGGGACACAGCTCACACGGAATGCTACGACAATCCTACTCTTAGCTGATCGAAAACCACAACCATAGCCAGCTGACTCTTGGATTTGGAACATGTGATCCAATCAACTGTTGTCTCCCTCCCCCTAAAAAATGATACTTCTTTGTTATGTAGTGACGCAAGAATTATATCAACAGCTAGTATCATAATTCCTTTTACAACAATGCTGGAAAAATGCATGGACAAGTACTGGAGGTAAAGCCCCCAAGGGTCTAGGTAGCAGATCTTCCTTCTCTGTGTAATGGAGAGGTATTTATTAAAATCTAGACGGACTTGACAAATATGTTACATGTTCACACCACAAATAAATGATCAAAGCAGACAGACAGACAGATAAACGGGATAAGCTGAAGGGTCCGTGAAACTTCACAGTGGTAGATTTGAAGAATGGTAACTTTTCCTTCTCTTTCTTTTCCTTCTCTTTCTCCTCTATCAGAACTGTCAACAAAACACATGCTCACAAATGTTTTATTACATGAAGTCTGACAATGTCACGTTTCTCATTTAGGCCCAAGTGCTCTGAAATTCCACGGCCCATGGACTGGGAGGTTCAAGATAATCTCATCCAGATTATGAATGGCAGGAATATTCCATTGTTAAACCTGTGTGACCATTAAAACAGAAACTGTCTCTCTGTCTGTCTGTCTCTCTCTCTCTCTCTCACACACACACACACACATTACAAGTTATCCTTCTTTCTTCATGTTTTAGCCTCTAATGTCCGGGGCCATTCGGCTCAATCTTCACTATATTTTGTCAGAGCTTGCAGTACTTTTCCATTCCCACCTACATGACATAGTTTTGTGATTATGTTATCTCCCTTCTGAATAGCCTGTCCTTGGGACGGGCTAAGTTTAGCCTTCAAGTCTGCCTGAAACAGATAAGGGGGTTTCCATACATGGTGTGACGTTTTTTTTGGATGGAGCACCTATATCCTGCTTCCCCTTGATTGGGTAGGAGATTGTCTTCACCCTATTTACATATCTAGTGCCTGCACCTGATTTGCATAAAATGACGTCACTTCGCGTACCTGGTTGAAGACTGTAAACCGTTACTGAGGGCGCGCTCCCCCGGACTCCTTGATTGGTCTATTGCCAAAGTGGCCTCATTTACATGTGTGATGGGTGTTTCCCTTCCCCTGGCCTATATAGGCTGCAATCTTTCACTCAATAAAGAGAGACTTGATCAGAATACTGTCTTGTCTCCATTTCTCGTGTCTCTTGTTCCCCTCAATTCCCACTCCCTCCTCCAGGGTCTGCGTTGACGTTCCTGTGGGTCGGGGACACTATAAGCAGACCAAGGTGGGCAAAAAGAATACCTACTGTTTGACTTGGCCAACCATTGAGACACGGGCAGACTCCAGATTTCGGATCTGGCCACTCTTCACACTAGAAGGAGAGAAAAAAGGATATAGGAGGGTTTTCAGCATCCATCATGTTACTAGCACCAAATCAACTCTGTGGAGCCTACTAAAAAGAGATCTGTTTCCAAGGTGTGGTTACCACTGTTGCTTAGTGTGGCAATCACCACAAACATGCAGCTGGTTATTAAGGCAATAAGCCAGGGTCACAGCCTTTTCAATGCGGCAAATATTCACCAAGAGGACACCGTATGCTAGGCTTGTGTTCAAGCAGCACATAAGTCAATTGGGGAGGGGGCTGGAGAAGGAGAAGGCAAACAGAGCACATTAATATGATAATGCTTATCATTAAAATAAGCTAGTCTAAAGAAAGCACCTATTCTGAATAAGGAGTTCAGAGAAAGCTTCCCAAAGGTTTTCCCAAAACTGACGACCAAAGACGAGAAGGCAACTGAAGGTTAAAAAGCATGGTCACAACATTCTAGGCAGAGGGCACCCTGTATACAAAGGCCTTGCAATGTGACAAAGTCAGCAGAAGGATCCTTTTAAAGGAAAATGCATGGAGGAGTGGGAGAGAACCTGGGGGAGGTGAGAGAATCAGAATAGGAAAGGGAAGAGGTAAGGCTAAGTCCCAGAAGTTCCTTAAAATACTGTAACAATGATGAGAAATACAACTTTCCTCTAGTTCCTAAATGGTTCCTCCCCGCTCCCACTACCATGACTCGAATTTGATCTTGCAAGTCTGGCTAGACCAGAGGAGGTACACTGGTACAGATAGGAACTGAAAATACAGGGAATCCAGGACGGATGAGCCCTATAGGACCAGTGGTGTGAGTGGCAAAACAGGGAGGGTAAAGGGAGAATGGGTAGGAAAGAGGGAACCGATTACATGGAACTGTGTGTGACCTCCTCCCTGGGGGACAGACAACCGAAAAGTGGATGAAGGGAGACATCGGACAGGGCAAGATATGACAAAATACCCATTTCTAAACTATCAAGGGCTCATGAAGGAGGGGGGAGCGGGGAGGGAGGGGAAAAATGAGGACCTAATGTCTGGGGTTTAAATGGAGAGAAAATGTTTTGAGAAACGATGTACAAATGCGCTTTACACAATTGATGTGTGTATGGATTGGGATAACAGTTGTATGAGCCCCTAATAAAATGTTAAAAAAAACAAAACAAAACAAAATACTACAGAGCTAAGACTCCGTCGGATCTTCTCACACCTGTCTCCATAAGTATGCCTTAGGGCAAAGCAGGACTTCATACGCATCTCTGTGGGAATGGGAAAGAGGTAATCTGAAGAACACATTTCTTTACATTTCATGTTTTAAGCTAAAAAAAAAAAAAAAAAAAAACTCAAAATCTTAAAGCTCCTCCTAACCACTCTTCTATGACTTTTATTTTTATTGCACCTTAATTATATGCAGAAATGTCATCTTAACTTCTTAACTGCGACTCCATCTTTCTACCACCAAATGAATCTACTACTCCACCAGTATTGGTAATCAGACACTGCCCTGATGCTTGTCGAATATATGAAATACTTTTACTCCTATTCAAGGTCGGCCATGGGCAGTGGCTACCCTCTTGAGCTCTTGTGTATGAAAGGATCTTGTTTCCTTTAGTCATCCCATCTCGCCCCTGAGTCATCATTTCCGCCCCCCTCTCTCTGGACATCATAACCATACTGTATGATCTAGACTTTAAAAACATTTGAAACCATTTCTCTTACAAAACAAAACCTTTTTTAAATTTTAAACCTCTTAAACAAGTTATCTTACATCCTTTCTCCACTTTTCTCAACCTACATCAATAGATGTGTTTATCTCCCAATTGTTTCCTGAAATTACTTTTAAAATTGTGTGTGTGTGTGTGTTTATGTGTGTGTGTGTGTGAGACAGAGAGAGAGACACACAAAGAGAAAATCAGGTTAAGGTTTACCAAGCAGATCATCAGTTTACCTTCAACAATTCATACACATTTTGTGTCAACTTGTAGACTGCAGTCCTTAGTGCATCCTCACTTTTAGCCCACCACACCGCCATGTGTTCCTCGTTTCTTCTCTCCTTTCCTAATCCTTGGAACTCTGCCATTAGGTAAACACAACCTCTTTGCCCTTAAGTGGTTGATTATTCTACTACAGAGGTGAGTTCTATTCCAGACCAGAAGGGTAAGGGTCATAGTTTCAGGGTCCCAGGAGTCTCTACCTGACCAGTAAGCCTCATCTCTTTTATGACTTTGAGTTTTGGTCTGCATCTTCTCCCACTCTGTCCAGGACCTTTCACAGAATTCTTTTTCAGAGGAGTTGGTGGGGTATATGGGCACCATCTGGTTCTTCTGGTCTCAGTCATGGAAATGGACTACACTGGACTAATTATTTCCATATGTCTATTTTCACCACTGTTCTTACTTCTTGACGGAGAGAGACCAATGGCTGCCCTGTAAATAGCTGCCTGAAAATACTTTTGTCAACGTCACCAAGACCTGCATTGTATCAATGCTACTGGTCCCTTTTGTCCTCACCTTACTTGATCTCTTAACATCTCAGTTTCTCTTTCCATCCTTCTAGAAACACTTGTCATACTCGCTTGGTTTTTCTCCTACCTCATTAACTAGGCCTTTCCAGTTCCTTTTGTTGGATCTTTCCTTCTCCTCAGTCTCTAAAAGATATGGAGAATTCCAAGACACTCTTCTTTATGTGCACATCAAATCTCTAGGCTTTAAATATCATCTGGGTGATGATTCTTCCATATATCTCTAGTGTAATACACACAATAGACTTGTTCACTTAAATGTAGAGTATTTCAACTTATCCAAACAAAACTCTTGATTCCCTGTCTCCTTCCTGGCTCCCAAATCTACCTACTCCATCTCTTCCATTTATCCAGTTGTTTGATTTCGCTTTCATTTTCTCTCCACCACCCCCAAATGCAATCTACGGGCAAGTCTTTTTACTTCTTCAAAATTTCTTGAAAATATATCCCAAATCTGACCTTAGCACTCCCTTTGTTGCCAACCTAATCTAAGTGCACCATTGTCATTCTCCACGGCAACTACAGAGTCTCCTAAACACTTCCATTATCACCCTATTTCTCCCTCCACACCCAACCCCTCCCCCCTACTTCCCCTACTGTATTATTGTCACAGCAGCCAGAATGGTTGAACCCAAGATTTAAATCTACATCTGTTTGGCTCCAAAGCTCAGGCTTTTAATGACTATACCCCACTGCCTCCTATTTGGAAGGCTGAAAGAGTAAACCAGGAATCCACTTAAAACGCTTTAATGAATTCTATTAAAAAAACAACAAAACTGGAATAGCCAAAATGGCCATGAGCCATAAACTCAATTCAGATAGCCAGACACTAGACAACTAAATTACCAACCCTGCCCCATAGCTTTCTTTCCAACTTTGAGGCTTAGATAGTGATCGCTGAAAATCAGAGCTCACATCACATCTTAATACTCAAAAAGAACATGCATAGCATCTCTTGCATCTGGCAACAGAATCACACTCTCTCCTTTAAGAGAACACATACCATGGTCCCCAGTTGTAGATTGGGGACCCACCTCTTTTCTGCATCCTTTCGGCCAAGGGAAGGGTATTGTTTGTGTCTCCACAGGGAAAGAGGGACCAGATCTAAAGCTAGTGCCAGATGAATGCAGCTTGCTGGCAAAGAGTGGGGAGCCAGTGGAGGGGCCTGAGGGCTCGTCCCCCATACCAGCTACGTGAACAACAGCCCCTCCCCCCGAAGAATTTGTTTGAGAAGATGGCACTGAAGCTGCAGCTAGGGGAGAGGGGCATGTCTGATCAGAGCAAATGGGAGCACTTAAGAGGAGGGAGAGAGAGTGGAGCACATCCTAACCCACCAGGCCTGGAGGACGACATCCCTGCTCTGAACAGCCAATGGACAGAGGACAATATGGCTGATCCCACCATGAGACAAGCCGTCTCTTGATGGCCCAGGGCTCTAAGGAGGACAACACTGGAGACTCAGTGTCGGGACTGGCCCAGACTGACCCTGAGACACCAAGACAAACCAC
>NW_022105611.1:19508589-19527349 GCF_000313985.2 Echinops telfairi
GCAGCTGGAAACACAGGGAATCCAGGATAGATGACTCCTTCAGGACCAATGGTGAGAGGGGCGAGGCCTGGAGGGTGGAGGGAATGTGGAGTAGAAAGGGGGAACCAATTACAAGAATCTCTGTATGGCCTCTTCCCTGGGGGATGGACAGCAGAGAAGAGGGCAGGGGGAGATGTCGGACAGTGTAACTTATGACAAAACAATAATGATTTGTGAATTATGGAGGGTTCATGAGGGAGGAGGGAGTGGGGAGGGAGGGGGAAGATGGGCAGCTGATATCAGGGGCTAGAGTGGAAGGCAAATGTTTTGAGAATGATGAGGGCAGCAAATGTACATAAGTGCTTGGCACAATACATGTATGTATGGATTGTGATAAGAATTGCACAAGCCCCCAATAAAATAATTTAAAACAAAAAAACCTCTATCTTATAAAAAAATACTTTAAAAAAAAAAGAAATTACTGAATAGATAAAAAGTAGTGATTTGGAATAATTGTCTCACTGATTGTTACTGGGGGTGCACACAGGGTGCCCAGGACACATGCCCATCTGAGAGCAGCTGCATTCTGACAGGCTACAGCCACCCTGCACACATCTGGTGCCTCTGTCGTACACAAGGGGCAGTAGAAGCCACCTCATCAAAAACAAACATCATCTGGCAAGCCTTATTCTGGCCTGAGAAACCCTCTGTCCTATGAAAATGCTCAAGGGTATATTTACCAGGCTCTAAATTTCCACTTGGTATATCGAATTCAGTTAACAGATACACTCTGCCAGCTAGCACAGTCAGCAGTATGCTATAGGCTGTGCAGAAGAGCACAAAAGGTGATAGCAGACTCTGCCATTACGATGTAGGAAGGACTTTAAGACAGGCATTAATGAAAGGAACAACATGGGCATATTCCTCAAGGGGAAACTGGAAGACGTAAAGGATAGAAAGTACAATAGAACACAGATCTGAATGTCTTAGATGCCTAAAACTGAGGATTTGGGGAATTGGAGGAGTTCTAGATCAGGAAGTAGACTTTGGAAGAATAGGTAGGAAGATAAAATAATGTAGATATTTTATTCCAAGACTGACCTCTTTGCAAGAAAGAACAGCATTTTGCTCATCTCTGTATCTTTACCCCTTAGTAAAAAGAATATGTTCGATAAGTTAATTCAAAATGACTGATCACTGAATAAACTAGTGACTGGATGCCTGTACGTAAGTGGAAACCAGAGCCAATTATATCAATGATTTTTATGAAAACTCAATTCTGAGATCAATTATTTAGCCAAGATAAAAACTACAGAACAGAATCTAGACGGGGCCTCTCTCTGTTTCTTCATCAATGTATCTGGAATACGGAAATGAATCTCAGAGCATGGCATCCAAGGTAGGGGAGGACTTTGGAGACCACCTAGTTGAAGATCTCACTGTGGACGATCCAGAATTCTAGGAGGGACATATCATATCCAAGGCTACTGAGGCCCCTCTGACTCAACGAGACCATATAGGGCTTGAGACTGTCAACTTATGGGAACAGAAAGAAAACAGCAAGCATCTTTCTCCCACAGAGCAACTGATGGGCTTGAACCACCACCCTTCCAGCTTGCAGCCCAATGTTTAATCCAAGAGTGCTACCATGGCTGGCCTTCTAATGGACTGAAAAAGGAAGGGGCTTTAGAGTTAGACAACTTACCAAGTTTGAACTATCTCAATTATTCAAAAAAGCCTTTCTTCACATTACACAAATGTTTCTTCTTATGCTATTACAATAAAAGCTAATGTGGAAAAACAATTTCTATTTCTTAGAACATGGTACTTGAATTGATAAAAAAGGAAAGCTACAAGCTAGCATTTAAATAAAGAAGACATAGATGTTTGGGTTACCTCCATTCAATGGCGTTCTCCAGAGACTTGAAGGTTTTAGGGCGACCACGTAAGAAATTCTGCATGCTATTAAGAGCATCCATGGCTGTGCCTAGATGTTACACAAAAACTTTAATTATAATACATAATGTATTGCTGTGTCATCTCTATATAACTGTCCTCCATAACGGCAGAATTCGGTGATGCTTGGGAGGAAAACATGCAGTTTAAGAAAACTTGGAAGACAGTAGTGGGAGGGGGAAGGGGGAGTTATTGCTTAAGGGACTGTTAAGGGTGATGAAAAATTGGAAAGAGATCGTGGTGGTTACACAACACGGTTAATGCAATGAATGTCACTGAACTGTGCATGTAAAGAGGCTGCCATAACAAATGCTGGTGCTATATATATTTGCCGTACCCAAACCCACTGCTCTGAGTTGGCTCCAGAGGGCCTCAACTTTCTCCCAATTATTTTACCGAAATGTAAAAAGCAAGCTGAACAAAACAAGACTATGAAGACTGAGGTGATGGCCTCCTCTGAGCCCTGCCCCTCCGACAGCGCCTTGGAGAGCCAGTGCTGTGACTTCTGAGACTGTCCTAGAGGACAAGGCAGCTTGCTCGTACTGTCTCTTGGATCTTTACTCTGGTGGAAGCCAGTTGTACAGTCATGAGGACCCTAGAGAGACCTGAGGGAGAGGTTCACATGGAACTGCAGCCTCCTGGCAAAAGCCACTCTCACCTTGCTCCTCACAGAGTGACTCACCTTGGGAGAAGATCCTATCACTTCTGTGAGTCTTCAGAATACTCAGTCCTGCTAACCTCTTCATGAAAAGACCTCAAGGCAGAAACGCCAAGCTAATAAACTACTTGTGGAGTCCTGACGCAGAGAATGTGAGATAATGAATGTTTACTATTGCTTTAAGTTAATACATTTTGAAGTAATTTGATATGTGACAATAGAAAACTGATATAACTGGTAATAAAGTTCTCAGATCTAAATCCTCCGGGTCATCTATTTCTTGTTTAATTGTTCAATGAATTCTTATTTAACTCTAGAAGGAGAACTCTCTTGGGATTGAAACCCTTGAACACAACTTTTTCTGAATGCTAATTTTGCCTTTATAAAAATTTGAAACAGCGATTTTCTCTTGCTGTTCTTCATTCACAAGTACTTTAATATTATGCCTTTTATGAAAATATTCACTTGTTTTTCTGGGTCTTTCCAGTTTTCTATTACTATTAGTATACAGTATTTTGCAGTTTCCTTCTCTGACAGGTTTCTGCCTTACCTAGGCTCCAGCTTTTGCTGTACATAAAATCTCAGGAAGAGAGAAAACTGCACATGTCTGATTACGTTGGTGGAGTCTGGCTACCTCTCCAGTGTTCTGAATTAGACATGACTTTAGTCTACACAGGGTCTTAAGGAAGCTTTATCTACTTTAACTGGTTGTCAAATGGCTTCTAGAGTAATTTAAAGATGTAATATTTAACTTACACTTTTTCCTGAACCCTAAAAAAAAAAATTCAGTCTCTCTGGACATGACACAGTAGTAAATCCACTAATCCATAGTTGGCCCTTGTGCTCTTAAACTAGAAGGCCATATACTTTGGGATCTAAAATAAGATACACATCTAAAACACCTATGTCTCCTGACCCAGTATTTCCACTTTTGGGCACCCATCCTGGGGGAAACTAAAATACAACCCAATAATATACAATCTTATAAATAAAATTTATATTAAAATGTAATTCAAAACCAAAGATGAGAAAAAACTACATGCCTATTGACAAATAAGCAAAATGTAGTATCTATGTACAATGGACTACTACTCAGCCAGTGGGAGACTTGGAGTCTACACACATGCTCCAACACAGGCAGAGCTTAAAGACATTATGCTGAGTAAAATAAGGCAATCACATAAGAACAAATAATGTGTGACCTCAGGAATACAGAAGCAAGAACCAGCAAATATCGGTATATGGAGACCAAAGTTTGAGTGTTTGCCAGAGATGGGAAAGAGGGACAAAGCCATAGTTATTAACAGAGAACTGATTTTATTTACAGTGATGAAAATATGGCACTGATTAATGGTACAGTTGCACAGCCTATTAATGTAACTGCTATGTACCAATAAAAAGCTAAATTATGTAAATTTGCATGGTAGAGCTATTTACTGGGGAGAAAAAAAAAGAGCCAGTAGCTGCTAAGGCTGTTTACATACAGCAAACTTTTGGTTTGGAGGTTTTGGGTCATGGTTTCAGAGTATCTTAATTAACAATGCCAGCAACATGCTTAGCATTTCTTTTCTACCTCCTAGTTTGCTGTGCAGAACCCGGGGTCACAAAACAAGCTCTCCAGTGGCCATCCAAGGCACCCCATTGGTCTCTGTTCACCGGGAGCAAGAGGAAGGAGGAGTCAACTGCCTCCTTTGCCATGAAACCAGAAGAACGGGATGTGTGTGGCTGCCTTTACTGAAGATTTTCATTATAAAAGGGGAAAAGTGCAGAACAGCATTTCAGATTCTCACGGAGTTCAGAATTTGAGGAATCATGGAGGCTAAATCATGAAAAAACTCTGAAAACTATTGCTAAGAATCTTTAAACCTTAAAAATAAAAAATATTCTCTGAAGTCTTCTTAAAACCAAGCAACCATTTAGTTTAACCAATAAAGAATGTCTGCCTTCAGTATTGTGCTCTTTTTCAGACCTATGCTAATGGGATAATGGTATCCAATGGATAAATGCAACTCAAATGATGAACTAGGAAACGCAGGGGCAGTGAATTTATGTTAACAGAGGAGGGCCAAATTGGAAAAGGCAGCGTGAGACTGGATGCATAATGCAAAAACTGTCATGAATGTTACTGAACTGTACATACAGAAACCACTTTACTGGGGTGTGTTCTGCTGTTTATTTCTCACCAACGGAAATCAATTACAAACAAGTGTAAAAAACTGGAGGCAACCTTAATGTCCCAATAATAGGGAAATGATTAAACAAAATCATGGGGCATCCATACAATTGAAAAATTATGCAGCCATTTAAAAAGGTTTATGAAAACACTTTAATGGTATGGGAACAAGCCGGTTATAGAATGTATATATAAAAAAAAAAGAATGTATATAAAAGAAATAAAAGACAAATACTTTAAGATATATGAAATCAACAATCAATTACAATAAGATATTAACAATCTACAGTGGCCGTCAATGGTCCTGATTTGGTCAGTACTGGCAAAACTTACCTTCCACAACATCAATCATGCACAGACCCAGAAGGCTGGGCACCAAGTTGGAGGACGCTGTGTGGACTGCAATAGCGCCGCCCATGCTATGTCCAATTAGCATAATTGGAGGAGGGAGATCCCCGTACATGGCTTCAACCACATTGCCGACATCTCTGCATAAAGAAGCAAACAAAACTGGAAATGCTCTTTCTCTAATAATATTGTAAAATGGTTTCCCTTCCCAGGTTATATGACTGTGAAGGTCTACTGGGACACCTTCCCTAACATATACATACAAACTTCCAAACATGCCCCCCTATATCTATACAGATAGCTATACACCTTGGTATCCCAATACATGGCAAGTTAAGGACTGACAACTGGAACAGACCTGCATTTTTAAAAGTTAGGTGCAGTGAAGTGATCAGTGCAATGGGTTGAAGCCTTGGAACAGGAGATTTGATTCCAGGAGTCTGATATGGAAGGCTGGATGATTGCTAGGCCTGTGGAGAGTGACACACATTCCAAGTGATGTAGTCACTTTCCTGACTTCTATTCCCGACTCTGCCAGTCAAGAGATACAGTTAGTATGCAACACACACACCCAGTCCTTGTTTTCTAGTAAGTTCCTAGTGAGGTGTGAACTGTGTGTTTCTCCATTCTAGTTACTTTTCTGATTCACCCACATTTTGCAAATTTGGGTCTGTTCCTGTTTTGCTTTCTTGGCCATGAATGAAGCAGGAAAAACAGGTTTCAAAGCCCTGGTTTAATTCTATAAGGATAGACTATTTTCAATCAAGGTTTGAAACCAGACAAATTAGTGAATTGCTTTATGCCCCAGTTTCCCCTTCTATAAAACAGGAAACCAATTTATTAAGCATTATAATGTAATCAAAGTCCAAATTTTACTTTTTATGATGTGATGATCTTGGGTTAGTTATTTAATCTCTCAGACACCGAGTCTAAGCAACTATAAACTGAAGATAAGAATATCACTCACGATTATGGATTGTTTAAGGATTAAATGAAATAAAATGGTGAATGTGAAATTACTTTATTATTAACCATTTTATTAAGGGGCTCTTATAAATCTTGAGACAATTCATCATTCAATTGTATTAAGCACACTTGTACATACATGTTGCTATCAACATTTCCAAAACATTTTCTTTCTACTTGAGCCCTTGCTATCAGCTCCTCTTTCTTCCCCTCCCTCCCTCGTGAATCCTTGATTATATATTATTGTTATTTCGTGTTTTGCGCTGTCTGTTGTCTCCACTCAATAAAATAACTTTTAAGAGTCAAGTGTTATTGCAAATTTAAATAACTGGAATTTGTCACATGAAGTTGTTTGGAGGATGAACAGAAATTTAAGTACAATGCTCTGAGAAATTAAAAAGGTGTCAGGGCTCCTTTTAGTTGGCTTTCTATTCTAGTTTCACTTATGAGTGAAGCAACTTAACAAAGCCAAGCTTCTGAAAGTGGAACTGAAGTATAAACTTGTTTTTGTTTGTAATAGAGGCCTTCTTTGCTACAGCAATGGGTAGAATGAGAACAGTAAGAGACCCTGGCCACCTTTTGGAAGAGGCCAACCCAGTCAAGTTCAAACAACAGTTTTATCTTGATGAGCAGCTCTACATACCTCACACGCTCATCGTGTGAATCAAAGATAGCAGGTTTGGATGTAGGGCAAAGCCTGTCAAATATGATCTCCACAACATTCATGATGGCAAAGACAGAAGTCATTTTGAAAATCTCACACAACAGTTTCAAGTATGCACAGAGCAGTTACACAGCATCTGCAGACAGACTGAATGGGAGATAAAGAGGCTACCCAATTTTATAAGTAAAAACAAATAATTGTTTAAAATTCTTTGAAGTTAAATTTAAGGCAAAGGCAAAAAGTAAAGCAGAGTAGGAGGCATCTGAAGACATTAGTTAAGATAAAAATAAGCCCAAGTTTCTTTGCACCAGTGTTGCTTCATACAAAATTCTCTGGAAAACAAGATGATATCCAAGAAGAGAAAACTAATTTATTGTGGGCAACAAGGCACACTGACAGTGCAATGGGTTAAGCACTGGGCTGATAACTGCAAAGGAAGCAGCTGGAATCCACCAGCTACTGACAGGAAGAGAGATGAGGCTTTCTGCTTCTACACAGATTTACAGCCTTGGAACCCCATGAAATCCTGCTACTCTCTCTTGTAGAATTGCCATGAGTCAGAATTGATTTGAGGGCAGTGAGTTTCTTTCTGTATGATCATGTGCTATATGATCAGCTTTCATTTATCATCATCTACTGTGATCCTTGGACGTTACTGTTTTACAATGAGGAAACATTTACCAACTACATGGCTTAGCCACATTCATTACACTCACTAGACCTCTCGGAATATTACTTAATCTCTATCCAGCTAAGAAACACTGCAGATTCCTGCTACCTTATCAAAGTGTGCCTAAAGCTATTTCCCAGAGACTCAGCACTGTGGATTCCAGGCAGCTCCATAAAGCCATAACGTAGATGTCTTTGTCCAGAGATGACTGAAAAACACCAAAAGCAAAAACTAGAAAACCAACGGTTCTTTGAAATAAGTAGCAAAGAGGAAAACCATATGGAGTGCCTGAAAAACAAAAACAAGTAGCATTCCAAAGTTAATTCTGAATATAAAAATGATACACCAAAAAAATTACAGGTTCAATTACTCTAAAAGCATGTTTGATGTGATTTTAAACAAGGGGGAGAGGGAGGGAGAAAAATCGAGAAGCTGATACCAAGGGCTCAAGTATAAAGAAAATGTTTTGAGAATGATGATGGCAAAATTGTATTTGACACAATGGATGGATGGGTGGTGATGAGTTGTACGAGCCCCAATAAAATGATTTAAAAAAAGAAGAAATTGGGCAGACTAAAAGAAAAAAGACAAGTTCAGAACATGTTTATGTTAAATATCAATGTATAATTTCTAGAATAATTCTTGAACAATTTCAACAAACTTTCGTTTGGTAAGATAAAATGGTGCTGTGGAAGATTATTTAAGTCTCAGAAAACTCACTGCCATAGAGTTGATGCCGACTCATCATGTCCTTACGGGACAGGGTAGAACTGTCCATGTGAGGTTCCAAGACTGATTCTTTAAGGGAGAGAAAGCCCTGTCTTTCTACAAGGAGGGGCTGGTGGTTTTGAACTGTGGACCTTGCAGTTAGCAACCCAATGAGTAATACCTACAGCACCAAGGCTCTTTAAAATCTTTGTTAACTGTGTTGGAGGGAGTTCCATTATATCCCCTTCATGTATGATGGTAGGCAGGTTCTGAAGCAAACCAACATAATAGCATGTCTGAGCTTAGGTAAGGAATATATGTGATCAGTCACTTGACTGTCTACCACCAAGCAAAAAAAACAAACAAACAACAAAAAACACCCCAAATACACAGATCGTGTGGATTCCAGCTCATAGCAACCTGAGATAGGCTTTCTGAAGGTGTAAGTCTTTTTTAGGAACAGATAGCCTCATCTTTCTCCCTTGGAGTGGATGGTGGGTTTGTACTGCCAATCTTGTGGTATAAATAGCCCAACACTCACCCAACCTTGCCACCAGAGCTCCTCATCTACCACCAGGAGAAATTTACTCTTATAAAAATCAGTGCAAGTATTCAGTCGTAAAAATTAGTGCATTTCTTGAAATATGAAACTTCCAGAGAAATAAAGAAAAAGCAGCAGCGGTTATCTACAAGTCTAGTCTGTAACTGGATGTATCGCAAGTTTAGAAAATACATTCTAAGGGTATTGTCATATTTATTGTAATACTTAGCTCATTACTTAGAAAGCATAATACAGACATAAGGTAAACACAGAATGAACCAAGTTCAAATGCTGGCTTTTCCACTTTTATCTTCTACAGAAATCTGAAAGTTTTAACATGTAGAGCAAAAACCGCGTGGTCAAGATCACTTGAAAATATCACTAATCGCTCACATGACATTGAGTCGGTTCCCACTCAGTGGCCCTGTGTTCAAAGAGCGAAGCGCTGCCAGGTTCTGGGCCATCCTCACAACTGTTTTTATGTTTAGTCCATGTGGCAGACACTTTGCCAATCCATTTGCCAAAGGTCTTCATCTTCCTCTTTATCAGTGTCCCTCTGCTTTACCATGCATGATGTCCTTTTCAGGGCTGATCTCTCCTTACAACTTGGCCAAAGTACTTGAGCTGAAGTCTCGCCATCCTTGCCCCTCAGGAGCATCTGGCTATACTTCTCCCAAGACGTATTTGTCCGTTCGTTCTTTTGGCAGTCCATGGTACTTTCTGTATCTTTGCCAGCATTATAATCCAAATGCATAAATTCTTTATCACCAATTAGGCCTGTCCATTTAAAATTTTTGATTTGGTGTGAGTGAATTCAGATATTCCCATGTTTTATACTCAGGTAATTTCAACAAGACTCCAACTTGCTGGTCCTTCGTGTGCTTAATCATCATCTACTGTGAATAATTGTCACTTATGCCTTTTAACTTTTTCGGCCAATCATAAACTTACTGTGTCTCAGCTCCAATTTATTCCTCATTGCTGAACTGCAACAATAGATCTGAACCTCTAAGTAGTAGTTTTCCTTTGCCAACTAGCAAGAAACCAAACGATGTCAGGAGGGAGTTGGAGAGACAGACTGCTAGAAGAAAGAAAGCTCCCTGGAATCAACTTTCATCCACATAACATACAATTCAACAGTTCAACCATAGCAAGAAGAGTTGAACAATCATTACCATAATCGATTTTAGAACATTTGCTTCTTCCTTGTACTTATTAATAGTGTAATTTTTTTATCATAGCAAAAATATACACAACAAACATTCTCCAATTCAACAACTTCTCCATGTCTAATTCAG
This sequence comes from Echinops telfairi, assembly GCF_000313985.2. Taxonomy (NCBI): domain Eukaryota; kingdom Metazoa; phylum Chordata; class Mammalia; order Afrosoricida; family Tenrecidae; genus Echinops; species Echinops telfairi. Next base: position 19,518,551 of record NW_022105611.1, read on the forward strand.
TCCCGCTGTTTCATTTTGTTTTGTGGGTGTTCCCTTAGCAAGCCCGGACAGTGTAGACTTCTCCATCACCCAGGTCCTGAGGCACTCCATACTCCCCTGCATCTGAGATTTGGCTGGGCAGGTTCCAGAGGGCCAATTTCCAGCAAGGCCAACTAATGTGGCATCACAGTGACTCCCTTGCCCTCAAAGGGCCAGTCAGGGCCTCTCCAACAAGGTCTATCTTCAGTCCTGCCTGGGAGGGGAGGGTGTGTGTGATGTCCCTGGAGCGTGCTATCTTAGTCCAAGGGGTGGTGACTGTTGCTTGGATCAGCTATTCATACATATGTCAGAGTCCTTTCTACTCACCAGTCAGTCTTTCATGACTTCAATTCCGGTTCATAGTTCATTATTCCTTCTATTAGACTTTCCCTGCTCAAAATACTGTGTGGTTTTCCTCTCCTGAGTGAACCCACACTAGCCAATATTTCCTGGAGGTCTTTAATTAATTCCTCAATTTCTTCCTCTAGAATGTCAACCAAGGTATCACCATCCATTTGTTTGGCTGTCTGGCCACTTAGATAATATATTTCACTCTTTTGTCAACAGTAGAGAGAGCATTTAAGTCCTTAAACACCACTGCTAAGTCTTACCACAGACAGGACAAGAATGCTTGACCTTTCCAGACTCTATGGCTCACGTTACACAGGCACGAGGAACTATACCCAACTGGGGAGCAGACGCTAGGATCCTTTTCATGGTCTCTCAGGCATATTCATTGTGTGGACTGGCACACAGGCATCTACATGGTTACTTCTCTCTCTTTGGCAACCCCTATAATTAAGGATTACAATTCCAGCCTACTAACCATACAAGTTACTCAACCTATCTGAGCCAATTACCTCTTCTTTTAAGAAAGAGATAATATTTATATGATAATAATTGTATTAATGGCAAGTAATTTCAATGAATTAAGTTAATTATTTAAACTTAATACTTACTTTACATTTAATAAAGTCTGGCAGAGAAAGCACACAAATGGCACCTACAATGATAATAAGATTATGGCCATGAGTTTAGGCTCGGAAGGAAAAACAGCTTACCTTTGGATCAAAGCTGCTAGGGTAAAAGAGAGCTGGGTGTTTGGGTTTTTGTCTGTTTTTTAGCCTAAATTGGCTATATACCTAAGAAAGCATGTATGAAATACCTGAGAGAGCATGTCTTTGAGAGATTGGATTACAGCAGGGAAGTTAGATGATTTCTGATTACGTTATAGATCACTGGCTCCCCAAGACCAATCACTAGACTGCCTACATCAAATTCCTTTGTAGAACTTGTTGGAAATAGAGATGCCCAGATGTCCCTGGTACTAGTTCAGTAGCTCTGAGCTAGGGCCAAGCCATCTGCATTTTCATAGGTACTCAGGTAATTCTTTGGCTGGACACCAGGTTTGGAAACCAATGTATAGGCTATACTGAATTTTTACTTTGAGGCCCAGGGAAAAGAGTCCTTAGTGATTTTTAAATATAGTCTGTTTCCATCTTTCTATGTAATTGGACAAAGGATGTGAACAACTAGTTTCCCAAGCATGGAGCTACAATAGAATTCCAGATTCTATTCAGCTCCACCAATAGAAGAAAACATTTCATATTCCAGCACAAACTAAACTGTACCTCGAAGGATGTTCAAATGCTTTATGAGCTGACCCTCATGTCGGACACATTAAAAGAATGGGCATTTCTTTCAAGATTAAATAGTAGGGAGAAATCAAAAGAAGAGAAGAGAGAAGTGTAAGAACTTTCTTCTGTGCTTTGATGAAAGCGACATTCATTCTATTTATAATCGTAACAGGAGTCAGGCAATGGAGAAGCAATGCCAGGCTACTACTTACTTTGCCATTGTTTCTGCAGATAGGTCTTCAGGATTCTTGACCTTTGTTTCACCTGAAAAGAAAATACCTTAAAAATTAAATTCCTATGGGCAGAATTATAAAAGAATATCTTCTTGAAAGGTCTAATTTTTAGACAAGGAAACGGAGACTTCATAATCTCATCTGATGGGCTATTTAGCAAGAATTTCCACCTTACAAACACAACTTGATTACAGCCACTTGTGAAACCACCACAAAGGAGAACAATCACAGAAGCCTAGACAAGATGAACCCACATGACATACATTACAATCACCAGAATTTGGCTTAAATGATATTTTTAGCTAAATCAACCCACCAGCAAAACATATCTAGTAAATATTTAACATTTCTAAAGGTTGGAAGCTAGGATTTTCCCCAAATCCCAAAGGAAGCATCCTGCGTTATTTTGGGGTCACCCTGGAATATGGAATGTCATTGAGTCACTCACCATGACTTCGAAGATCCAAAGCCACAATCCTACACTGGACTCTACTAATGATCGCTGCCTAGAAGAAACAGAAAAGGGAGAAGTAGTAAAAACACGTGCACTAGTAAAAATTTTGCCAGATGACCAATGACAACTTTGTTATGTGAACTGCTGGGTGAATTAGAGGAACTCAAGAGAACTAAAAGAAAACATTTCACTCTTAAGCAAAATAACAGGATGATTCTTAGTACAGCTAGTTCTGCCCCACTTCAAACCCACTTTGAAACGTGTTGACTCTCCCTAGCCTGCCCTGAAACGAACCTCTATGCAGTGGCTCTTTGTGCTCTATTATCTAGAGCAGTGGCTCTCAACCTTTCTAATGCCACAACCCCCCTTTGATACAGTTCCTCATGTTTTAGTGACCCCAACCATAAAACTATTTTCATTGCTACTTCATAACTGTAATTTTGCTGTTATGAATCGGGCGACCCCTGTGAAAGGGTCGTTCGATCCCCACAGGTTAGAACCGCTGCTCTAGGATTTTCATCCAGTTCCCTAGGTTATCACTTTCCCATTGTTGTTGTTGTGGTTGTTAGGTGCCATCAAGTTGGTTCTGACTCACAGCGACCCTATGAGCCACAGAACAAAACAGTCCTGAGCCATTCTCACAATCGTGTTCGAACCCATCATTGTAGCCATCTTGTCAAGGGACTTCTCTTTACCACTGCCCTTCCAGTTTACCAAACATAATGTCCTGTTCAGAGACTGGTCTCTCCTGAGAACATATCCAAAGTACTTGCTCCCATGAAATGGTAAAAACAAAACAAAACAAACCCAGACTCACTGCTATCCATCCAGTTGATGTCAACTCATAGCAGTCATACACGGTAGAACTTGCCCCTGTGAGTTTCTGAGACTAACTGTTCATGAGAGTAGAAAGGCCCTTCTATCTCCAGAGGAGTGACTGGTGGTTTCAAACTTTAGACCTGTGGATCGCAGACCACAATGCCATCAGGGCTCCATCAAGCTCCCATTATGGAAAGGAAGTTCTTTTGATAAAAACTGTCAGCCAGTGTCACTGACTGAATTGTGTCTTCCAAAAATATGTGTTGTAAATCCGAATCCCATTTGGGAATAGAGCTCTTTGTTATATTAACAAAGCCCTATCTGTATATGGTATGTCTTAAACTTATCTCTTTAAAAATAATATTGAAAATTTTTGTGCTAGCAATATACATAGTCAAAAGCACATCCATCACAATTTCTACATGAACAGTTCAGTAGCCTCGGTTATAAACTTCACATTGTGTCACCATTCTATTTCTCCATTCTATTTCATCACCATTCATTTGAGCTCGCTGCTTGTTAAAGGTTCATCGGTGCTCTAAATCAGTGGTTCTCAACCTGTGGGTCATGACCCCTTTGGGGGTTGAATGACCCTTTCTCAGGGGTTGCCCGATTCATAACAGTAGCAAAATGACAGTTAGCAAGTAGCAAAGGAAGCAATTGTATGGTCACCACAACATGAGGAACTGTATTAAAGGGTTGCAGCATTAGGAAGGTTGAGAACCACCAGAGTCTAGATGAACTGTTTGCAGTTTACACTCAAAACAATTCTTTATAATAGCCCTATGCTCGGGCAAAACATTCTTCATTCACTGGGCCAAATTACTGTTTAGTCCAAGATGGCTTCATGGGATAGTTGTGCTTCAAGGTTTAAATATTATTTCTAGGTATCAGATTTGGGAGCTCCCCCAGTTTCACTGGTTTCAGTAAATCTGGATTCCGTAGGGGTTTGAGGTTCTGTCCCATGCATCTACTTGTTGGGGCTTTAATAAAAAATGTTCAGTAATGGTGGCTGGGCATTGTCTACTTCATCTATAAACATCACTTTTGAGATGTAAACGATTAGACATAGAAGCAAGCAAACTCAAATAGGGAACTATTCATGCCACCATGAGAACCCAAGGAGCCGAAGAATAGAAGCAGACAAGGGTTCTTCCCAGGGCAGACAGAGCACGCTTTCCCCTGGAGCTGGCACCCTGAATTATGACTTTCAGCCTCCTAAATTGTGAGAAATTAAGTTTCTGTTCTTCAAAGCCACCCACTTGTGGTATTTCTGTTACAGCAGTATTAAGAAACTCAGAGAGAGTTGTTAGGAACTCAGGTAATTGGGGGATTTTTATTCACTTATTCAACAAATATTTCTAAGCTATAAATCTGGCACCATTGAGTAGTGGAATCGCAGGAAGTGAAAAAGACGGGTCAAGCCAACACTCACGATGGCATTATCGTGTGAAAGAGAAAGACTGGAAAACAATCAATGAAGAACATAAATCCAAAGACTAAGGCCTGCTTTATAGGCAGGTAGTGTCCTGGGTTACTTGTGGGGTTGCTGATCAGTCAGTAGTTCAAACCACCAGTTGCTCTACAGGAGAAAGCTGAGGCTGTCACACCTTCCATAAAGATTTACAGACTTGGAAACCCAAAAGGTCAGTATGAATCGGAATCCAGTAGCTGGCACTGGTTGGGGTTCTGACAGTGGGGGGGAAAATATATCAGAGCATACTGATGGAAGGTACCCCAGATCTTATCTCAAACAGTAGAACTTTCCCACTTCTGACATGGTTGAGTGAAAATCAGTTATTTAGGAATACAACAGATCTATTTTCTCACCCGAATTTGTGGTCTGAGCAATAAATAACTGCAACAACAGTAGTAGCAACTAACTAGTTGTGGAGCGTACTCCTACTCATGGCACCGCCATACATTTCAGAGTAACACTGCGCAGTTTCCCAAAGCCGTGATCTTTCAGAAATAGATTGCCAGGCTGTCCTTCAGAGGCTCCTCTGAGTGTGCTAGAACCGCCAAACTTCAGCAGGAGCTGTACCAGGGACAGCAGTCCCTCTCAGAATCCTCACTGCCATCACGATTCCAACTCAGTGACCCTACAGAATAGAGTAGAACTGACCCTGAGGGTTGCCAAGGCTGTAAGTATAAAGCCTCCTATTTCTCCCATAGAGCAGCTGGTGGTTTCAAACTGACCTTGCAGTTAACAGCCCAGTGCATAACCCACTAGGCCACTTTAGGGTGAGCAGTAATAGCTAGTATTTATAAAATTTTACTGTAAGCCAGGAACCAATCTAAATGGGTCAAATGAACTACTCAACTTTTTCCTTACAACTCTTCACTACTAAGACAAAATTTTCACCATTTTAGAGAGAAAATAATTAACTTGTCCAGGATCAAAAACCTACTAAGGGTCAGAGCCTGCATTCAAATATAAGCAGCCTGGTCTAGCTGGTTCTCAGCTCGGCTTGCATAACCAAACGACCCGAGGAACTCTGGGACAAATAGCTAGTTGCCCACATGCTAACTCACTAGACTTGTTTATGTAAGTGATACAGGAGAGTGGCAAGGCCATCTACAGTGTGGAGTTCCTCAGGTGTACAGACAGAGGCAAACCACTAGCTAGCCTAGCCCTAGAAAATAAGACCAGAAGACAGTATGGCTAGTATTAACAAGTTCCAAGATCACTGCTATCTCACCACATTATTTTAGATAACCTCAGATTATCTTCCTGAGAAGTGGGTTGGGAAAACTAGTCCAATTTTGCAGCTGACATCAATATTGGTGAAATCAAACCAAACCACTGACATTAAGTTGATTCTGATTCATGGCAATCTACAGGGCAGATCAGAACCGCCCCTTAGGGTTTCTGAGACTACCAATCTTTACCAAAGCAAACAGCCCCATCTTTCTCCTGTGGAGCTGTTGATGCCTTTAAGCATGCAAGTAGCAGCCTAATGCTTAATCCAAAGCAACACAAGGGATCCTAAATATGGGGGAAGGTATAGAGAAATATGTATCCTCACAAATACACAACAGCCTCAAAGTTTTGGTTAATAAAATGAGCCTAACTCCCTCAATAAGTGTTGATCTTGCTGCTTCAAACTTTTTTTTTCTTTCTTCCTCAAACTCAATATTTAAAAGGAACATGATCGGAGTTCCTGAAGGGTGCTCAAACTGCTGTTTTGACATGGGGTAAACCAAAGAGGATAGAATTGTGGTAGGAAAGGTAGAGAAATGAAAACCTCTGTCCTTGGAAGTATATAGGGCTAGATGGAGGATATTTTTGAAACAATGCTTCACATTTTGCTACTTTTATGTAATAAAGGTTTCTATTATTTTAGCCATACTTTTTGACTTACGCTTGCTTAATCTTTATCAAATTAAGGACATTTCTCATCTATGCCGTTTTCCACACACGTGGGTGATGTATTTGATTACCTATTTTTGGCATCACGTAAGGTGAGAAATGAACTAAGAGACTGACTGCAGAGATGAAATGGACTTTTTACCTCCCTCTGGATTCCATTTGACAGTATTTTATCTAGGAGTTTTGCACCTGCTTTATAACTGAGACTGGCTCATAGTTTCCTTGCATTGTCAATGACAGTGTGATGCTACTGTCACAAAATAAACTGGATAGTTTAAAGCAGTGTTGTTACAGTGTTTTTACCTAGTACGAAATTTAAATTGAAAAAAAAATTTTTTTAATTGAATTTTCTCTTTTATAGCAGTAACAAATATTTAAAACTAAATGATTAAGCTGATCTACACACATTTTGGTGCCTCAAATGTCAGGCTTGGTTATGGGTATTATTTGACCTGCTGATTCCAAAAATGATACAAGTTTTCCCCTATCTGCTCTAGTTTTTGAGATACAGAACATGTTTCAGAAATATCTCTTCATTCTGCTTGGCCATTAAAAATCAGGGTATTTAAAATGAGGTGAGTAATAACAATCAGTTTTAGTGTTTACACAACTCATTTTAAAGGCAATTTAGTCACGGGGAGGGGGATGTTCTAAAATTGATTGTGGTAATAATTGTACAATTCTTCTTGATATGAACAATTGAACTATTGAATTGTATGATATGTGGATTAGGTACCAATAAAAATGTAAATAAAATGAAACAAAAATCAGGATATTTTAATGTATTATCTGGCTTTATGTCGAGGAAGTGATTTTATTTATAAATAAAACTACTTTTATTTAAAGTCATGTGTGTTGTACTAAATAGTTAGGTCAAGTTGTTCTTCACATAGCATCCTTTGATCCAAAGATATATTTGAACCTTACAAATTACATGAGCTTGGAATTTTCCCCTAGTATCACTTTACTTTTATTAGGAACTCAATAGCAGGCAGTTCCAATTTGCTATGGTAAAAAGGGGCCAGAAATAAGAGTTACTGTACAATAAATAAGGAGCCCTGATGGCGTAGTGGGTTATGTGTTTGACTACTAACCACAAGGTCAGTTATTCAAGTCCACCAGCTGCTCTGCAAGAGAAAGACGAGACTTTCTGCTCCCACTATGTAAAGTGTTAGGAAGTTAGTAAGACACAGTCCCTGCTCTCAAGGAGCTCACACTCTGTCACCATACATGTCCATCACAGTTGCTCATCTCTTCCACTTGTTGGTAGAGGTGTCATCTGGGCAAAGATTTGAGGGAGGTAATAAGGTGCTTGGGCTCATTACCGCTCTCTGCTAGAGCGGTCTTTGAATCCACAGACGCGGTCCAGTGCTTGAGGAAACTTGACTCTGGAGTCCATTCAAGGCTAGAGAACTACTTTCTACGTAGACATTTTATTTTCAAACCACTGTCACATATAAAATCATTCAGTGCTACAGAAAACTGCTAAGAATAACACAAACCAATAAAAATGATCAGGCAAAAATTACCTGCTAAAAACTAATAAAGTTTCCTTGGTTATACAAGCAAACCAAATAAACAACTAGAACATAATAATTTATCTACAACAGAATGTCCCAAAATATGAGAAGCTAATAGGCATTTTAGAAAAAAGAAACAAGGTGGCCAAATAGTTTGTAGATACAATTAAAACTACACAGATTATTTAGAATAACATCTCAGCACCCTTAATATACCAATACGTAGGGTGGGTTTCCAAAGAAGGGAAGGATATTATATACACATTTCTCAAGCTTTCTTAATCACATAATCCCTATTCCATTAATTTCCAAGAACCCAGTATTTATTTGGATCACTTAGATACAAGCCCCTACTTGTGAAAGGGCACAAATTCCATCCCCCTCATCCCAAAGCTCATATATACAAATTGACAGACTTCAAGAATTAGGAACTACTAAGTCCCATCTAGTTCAAAACCTCCGGTTTAAATGTATGGTGGTACTGTCAAATCTCTAGCTTTCTTATAGTAAATCGTATGGAAGTTATAGGGTTATGAAAGTCATAAAGCAAATCATATACTAATCATTCACTAAACAATGACTGAGCTAAGATCTATAATCAACAACTTACTTACTGTGAACACAGCCCAGGAAAGGGCGGAATGGCCCCCTCCATGCAGAAGGAGTAGGACTGGACCCTCAGAACCGCTCTTGTAAACTCGAAAAGTGTATGAATAGTTAAAGACAACACACTAACCTTTTTTTT
>NW_022105611.1:19528347-19570470 GCF_000313985.2 Echinops telfairi
GCTATATCTTTTGATAGCCGGGCACCATCAGCTTTCTTCACCACATTTGCTTATTCACCCGCTTTGTCTTCAGCGGTTGAACACACTAACCTTTTTACTCAATGATATTTTCAACTATTTAATCATAATAGTATTGATTAGAAAAAACCCAAGTAGCACCAAGCTGTATGCAAAACTACAGATTTCCAAACTTAAGAACAACTTAAAGAGTTTCTGAGACACCAAATCTCTGTTTTCTGAACTATGAGGTCAGCATACCCATTTTTGTATTGGGGGGGGGGAGGAGATTCCCTTTGCCTTAATGAAGACCTAGTCTCTCACTTAACTCTTGAAACCTTTTCCTGGGCCCTGAAGAGCTATATCAGGTTCAACAATTTAATTCTTAATCCTTTCCCAAGCATTAGACAATTAAAGCCAATGAGAAGTTGGCATGGACTTTTAGGTAATAGGCCATACTGTACAGATAGGGAATAAACACTACTTTAGAAACGTCACATGTATTTTTCCTTTTTCTTAAGCTTAGACAGTGTTATGTTTATTAAGGAATAAGCCTTTTGTAAAAGGATATATCTTTGCCAGTTTCATTCTCTACTTCCACATCTTCCATGGACTCAAAGTACTGACTCCAAGAAACAGGGGAAAAGTCCCGCTTTCTTCCAGGGCTAAGGGGAGAAAAAGATACATTTCAAGTAAAAAGTATTTTACACGAAAAAAACAAAGACAACTTTTACAACAAATATTAAATGTAAATATGAAATGAAAACAATTATGTCTAAAAAATGTCTTTAAAATCCATTTAAGAATGCTTTTAAAAAATTGATTAGATAAATCAAAATCAACAATAAATCAGTGCCCTGTATACATTCATCACAGAACATGCCAGCTTTCTCTCCTTGCTCTTGCTCTAGGCTTACCCAGGTCCTCTCATCCCATTTTAATATTCCTGCTACAACTGGTTCTTCACACTTTCAATCCCTCACACCTTCCATACTTGTCATTTACTACACAAACAGCACAGAACCTTCACGGAGGACAAAATAGGAATGTCAATACTCTGATTCTCGAGGAACTTATCCAAAGATATGCTCACACAGAAGTAAAATGACTTGTCTAGTCAATGTTGGAAATAGAGTAATACTGGAAACAACCAAAAGTGTTATCAGCAGGCTAAATCAACTGTGGTACACAGAAAAAACACAATTCAGTTATAAAAAAAGGAGGAAAAATTATTTATAGACAAATGACATTGTTTATATATGGATATGGGAAATAAACAAAATATACATATTATAATTTGGGGGAAAATAATTGCTCAAAAATGGGGGTGTATATATGTCAAAAGGTACCAGCCATCACTATAATCACTTTGAGAACATTCTCGGCACCTAAATAGTCATCTTGAATTTTCAGAAGTCACGGTTTCCCTTCCCAAGTCTGCCAGCTCCTGGCCACGATGGGTATGCATCTGTCTGTAAAAATACTCCAATCCCACAGAGTTCACACGCGCCTGGTTGGCTCAGGGGGCCATGAGCTGAGCTGCTAATCACAAGGTCAGTAGCTTGAACTTATTAGCCACCCCACAGCGTGACTACCTACTCTTGTAAGCGCTAAGGTTGGGGAAACCCAAAGGAGCAGTTCTACCTTGTCCTACAGCAGGGGTGGGTCCTCAAACCTTTTAAACAGGGGGCCAGTTCACTGTCCCTCAGACCTGTTGGAGGGCCGGACTATAGTTTATAAAAAAAAAACTATGAACAAATTCCTATGCACACTGCACATACCTTATTTTGAAGTAAAAAAACAAAACAAGGCAAAAACACCCGGCGGGCCAGATTAATGTCCTTGGCAGGCCGCATGTGGGCCGCAGGCGGGGCTGTTTGAGGACCCCTGTCCTACAGGGTCACTTCAAGTCGGGATTCACTTAATGACATTGAGTTTGGAGTAAGACACTCACAAAGTGGAATCATACACTATTTGTCCTTTAATGTCTGACGAATTCATTTAGACTATGATTTCAAGGTTAATCAATGTTATAGGTATGTATCGAACTACATTCATTTTTTATATTTACATCTTAATATTTCAGTGTATGTCTGTACCATGTTGTACTTATCCAACCACCTATTAATGGATGCTTGGATTGTTTCTAAATGGCAAAAGAATATAAATATTGGTGGAAAAGTCAAAGTAATACAAATAGTGGTTAAAAAGTCAAAATAATATAAATATTGGTTTGACAAGCCAAAAAGGGATGGAGAAAGGTCATATTAGATTGGGGGCATCTTGGCATGAGGAGTTATAAATCCAAATAGGGCAAGTTGGACATTTAGGCAAGGGGTGCTCTGGCATGTGAAATGTCAGCGGTCAAGTGGAATAGAGTAGTTATGTGTGGGATGAGGTGGTAGGATAGAACTAGAAGGGAAAGTCAGAAGCTGGGGAGGGAAGGATATTCCAATGGGGAGTAGGAGATATTTGATCCATATGGCTGTTCAAGGGAACTTCAAAAAGTATATGGAAAAATGACATTACTTTTTAGTTCCATTTGTCGACGAACTTTTTGAAGCCCCCTCATATGTAAATACAAGCTGAAACCAGGTTTCTCACTACTGAAAAAAAGATTTCATAAATATGGAAAAGAAGAAAACTAGAATGAACTCTGTGAAGATGGATTCAAATTAAATGTATGGTATGAACATATTTCAGTATATTGCTATACTTTGGAGATAATCCAAGTTTTTTTCTAGAACTCACAACCAGCCCGAGCACTGAGCAGAACGCCTGCAGCCAGGCACGTGCCGCCAGGAGAACCGGCGCAGCAAGGTGAAGCCACACAGTCAGGTGAATCAACGCAGCAAGGCGAGGCTAAGAGAACCAGTGTAACCAAGCAAATCGTGTATTTTGTTTTGTTTCCAGTGCCTATGTTATATTTACACTTTACCGTAATCTATTAAGGTGCCCTGGTTGTAGTTAAGTATTGGGCTGCTAACTGCAAGGTCAACAGTTTGAAACCACCAGACGCTCCGAGGGAGAGAGAAGAGCTTTCTCCTCCTGTTAACAGCTAGTCTCAGAAAATGACAGGGGAACTTCTGTCCTGTCCTGTAGGGTCGCTTTAAGTCTGCATCAACTCAATGGCAGTTTTGTTTTGTTTTGTTTTGTTTGGGGTACTCAATTGCATGTGCAATGGCATCACAGAAAGGTTTAAAATATTAGTAGGAGTTAAGAAAATGTGACACAAGAACATGAATAAGCACATGCTGTTGAAAAAATAGCACCCTTCAACTTGTTCTCGGCAGGGTTGCCACAAGCCTTCAATCTGTTTGAAACAAATAAATAAAGCAGTATCTGTAAAGTACAAGGAAACAGAGTATACCTGTAATCACAGACTGCCAGAGTCAATTCTAACTGAGAGTGACCCTGTCGGGCAGAGCAGTGCTGCTCCACAGGGTTTCCAAGACTGTAAAATCTTTTGGGGACCAGCTGGGGGGAGCTGGAGAGTTTGAACTGCTGATGGTGCTACTAGGGCTCCTGTCTGTATACAATGTAAAAATAATCAATATATTAGCCATAAAACTATTACTTGACGTGAGTGCTTCCCCATCTTTAAATTAAAGCTTTAAAAAGAAAAAAAGGTGATATGTACATAGTTCTTTAATACATCACGTTATTAGGAGGATCTAGGCCCTGAAGGAGGACATACTTGGTCCGTGGAAAAGACTCGAGGAGTTGAATTGCACTGGGCGTTACATGGTCTCAAGCACAGGAACTATTTTGTGAGGCTGATGCAGGCCCACGCAAGTGTTCTGTTCTGTTGTATAGAGGGTTGCTATGAGTTGGAACAGATTTTATGGCACCTAATAAAACATATACGTACATATATATGTATGCACATATTTATGCACACAAGAGCATTACAAAGTTTATGGGAAAATTCCACTCACTTTTAATTCCATAGTTTCATAACACCTCAGTCAAAAAGTAATGCTACAAAGATTCATATAATATGTTTCTTCCAAACAAAACAGAGTCAAACCTGTCGCTGCCATCAATAGATGACTGCAAGCCAAATGCTCTCACTAATACAATTGTCTTGGTCTCACAAGAGTGCCTTAAAAAAAAAGGATACTTTTTTTGCTGCCATAGAAAAAAATTGACAAGGTCAGGGCTAATATAAAATTGTTAACAACACTCAAGTGGACATCCTTCCAAATCGCAGAAGATTAGGACTACAACAAGTTTAGGGAATCCTCCCCCATGTAAATCAATGGCTTCCCAATGGATCTAGCATTAGAAAGGTGAGGAAGACCTCAAAAATGAGCCAAATCAACATGACCATAGCATAATTAACAACCTTTTCCAAAACCCTAAAATAAAAAGGGTGAAAAGATTAATGCCAACTTCTCTAGAATAATCTGGGTTTTTAAAGCAAAAGCACTATTAAGCCTCTGGTGAACCCCCTCTGCTCACAGACCAGTGATGTGAGGAGCCTTGCTATCATGCTGAGTGCACTGGAAAGTGGATCACTGTGGTTGTAGTTAGGTTAAAATTGAACACATCATTGGACACCTTATCATTGGACCTCCCTTTTGACCCATTTTAAAATTTGCTCTAGTTTTTATATTTCCTGCTTTGTTTTTTATTCAGATTTTCCTGTTCTACTTCGCTATTATTGTTAGTTTTTGTATGTCCCTCTGTATATGAAATCCAGGATAGGGATATCGACTGACAGTAACTAGATTAATGGTTTCTTGGGGGTATGTCAGGGAAGGTTGGGGGCATGTCAGGGAAGGCTGGGGGTATGTCAGGGAAGGCTGGGGGTATGGAGAGCTAATAATCATTAGTACAAGAAAGAAATTGATTGTGGTGATAGTTGCACAACTCTTCGTGATATGACTGAACTACTGAATTTTATGATATGTAGATTATGTGCCAATAAAACTGTTAAAACACACACACACACACAACCACTGAAATGTCATTAATGAAGCAAGGACAGAATACAAGACTCTGAAGTTTTATAGAAGCTAATTGTAGCTGCTCACCCTTATAATCTCTGTGTGACATTACACAGCAATCAGACCTTATGTAAGCTACAATTATGCCTAGCTAGTAGCATAGCAGGAAAAAGACAAGCAGGTTTAGGGTCAGAGTTTAAAGTCAATGAAGTTCACATAGAATCCCCTACTAAAGTGTATTTTAAAACCAATAGCCAAATAATTTCATCCCCAGACCAACCTGCATAATCATGATTAGAAAAAAGTCATAGAAAACAGCAACTATCTCTTTTATTGTGAATTAGGTGAGGGCTCACATATTAGATCATTGTTTTTCCAGTCATCATTGTATACAACTTATCAAGTCTCCAAGTCTTACTCTGTTCTCTCCGCCCACCCCCCTTTCCCCGATCACCTTCATGTAATACATCATCTTCTCCTTCACCAAAGTTTATACTATCTACTTTCTAGCCTATTGAACAGCACCTATCTTTAAGGAAATTATTCTAGAGCCTCTGTCTAGTTCGAAAGGAGTTCTGGTGGCATAGTGGGTTAATGTTGGGCTGCTAGCTGCAAGGTCAGCAGTTCAACCCACTAGATGCTCCAGGAAAGATGTACAGCTCAGAAACCATAGGGAGCAGTTGTGTCCTAGAGATTCCCTATGAGTCAAAAGTGAATGGATGCAGTGCACGTGTTTATATAAGAAACTAATTTAATTAGTTTCTCATTGAAGAGGCATTAAGATTATACCCTCTACGCCATGCTCTAATACATGTCTTCAACACTAGGGAAAATCAGTAGGATGGATGTTCCTATAGATGAACAAAACTTGGTCCATGCCCATCAACTAGCTCACACCTGAAGAAAGTTAAGTCAATAATCACTTTACATGGCAATCATGACAGAAATATGCCTAAGCACTCCCAGATGAACGCTCTAGTCTGACTTGGAGTTATCTGGGATAAAATTGGGCCAGGATAGGATTCGGGAAGATGTGAAGGTTTTGTGAAATCAAATGATGTGAAATTTCAAGGTACTATTCCTATTAAGTATTGATCTGAAAAGAGAACAGGCAATGATGGTACAAATCTGCCAATGATGGTACAAATTACCAATCCAAAACAAAACAAAAAACCCAAAGCTACAGCATCAAACTAACTGACTGACTCATAGTGACCCTATATAGTTTCTGATACGATAAATCTTTAAAGAAACAGACAGCCTCATCTTTCTCATGAGGAACACTGGTGGGTTTGAACTGTTACCCTTGGGGCTAGGAGCCCAACACCACAGTACCATCAGGGCAGCTTTACCTAGAAAAGATTACAATTTTTCCATACTCAGTGAAAGGGGGGGGGGGTGTCAGTATAGAGATTTTCCAACTTAAAGTTGGATCTGTATTTTGTAATTGTAAGTTTATAGAATGTTGATTAATATATTATAAAATACTAGAAGGTTCTCTGAGCCCCTTCCCAAGCCTACTTAAACCACGGATCATTTACAGAGGAATTCAGCTAGTAATAATGTGGTTCAAGTGGTTAACATAGAAAACTGAGCAAAAAGTCATTTTTATATGATCTTAAACCCTATTTTCTAAGTTTAAGGAAAAGCTAGTTTAAGGAGATAGGTCTTATCCTAGAATAAGTTGGTTATCTCAGCCAGGTTAGTTCTGCATTTGAAAACAAATCAATGTAATGCACTATATTGATTGAATAAAGGGCAATTACCACATGAGCATCATAGTGGATAAAGTACCCGACAAAATCCAACACTCTTTTATGATAAAGAGCAAACAAAACAAAATAACCCTCCTTGAATCTGGAATGGAAGTGAACTAAGCTGAGAACCACAAGGTCAGCAGTATAAACCCACTAGCTACTTACTTACTTAGGCTTGCTTTTTCTTTAAAAATGTAGTCTCAGAAACCCAGAGTGGCAGTTCTATCTGTCCTGTAGGGTGGTTGTAAGTTGAGATTGACTTGACTGCAATGAGTCTGGCATACTGACAGGGCATCTATTAAAAACTCATCGTAAGCATTATACTTAATGGTGAAATGCTGAATACTTTCTCCTTAAGGCTAACAATTGGACAGAGATGTTGGTTCTTGCCACTTCTATTCCACATTGTACTGGGGGACAATGAAGCAACAGAAAGAAATGGTATTCAGATTCAAAAGGAAATAGTAAATTGCTATTTGACATGATCTTATAGAAAACTCTGAAGCGCGCACACACACGCACACACACACACTATTAGAACTAAAACCTACCGTAGTCCAACAAAGTGGCAAAGCAGATCAATGCACAAAAATCAATTGTATTTCTATACAACAGCAATGAGCAATCTCGATACTAATTCCTTTTATGCCATCAAGAGATACAAAATATTTAAGAATATATTAATCGGAGAAATATAACATGTAAACACTGCAAACTACAAAACACTGCTGAAAAAAATACTAAAGTTAACAGAAAGACATCCTAGGTGAACAAGGTCATTGTTGTTTGGTGCCATCAAAGCACTGACTCATAGCAACACAATGCACAGCAGACCAAAACAGTGCTCCGTCCTGCCCCAACCTGATCATTGTTGTTATGGTCGAGCCCGTCTATCCATCTCATCAAGAGCTGCTTCTTTTTAGCTACACCTCCACTTTAACCAAGGATGGTGGCCTTCTCCAGGGACTGGTCTCTCCTGGTAACATCTAAAGCAGGAAAGACAGACTTGCCATTCTTGATTCTTGCTCCCTGCCCCTAACTGTGTGCAAGTTAATTTTTTAATACAGTGGTTTGCAGTTCTTACAAATACACGGGAAAACCAGGCAATGCTGCTGGCACTGGACACATCGTGGGCCACGAGTCCGCACACTCCTATGAAACTGGTCCTGAGATGGCAGAACCTTTCATCTCACCCTCATGGTTTAGTAGGAAACACATCATCGCTTCTCTGATATGACTTTCCTTGTTGTATCACCATCACAGGATGTACCTTCTTTCTGAGCACAGGTTTGGCTTTCTTGACCATGGCCATCACCATGTCATCTGAGCCAGCAGCAGGCAGTCTGTTCAGCTGGCCCTTAATCCCCTTTACAGAGATGATATATTGATTTGGGGCTCCCATGTTGTCAGCTCAATTGATCACAGTGCCTACCGGAAAACCCAGGGAAATGGGAATTATGCACCAAAGGACGGACCACGTCTTGGATTTATTTATACTTCTGTCCGTCTATAGTACTTGCAGCACTCTGCCAGCACCCTAATTCAACTGTATTGATTCTTCTACGGTCTTCCTTATTCAATGTCCAACTTCCACCGCTTATATGGCATCCAAAATACTCTAATTTGGGTCAGGTGCACTTTAGTCCTCAAGGTGACATCCTCAATACTTGCTCTTCAATACTTACAGAGATCTTATAAAGATGTTTACCCAATACAATCCATCATGTAATTTCTTGACGGCTGCTTCCATGAGCATTGATTGTGGATCCAAGCGAGATCAAATTCTTGACAACACTCATCTTTTCTCCATTTATCATGATGTTACCTATTGGTTCAGTAGTGAGGATTTTTGCTTTCTTTATACTAATTTACAATCCAAAGTGAAGGCTGCAGTCCGTGACCTTCATCAGCAAGTGCTTTGAGTCCTCCTCACTTTCATCAAGCAAGGTTTTGTCATTTGCATTCTCTTATTATCTGTTCAGCATTGAATAACTATGATGGAATACTAAGAGTAATTGTGGGGGACCAGCCTCCACAACTGATGGGTCCTAATGAGTGGTTATGTAATTAATTGAAAGACATGCAAAACATACAGTCTGGTACCAGAGAGTAGGCAAATGTATTCGCTAACAGGCTCATATAATCTCGGGGTATACAAGCCACATCATACACATACATAACAGGAAAGGTATGTGCTAAAGACAAACATGTAAAAGGAAGGGGAGGTACTAGGGGTATACACCTGATTTAGGTGTCCTGAGTTCTTCTCCGGAGAAACCACCTATGATCCTTATCAGAGAGTTGTTGGCTGTACTTAAGGCGGGGCAGACAATAGGGTCTGTTTGCTCTCTGTGGCAGACAACCTTTAGGTAGATAACCTTCAAGGGTATAGTAAGCAACCACGAGCTTGTAAGAAGCTAAGATTGGGGGAGGGGAGGCATTTTGGGGGGATAGCTTTTAGTTAGGAGATTCATCTATAACTCACGAACATGAAGGCCTACTCCTCCAGTCTTCTTCTCAAACTTTTCATTAGGAACAAAAAGAATTTGTTTGCATACACTCTCTTCCCAGTTCTTGGGTTCCCACAAGTAATAACAACAACAACAAAGTTGATCTTCAGATTGAATTAGTCTACGGATAAACTCTGATACAACTTTCCCAAATTTAACTCAGTATTCCCTTGATCTGGAATTCCCATTCTTCTTAATGTTATTCATAATTTGTTAAGATCCACTCAAATTGAATGCCTTTTCATAGTGAATAAAGCAAGTAAACATCTTTCCGGTACTTTCTGCTTCAAGCCAAGATCTAGCTGATGTCAGCAATGGTAGCCCTCATGCCATATCCGCTACTAAATCCCGCTAGAATTCCTATTGATGTACCGCTGTTAACTGTTGTTGCATGATCTTCAGCAAAATTTTACTTGCATGTGATATTAATGATGCTGTTTCTTAACTTCCACATTCTGTTGGGTTGCCTTTCTTTGGAACAAGTACAAATATGGATCTCTTCAAGTCCGTCGGCCAGGTAGCTGTCTTCCAGGTATCTTGGCATAGGTGAGTACTGTTTCCTTGTTGAAACATTTCAATTGGTATTCCATCAATTCCTAGAGACCTGTTTTTTTTTGTTTGTTTGTTTTTTGAGACCTGTTTTTGGCTAATGCTTCAGCACAACTTGGACTTCTTCCTTCAGTATCATTGGTTCTTATTTATAAGCTATCTCTTGAATTGACTGCCTAACAGTTCTTTTTGAAACAGTGACTCTTGTATCTTACCTTCCATCTTCTTCTGATGATACCTGAATTACTCAATATTTTGTCCATAGAATCTTTCAATATTGCAATGTATCTTGATTTCTTTTTCTTCAGTTCTTTCCATTTGATTTATGTTGAGCATGGTCTTCCTTATAGGTTTTCTAACTTCAGGTCTTTGTAGATTTCCTCATAATACTTTATTCTGTCTTCTCGAGCTGCTTTTAATTCATCATTTCTTCCATTTTTAATACTGTTAAGATGGCAATACTACCCAAATTGTTCTATAGAATCAATGCAAATTATATATACAACAATTTGGGTAGTATTGCCATCTTACTAGTATTAAACTTTCCTATCCATGCATAATAGAAAGACTTAATATTGCTTAGAAGGCAATATTACCTAATACTCCTGATTGTAAAACAGCCAAAGCAAATGGAAGAAATGAAGCAAAAGCTGATGAATGGATAAACAAAATGTGGTATATCATACAATGGAGTATCATTCAGTCATAAAAAAGAATGAAGTCGAACGCATGTACTGATATAAGTACGGACATGTAGATAAACCTTGACAATATTATACTGCGTGAAAAGCTAGATTTCAAAAAGCCCACAGATGGTAGGATTCCACTTATATGAATGGCAAGAAGAGGCAACTAGACAGCGGTGGAAACTGATGAGCAGTGGAGCCAGCCCTGGGGAAGAGAGAGGTGGCAGTGACTGTTCCACAGGTCTTTTCGGTGATGGGTGTGTTCCTGAATTAGACAGTGGTGACGTCACAGTTGCACAGTCTTGCAATTGCAAGCAGTCCCTGACTTAGGACATATTCTAGTTATGATAAACATGCTTACGATTTTGTCTTTTTTTTTTTTTTTTGGCATATCAACATTAGTAAAATGTCCTACATACTACTGTAGCTTGTAATTAGCTGATGCTATCATTATCAGATGTTTCAATCACAGAAGTTCAAAGACAAATAGGGATCAGATTTATAAAGAAACCAATAATAAAAGACAGTAACAATGAAAACAAAATTAGAGGTATCTAATTATTCAAAACAGAACTCCATTATAAATTGGGGACTATCTATATATTAAAACCTACTAAATTATCCACTTTAAAGGTGTGAAGAGTATAGTATTGTGAATTTTAACTTGACTTTAAAAAATAAAAAACAAAACAAAAACAGTGGGATTTGATATTTTTATTAACTCAATCTGTGACCTGCAGCAAATAACTTCACTTTGTCCTTTACTTTCCCATCTGTGTGTAGAGCTCATTGAAGGCTTCCTAAAAGCCCTATATCCATAATAAATTTAAGAATTTGAGCGAAAGACAACCTAATCATATATGAATAAGCGTACAGCTTGAGCAGCAGAAATGCTGACCTGAGAGGAAATTAAAGAAGACCTTTCTCATAGGTCTCAATCATTCAAGAGCTATGTATCAGGGATTATAAATCATCTTATTCTCTGAATGCTGTTAAGATAAGCAGAAGTATCCGCATTTCAGAGGTGAGAAATCCTTCTGCGAGAGGCTAAACAGCTTGACCAAAGTAAATATTCAAGCTAGGCTTCAAACTCAGATCTGCTGCTTTCAAACATCAAAGTCCTGCTTTCATATCACTTCACTTCTAAGTAACATGCAAAGTCACTGCCAAGGAGTCAGCTCGAACTCATAGCAACCCTGCAGGCCAGAGTAGAACTGGCCCTGTGAGTTTCTGAGACTAAATTTTTATGGGAGTCGAAAGCCTCATCTTTCTCTCTTGGCTTGAGTGGTGGCTTCTACCTGCTGCCCTCATTGGGTTAGCAGCCCAACACATAATCCCACCAAAGTTTCTACATGCTGGGTTGAATCTTCTGTCTGCCAACTAAAGATTTGGGGATTTTAGACAACTTAATGAATATTTGAGTTTATTTTCTTCTCATTTATCCATTTTAAGAATGTATTATTAATCCTTGCCCTAGTTTAGGAGCTTGGGTGGCATAAGTAGTTTGCAACTGGCTGCCAACCCACCCCATGGCTCCATGGAAGAAAGGTCCCTCAAGATTACAGTCACGAAAGCCCCTGGAGCAATTCTACTCTCGGGTTCCAGGAGTTGGGGACAGAGTCCAACACAGCTAACAACAAAAGCAACAAGGCTTACTTCACCTCAAAGAATACAAAAAACATAGACACTAACATACACATGCCAGTTAGGGCATTATAGAAATATCAGGCATAAAGCACTAAAAAAAAGTAGTGCAGGCAAGTCCCTAAGTACAGGACAGTGAATTACTCTATAAGGCCCTTTTTAGCCAAAGCTTCTGTGAGCCCACCAAATAAATGGGCAAGAGTAGCCCACCTGGGAAATGGATAGCTCATAGGTTCCCAAACATTTGTGGCCCACCATCCCCTTTTCAGGAAAAAATTTTCTCAGTACCCACTGGCAATTACAAACTTTTATACTATAAAGTATAGGTATCTGCTTTTGCAGTTCCCCTCCCCGCCCACCCTTGAATCATTCAGGCACCTCCCAGGGGGCTGTACTGACTACTGTGGGAAACACTGGGGTAGCTTGTTAATATAAGTAAGCTACATAGCACCCTTGTCAGGGTGGGACCAAGCACATGTTGTATGCAGAACCCTAGCACGGGAATTGGTAAAAGTAGGATCTCATAACCACCAAGAAGGTTGAACCAGGAATAAAGTGTCCTTCAGACCCAGGACTTCGACACCAGGAATCTGTGTGATCCAAGAGACAGACAGATGTGATACTAGAGATGATGAGAGACAGCAAGAAGACAAAAAGAATCAGCAAAGAAGCATGCAAAAGAACCAAGAGACTGACAACAGAGAGGCTGGGCTTCCCAGGCCACAGAGCAAGAAAGCGGAGTGCCTTCAGACAGAAGGCTAGCTGGTACAGTGGGGTGCTTCCTAGCATTTGTCAGAGGAGCTACATTTGCTGACCTAAAGAGCTAGAGCTACGTACCTTCTGGCTAAGGCTTCTTGGCAGAATAGGGTGTGCCTTTGGGGTACTTAAATCAGCAGAGCTAAAAGCTTTAACATTTGCCCAGGCAGGGCAGGGACTGAAGACTAGAGAGAGGCATTCCTGTGGGCACTGCTACGAAAAGGCTACCTTGATCAAAGAATAGTATTCTAAGTCATTTCTGATCTTGAATTGTAACCTGTTAACTTACCTAATCAGCCCCCAAAACCATGACTATTGTCTGTGAGCTCTGTGTGGCCACTGCAACAAATTATTGGACCCAGAGGAGGAGAGAGCGAGTGCTGTGGGAGGGATGGCTGGTGTCAGAATTGGTAGAAAGGTTGGAGGGCCAGTCTGACAGCCACCACACAGGAACCAGCCCTGGGTGGCTGATCCAGATAATCTCAATTCTCCTCCCACCTCATGAAGTAAGAGGTGGTTAAATGCCACCACTATGACATTTTTGCGCCAATTCACATTGCATTTCGATTACTATAAGCGCACTTCATCTTTGCGGGGGGGTGTAATTATATTTTATCATTAGTAAAACCTACTACAATGTTGCAGCAAATAATTTGCTGGTGTTATCATTCTCATGTTCACTCACAACTGTTCAAAAATAAGATTTATAAAGATATTGATAATAAAAAGCAATAGTCTTAAAACTGAAAGAAAATTGAAAGTGCTATTTGACTAAGTGTGAACTGACTTCCACAGGGAACTGCTGGAAATCTGGGACTACATGTACTATTGATTTTTTAAAGATAATTAAAAATAATAATGAATGGTAGGGATGCCAAAGAAAGTCCAAAACATTTTTTGGTAACTCCTACTGGCATTCATTCAAGAACAACATAACCAAGATTTCATTTTCTCATTTCAAGAGGAAATAGTGTACTGAGAAGGGACTGTATTATAGAGACTAAACCTTGACTGAATCCTGGCTCTGCAACCTATTTGGTGAGTAACTTTTATTTATTCTTCTAGTCTAAATTTCCTCACCTGTAAATGCAAGAAAAGTTCTACCTTGCTGTGGCAGATTAAATAACGTATACAAGTTACCTTATATATAATATATCCATTAAAAAAACCTCATAGTATGATACTATGTGGGAATACTTTGGAATTATACCCAAACACACCTAAATAAAGGTTAGTGGAATTGAGAACTAGAGATCATGCAGAGAGACTATCAAGGGAATATGCTCATGCGCCTTTGAGAGTAAGACATAAATGAGGAAGTGGAATCAGGGGGAGGGAGTGGGGATAGGAATAAAGAACGTGAGTAGAAGGATAAATAAAGAGTGAGGCTTTACAATGGGTGGAAGTGATGGTTCAGAAATCAACAATAGGTAAAACACTGCATCCGAGAAAATTTGCAAAAGCATAAGATACATAGCTTACATAAAGTATTTCCAGGATAATAACTATGAATCCCCCCAAAACCACAATGGGTCTCAGAGAGAGGCAAAAGATCCAAGTCCTAGTCTTTAGAGCTCCTGCCACTCAGCTGGCTGTTTAAGAGCGGTAAGATTTGCTTCAGGGTTCTCATTTACCAGGTGAAAATATTATCCCCTCCCCTAACTTGCCTCACAGAACAGAATTCTCTGGGCCTCAGCTTACTCAACCGTAAGATAAAATAGTGAGAGGAGATTACTCTACGCTCTGGACTAATTGATGATGCTAGGGGAGAAGCTAGCGCACTCTAGCATTAATATTAGACTTGGGCGAGGCCTTGCCAATGTACCAAAAAAGGAAGCTGAAAACAAAAAGTAGGAAAATGAACTACTTGAATAACACATGAAATTCACCAATACAGATAAAACCATGTTCTTCTTCCAGTACTTCCTAAAAAAGAAATTTTAAAAATCTTCCTAGAGTACTTTATTTTCAGAAGCAGTTAACCTAAATCACAAAGCCCAACACATCTATTTAAAAAGGACAAGTTACTAAAAAGGTTAAGTTACTAATAACTCTATAATCTTCTAATCAGCAAATTTCTCCTTTATTTCCTCATGGAATTTTCCCTCCAGTTCTTCCTTTTCAAAGAGCTGGCTTTGATAAGGCAAGAAGCTGTGTGTTTAGTCAATTTAAAATTATTTTAATATACTTATCCAGAGAGTGTGCTGGTGTACTGAAAGATGAAACTTTAAGTAAGGCAGCAACTAAGCCCCTACATAACTCTTAGAAAGGCAGCAACTAAGAGCCGACGTAGCTTACATAAGCACCCTTGTCAGGGTGGGACCATGCACATATTGTATGCAGATCCCTAGCATGGGAATTGGTAAAAGTAGGATCTCATAACCACCAAGAAGGTTGAACCAAGAATAGAGTGTCCTTCGGACAAAAAATTTTATACTCCATGTTAATTCTCATAAATAATCTGTTATGGTCAGTTTCCAGCAGGCCTTCAAACTGGTTTTCACTTTGACCCGTTGCTGAGAATTTGCCTTTTCAGCCCAGAGACACTGAATCAGAATAAAAATTCATACCACCATGGAGTCAATGCTGGCTCATAGTGGCCTTATAGGACACAGTAGAACTGCCTCTGTGGGCTTCCGAGACTGTAAATCTTTATAGGAGAAAGCCTCATCTGTTACCTATGAAGCTGCTGGTGGTTTCGAACTGCTGACTTTGTGGTTATAGCAGCCTACAATGTTAACCCACTATGCCACCAGGGCTCCAACAAGATCCTCAGAGTTAAATAAAATATATTCTGATTCAATATATCTGGGGTGAGACTGAAAATTTTTAACAGGGATATGGACCTAGTGAACCAGATTTAAAGTCCTGGTTTACATGTTCCGTTTAATCATGTTATGGTCGTATCTTTCTTGCAAAACCAAAACAATCCTCATTTATTCTTTTACGTAGCTTTCTCTAGGCATCCATCAGCCTAACTCCTGCCAAAGTTTTCTTACTTCTCCTACTGTAGACCACAGTCAGGTCACCACTTCAATCTTAGTTTCCTTCCTTGGTTTCTCCACTCTTTTAATTTATAGGATTCTCCCTCTGTTCCCCTGACTCCCAGGACCTAATTTCACAGTACTGCATTTCTCATTCTCCTTCCATTTTTGATCTGTTTTTGTGAATTAGTGCTTCTTCTGAACCTATGGGTCCCTGCTAGTCTTCATTTCCAGAAGGCCAACCAACCCATCTCTGGAGCCCCAAACACCTGCTCTTGACTACTTCGCACCTAAAATAGCAGTCACTAGTCCCTATCATCCTGATACTACAAACACATGTCAATCCATGTGGCTTGTTCAATCCCCAGCAGTCACAACCACCTCTTCTTGAGCTCATTGTACTTCTTTCCACTGCATAAATATCCCCCCAAACCTGGCACAAAACATTCCATGACCCCCAAATCCAAAACCAATCCCCTAAGATCACAAAGAAGCCGCCTTTCCCAGCAAATTGTTTACCTCGAACATTTTAAGTGGCTCCTCCCAAAGCTTCCTAACTTCCGGCTCTTTATGAGGCCAGGGCATGGCTTCCCTCAAACCTACTTGCCCAGTAAAAATCAACTGTACTCATCTTTCTCTTGAAGTTTTCCAGACCCTGCCTCAGCAGCACATCCTGTCATTAAACTCCTTCCTCAGTCACTTCTGAATCACCATCACTCTCCAAACTCCTCACACCTCTCAAGTCGCTCTCCTCCCCGTGGATGCCCAGCTTCTCAAATCATTCCCATTTTCCTAGCAATCACCCTGGCCATCTCCTCCATCGTTCCTTAGGCCTGTTTTTATTCTCCATTCTTTCTCAATTCACCCTTCAAAGAATTCATCGCTTAGTCACCCCACTCTCCCTGGACCTGCCTCTAAACCTCTGGGGAACCCGGTCTAGAACCCTCGCCGTCTCTGGTGTTCCCGGTGCGCCTTGCTTTTTCTGGGACAGAGTTCTCACACCACTCCCACACCTTACCCTAGTTATTCCCCTCATTCCCTAACTTTTCTCTCAGTCACTCCCGATTGCGTTCAACGTTCCTTGGCACATCTAGCAGCCTGCCCCCCACCCCCACCCCCAGTAAGCCCCATCTTTGTCAAGGCTCTACTCCCCTTTTCTCAAACCTTGTTCCCACCCTTCCTCTCCTGGTGCCTCCCACATCTCTTAAATTACCCTGTTTGCCCAATCTCTGCCTGATTCCCTTTCCCTGCAACATCGCTGGTCCCCTAAATTTCCTTCAAGCTGCTCTCTGAAGGTGTCCGACAATTTCCGTTGACCCGGGGACTCCTCTAGAACCCCAGATCCACCTTCTGACTCCATCCAAACCTCTCTCAGGCCGCTGCCAGCGTTTCCTCTCCTCTTAACGCCCAGAAACGCCATTCTCCAGTGGCCGAGGCGCGGCCTCTAGGGAGAGGGGGTATGGGTCACGTACCCCATTCGCATCTTGGCTCCGCTCTGACTGCCCCCGCTGCCGGGTAGGGGAGTGCGAGGGGGTAGTCGGCCGAGGTGCATGCTCTTCTCGAGGGTGGACATGAACAGAAGGCCACACGTAATCAAACAGCAGTCGAAGCTCAGTCCGACGGTCGTTAAGCGCGGCCCAACCGGTTCAGATGGCTCCCCGGGCGACGCTCAGGAGCCTTCACACAGCCAAGCTACCGGCAGCACCGCCCACCGCCCACTGGCTCCGCAAACTCCACCCCCTTCCCCGCAGGGCCTCCACCGGAAGTGCGCAACAGAACCACCCGCAAAGGAGGCTGGGTAACGGAGTCTACGGACCGCTCAAACCCGAAGGGGAGAACGCGACGAACCTAGCCGGAAGAGGAGCGCTCCTAAAGGCAATGCACCCTGGGCAATGGAGTCGTCGACGGGCCTAGCCCTTCGCGCTTGCGCAGGAGGAGGTGACAGCCTCCAAACCCGCCGAGGTAGCTTAGCAAAGGATCCTGGGTGTTGTAGTCTATTAGCAGAAAGACGTCTTGGCGCCTTTCCGTTTCACGGTTTCCCAGAGACTGTTAGAGGAAGAGTGTCTTCTTCCTCCTTCCCAGGCTGCCCAGCGGCGCCGGTTGCCGGGGAACCCTGGCGCGGTGGGGAGGGATGGCGGGAGGATAAGACAGCCGAGCTGAGTCCGGAGCCAAGTTGGTGAAAAAGAGCTCGGACTCAGCATGAAACAACGAAAAGGCCAAGGGGCTGGGGGCGGCCGTGGCCGCAAGAAGAGAGGTAACCTGAGCGACCAAAGGCCATGGAAAACTGGGCGGGGTTCGGGCCAGGTGCCCGGGGTGAGAGGAAGAAGGGCGGAGAAGGGAGAACCAGGGAGTCAGGAGGTTAAAAGAGGGCAACTGTTCACCAAAGAATGAAAAGGAAAAGGTACTCAGGTGGGGGCAACAGATGGGATCGAGTGGTAAGGGTTAAATGGGACATCTCTGGGAGAGGAGAACAACGACCACAACAACCGGGAGTGCTTTGTTCGTGGTGGTGATTCTAGCTTTTTATTGTGCTTTATGTGAAAGTTTATATAGACCATCTAGATTTCCCATTGAACAACGCGTACACGGTTTGTCAGCAGGCGTTGATAGCCATCCCCCCCATGGAATTGCACCCTTCCCCGTAGGTCCCCGTGATTCCCATTTTTCATTCCTTCCGAGCTTTATCACTGGGCAAATGCTGCCTTTTAATGATCTTGTTTGCTGGCGTGTTCTAAGGAGTCATTTATAGGCCTATCTATCGTTTGACTAAACATTGAGCCATTGTTGTAGACTTACGGATCCGAGGGCCAGCGTCACACGGTTCTCCATGAGTGTTTTTAGTAACAAAGGGAGGGGGCTGGAATGGGATAACTTTGGACTTCTAAGGGAGCCAAAGGGGAGAGGGTTTCAGTGGACAAGGAAGGGACATTTTATGCATGCTTGGCTTCCCAAGGACTCGCAGCAAGCAGGCGTCGAGTGTTGGGTGATTGAGACATGCTAGTTGGGAAAGAGTTGTGGGAGAGGGAGGGGAAACATAGTGACCAGGTAGGGAAAAATAGGGTCATGGAGAAGACACAAGGTGCGGTAGGATTGGAGTGGGAAGGAAGGCACTGTCTTTTGAAGGACAAGGTGCCCAGGGAGGGGAGGGCAGGTGGCACAAATACAAGAGGACCTGATTAGGGTAAGGCCCTCCTAAAGAAGCCACCTGGCCAACAGTGTGGGAATGTGTTGACCATTGTGAGAAGGTCCATCCTAGGAAGCTAGGGCAGATCCGGAAACTGGACACTGGATTTTTACAGGGTGACCTTCGAGAAAAAGAATGTTGATAACTTTGCCTTCTTTACGTTATGAGGCTTCAAGGAACCCATGGGTGGCATACCTGGTTAAGCGCTCAACAACTAGCTGAAAGATTGGTGGTCCCAACCCACCTAGAGGCACCTCAGAAGACAGGCCTGATGGGTCACAGCCTTAAGAACCCTGTGCAGCAGTTCTATTCTGTACACATGGGGTCACCATGAGTCAGAATCTACATAACCAACCACGAGAAAGGAAGAGGGTCAGGAACAGTGAGAGGCCCTTAGGGCCTTCAGGTTGAAGACTGAAGCCCCTGTCCGTCCGGGAAGTGGGAAGGACTCTTACGCTGTTTAAAGAATAACCACAGCGGTTTGGAAGGAGTGCTTTTCCTGCCAGATAGGATAGGCGTAACTAAGACAGACAAAACTCTGGAGGTTTTCAAGTACATTTGATTATGGTGGTGGGGCTTTTTCCACTATAAAGGGCAGAACATGGTATTTGAAGTTCAAAGAATTAGTGGCGTAGATGTTTGATTGGTAGATTACGATTTAAGTATATTTTCTTGTGAGGCATGACCATTCTTTCCAGGATAAATCAGGAATAAGATGTTGAGGTGATACTGTGAATGGAAGACAGTCAAGGCATGAAAGGAAGGCTTTCTAGAATGTCAGGATTCATTATCTTTCTGAAAGCCAGTAAATATTGTGAATCCAGTAGTGTGCTAAAACATAGTGACAGAATCTGCTGGTGACAGGCTTTGTCGTCATTGATTGCATGATCCTGGTAGGAAAGGCCAGACACCGTTTAAGGTGGCGTTCATCGCCCTGTTGATTAGTGTGCTTTAGACTAAGCCATTTTACGAGCCAGGTGAAGGGAGCTATTTTCAAAATAAGTCAAGTAGGTAAAGATAAAGGGTATCTTCAAATTCTCGGAGGTTGCCATCATCAAACCACCAGTACTTGGCAGAACAATTGGAGCTACTATTGAGATTTAAAAACCAGTTTCATTATATTTGTATTTTTTAAATAGTAAAATTCAATTACAGAGGAGTTTGTATTAGTATGTAGTAAGTTGATGTATACCTTACTTAAAATAACCTGGCTCAAAACCTAAAGAATGATGATCAGCGTGGCTGGAGTATCCCGGGTTGCTCAGACGGTTAGTGACTAGACTACTAACCATAGGGTTGGTGGCTCAAACCCACTCAGAGGCACTTTGGAAACGTAAGGCCTGGCTTCCAAGAGGTCACAGCCTTGGAAAGATACAGAGCAGTATCATGGATACTCTCTGCAGTTGGTCACCGTGAGTTCAAGTCAGCTTGACAGCAGCTGACCAGGAAAGCGTGCCCTAAGCTTAACTGACCAGATAAGTTACTTCATGGTTACATGTCATGTATTTCAGTCAGTGAAAAGCCATCTCTAAAAGCAGAAGTGTTTTCGTTTTGTTTTTCATTCAAGTTTTCTGTATTTAGACTAAATTTGGACTCGTGTTCTTGGATTATTCCACAGGTTTGAGTGACATTTCTCCATCTACAAGCTTACCACCTCTGGTTGAAGGCCAGCTACGCTGCTTTCTGAAACTTACTATTCCTAAAGTCATATGGAAGATTGCAAAGCCTCCTGCCTGTGTACTCGTCCGAGTGAGATGGTGGGGAGAGACATCAGATGGAACCCTTTTTTGTCCCAGGGATGCTTTGCAGACTGAGCCAAAAGCTGTGAGGACCACCACACGATACGCGATTCGGTGTGGTCCGAAGCAATTTACCTCTTATCTAACAGGTGTGTCTTTGTCTTACTAGTTTTCCTGCAGGTTTAATAAGCATGTAGTGAAGTTGTTGGATATAAATATTGTACACCTCGTATGTGCTGGGCAGTAGTAATTGTTGGAAAATAAACGAGGATTCCTGTAGGTTGTTGCACTAATGCGTGTAAAATATAGTAAGGGCCTGAAGTAAGCAATGGAAAAAAAGGCAATTATAGGCACATGATTGAGAAAAATTAGTAATGCCATAAAATAAATACTATTTCCCCTTATTCTATTTTGGTTCTATTAGTGGTTTATTCTTATTTTTTGTAGCATTTTCTGCCAGCTTTTTATCGCTGACAAATATCTACAGTGATTATTTCCCTTCATTTTTATACTAACCATTTGACTTCAGCTCTCCTAAAGAAGATTCGTGGACTTGGGTGTTTGCTGTTTGATTAGCCATATTCTCTTGCCCACACTTAACCAACAGTGTTAAGGCAATATGACGTTTACAATTTATACTATAAAACCTAAAAATTAAACCCTTGGGATGTATTTTTTCCCCTTGGGGTATATTTTTATGCAAGTTAAAAATGAAAGGTAATTAGCAGTTCTTCCGTAAAAGAGAAGATAAGTATGAGCACTCTGCTGACCAGCTTCTTCAAGCCAAAACTTTTCCATGCAGCAGGCTCCCATAAAGATCGATACTGCTTTCAGGCTTACAGACTTCATGAACTAATGTAAGTGCAAATACGAGTTAACTTGTGACCAGTCAGCAGCTTTGGGGCACAAAAACACGAATATCCATGTGGCCAGTCAGCAATGTTGAATATGACAGTCAAGTCTGATATTTATTTGAGAATCCTGTGATGTAACAGAGAATGCATTGACTTGGCGTCTGAACATTCTGGTTGCTGCCCCAGCTCTGGGATTTGGAAGAAATTGCTTTGCATTTCGAACTCTCTCTCTCCTCATCTGTAAGGAGGCCTGGTGATGTGGGTTAGGCATTGGGCTGCTAACCTGCAGATCAGTGATTCAAATCCACCCATCTCACCATGTCTGCTTCTATAAAGGTGAACAGTGTTGGAAACCCTATCAAAGGATCCCTGGGAGCTTGAATCAACTTTATGGCAGTGGGTTTGGGTTGTTCCACTCTCACCCTCATCTGCTGCTAACCACAGAGGTTTGCCAGGTCTAACCCATCAACAGCTTCATCGGAGAACGATGAGTCTTTGCTCCCATGCAGATTTGTGGCCTCAGAAAACCTGGGAGTTTTATTCTGCCCTAGAGGGTCACTCTTGAGTCCATCACTGAGATGGTTTCGTGGTTTAGTTTTTGGTTTTCCTCATCCGTAAAGTGCAATACAAATGCCCTTTCATCATCTAGATCAGGGGGTCCTCAAACTGTAAATGGGGCCAGTTCACTGTCCCTCAGACCCGTTGGAGGGCTGGACTATAGTTTTAGAAAAAACTATGAACAAATTCCTATGCACACTGCACATATCTTATTTTGAAGTAAAAAAACAAAAGGAGGAAAAACACCCGGTAGGCTGGACCCCTGCTCTAGGTTTTTGCATAAGGAGCAGCTTGATTGAGTGGGTACACATGTGTTCTCTTGGGAAACTGGAATCCTACTTCCATGCATGTGTAACGTTACTTTGAGCAAGCCACTTTATTTCCCTGGGCTTTAACTGAAGGGATTAGAAACCAAATATGCAAGCATCCACATTCCATGAGTACAGTTAGGGGAAAAAAATCATAAAGAAAATAGGATTTGGATAGAAGACAGATGAGCTGAACCTTATAAGTGATGCTTCAGCTGCAGAAACTAGCTTTCAGACAAGATCAAACACTAGTTCATAGGGTATGTATGCTAGCTGAAAACTTGGAGAAAGCATATCTGTCTCTTAGGCTGAATGTTACATGTGTGTTTTATCACTCTTATTTAAATTATATATACTCTTTTATGTGCATATTCCATGTAAGAGGAAAAAATGCAAAGCGTCCTAAATATGTTGTGACAAATTTGGCAAGAAGCCTGACTAGGTCCTGGTGGAGAGAAGGCGGCGGCACTGCACAAAGATTATAAAGGAACAAGGGGAGTGTGTCGCATATTTACAGTTAACAAAATACTTTCAAGCCCATCTAATTTGATGCTTAAAATAACCCCGTGAAAAAACCAGAATTGCTATATTGGATTCATTTGTCTATATCTCACCTTACTCTGGACAGTAGTTAAAGCATTTGCAAGAGTAGATTAAATTGCAACAGTAAGATTTTCACTTTAATTCATGAGAAAATATTTATTTAAACTTTCAAAATTTTAAAACATTTGTTTAAGGGAAAACATATTGTTGTTAGGTGCCTTCAAATCAGTTGTGACCAATAGTAACATCATGTACAACAATGAAACACTGCCTGGTCTTTCACCATCTTCACTATGGGTCCTATGTTTTTAGTCCATTGCAACCACTGTGTCAAGCCATCTTTTCGTTGCCCCTCCTTTGTCAAGCACGATGTCCTTTTCCAGGGACTGGTCTCTCCTGATAACGTGTCCGGAGTACATGAGACGAAGTCTCACTGTCCCCATTTTAAGGAGAATTCTGGCTGTACTTCTTCCAAGACAGATTCGTGTGTTCTTTTGGCAGTTCGTGGGACTTTCGTTCTTCTTTGCCAGCACCACAGTTGAAATGCACTGGGAGGAGTGAGAGGTAGCCTCTGAGAGGACAAGAGTGCATGCTCTGTGGCCTGTTTATCTGCACCGGGTATCATCTGCATTCTCTAGGTGAAGTATTTGAGGTCCAGTAAGTTAAGAGTTAGGTGGCCCTAACATCAACCCTAACTTCAGCGGTTTTCTGACTCCATGATTCTTAAAGTTTCTTCTGTTCCACACTCCCGCTAGAAACAGTCTGTGCTAAGTGACATTGCCTTAAGTCAGGTAACAGCCATTAATTAAGCCACCACCAAGTGCAAGGACGTTGTGCTGTGCTCTACTTGCAGTTCCCCTAGTCCTCATACAATGATCCCGTTGACATTCTGATGCTCCATTTGCAGGTAAGTGTGTCTTCTAAACAAGTAGCTTGTGAATATTGGTGCCAAGACACAATCACAAGTCTTCTAGTGGCAAACCCTGTATTATTTTCACTGCAGTATTAACCAAATGGTTTGTAAAATGAACTGCTTTCCAACTTTGATTTAAAGAAACATGCACAAATCATACTGTCCTGAAATGTTCTCAGACTCCAGATGCATGTATCCTATTCCTGTTGTGCCTTATGGCCAGAAGGGCATTAGATCTAAATGACTAGTTAAAAGAAACAGTTTATTGTTGGTAGGTGATGTTGCGTCACTCCCAACTCAAAGTGCCCCCTCTCTGCAACAGAATGAAACACTGCCCAGTCCTGCACCATCCTCCCAAGTATTGCTGTGTTTGAGCTCATTGTTGGAACCACCGTGTCAGTCCATCTTACTCACTGAGCCTCTACCACACATGATGTCCTTCTCCAGGACCTAGGCCCTCCTGATCCCATGCCTAAAGTAGGTGAGATGCAATGTCTCCATTCTCTGCTCTCAGGAGCATTCTGGCTGACTTCCTCTGAAACAGACTTGTTTGTTCTTCTGGCAGTCAGCGGTATATTCAGAGCTCTTTGTCAGCTCCGTTATTCAAATGCATCTTATTCTCCTCTGGTCTTCTTTATCCACCCCCACCCCCACCCCACCCCTGTGTTTTCATATTTGCACATGAACTGATTGCTAATATCAGGGGTCAGGGCCTCTTTAGTCTTCAAAATGGCATCTTTGCTTTTTAACATTTTGCAGCAGATGTGCTTAACACAGTACATCCTTTGATTTCATGACGACTACCATGAGCATTGAGTTTTGGATCCAACTAAAATCAAATCTTCGACAATTAAGTCTTTTCTTCACTTACCGTGCTGTTGCTTACTGATGGAGTGGTGAAACGTGGTGATGTTGTTGTGATTCTTACTGAAGGGTGTGGTCTTGAGTCTTCATCAGCAGGTGTTTCAAGTCCTGTGTGTGTCCTCTGCATATAGAAGTTGTTAGCAAGTCTTCTTCCAATCCTGATGTTGTGTGCATGGTCATGTAGTCCAGCTTCTAGGGTTATGTGCTCAGCATGCAGATTGAATAATTACGATGAAAGGATACAGCGCTGACTTACCTTTCCTGATCCTAAGCCGTGCAATATCCCCTTGCTCTGTTCAAATGATTGTTTCTTGTTCAAATGATTGTTTTTGTACAGGCTGTGCATGGACATAATTAAGTATGCATGAAGACCCATTCCTTGTAGTGTTATCGATAATTTGTTATAATCCATACAGTTGACTACCTTTGCATAGTCAATAAAACACAGGTAAACACTTTTCTGCTGTTCCTTCTCTGCTTCCAGCCAGATCTATCTGACATCCGTATTTCCACTTCTAGTTCAAGACTCCAGGCAACCAGGGGAATCCAGTCTCTGTGCCTCGAATATACCCAGGAGTAAGCACTGAGATGATCCCACTAGAAGCAGGAGAAAGCTGAGACAGCCTGCTCCTGAAAGACGAGGCTCAGAGCCACTGCGGAGCAGTTAGCTCTCTGCTGCTCTAGAAATGATGAGACGGACGAAACAGATTTATTGCTTTTAGATTTAAAATACAAATCCTCAAGTTCTTGGCAAATAAATGTAACATTTTCTGATATATCGTCTTTACTTATAATGCAAGGTGACCAGATTTAAAGCGGGACACCATTGACGGGGCGGGGGGGGGGGGGGGGGTGTTCTTGATTAAAAATTTGGTCTATGTGGACCAGATAGACTGTTCCCTAGCTTGTCGTGCATTCTTTCCAAAAATCGGGACTTTTTTAAAACGCCAAAAATCCGGACTGTCCCGCCACCTTATTGTTAAGCTGATATTTCTATTTAAAGTAAAAGTGTTTTCTAATGGGCATGCCTCTGTTGACTTTGAAAAAAGATGTGGGAAAATATCCGAGTAATTTGTTCTTGTTTTTGATTAGATATGGCTGTGCTGGTCCTGGACGTCATCACCAAAGTCGACCGTCTTCCAGTCGGCAGAGTTCAGATCAGTGGACTAGCCCAGCTTTCTCCAACCCATCAGATCAATGGCTGCTTTACCATTGTTTCACCAACATCTAAGAAACTTGGAGAACTCCAGGTAAAAATACATTTCAACTCTTTGCTCCATAGAATAAAACTTTTTGAGCAGAAATAATTGAGTATCTTTATAGAAGAGGTGCCTACATGACTCCTGTATACCATGCTAATTCCCATTCAGTGTCCTTGCTCATGTATTTATTCAGATACCTTTGGCCTCCCCTGTTTTTGTTTGCTTGTTGTTGTTTTTATATATATAAAAGCTCTCAGTGGCTTACATTAATGCCAGTCAAGTCTGATCAAATTATTGCCAACATGATGAATGTTAGAGCATTACCCATTGTGTTAGTCTGGGTACTTTAGAGAAGCAAATCCACAGAAACTCATGTATAAGAGAGAGTTTTATATAAAGGTTAAGTGCGCATCAAGGAAACATCCCAACCCAGTGCTGCCCAAGCCCACGAGTCCAACATTAACCCATATGCCCAACACCAGTCCACAAGTCCTCCTCCATCTCCCAAAACAGATGCAATGATGCCGACTGCAGGAGGAAAGCCAAGTCAGTGAACGTGTAAGCATCTCAGCACTGGCAGGGTCTCCACACGGCTGCTCCAGCACTCAGGGCTGCATTGGAGTAGTCCAGGCGGCTTCTCCTTGGAGATGTCCTGCAGGACAAGTGAGCCTTGGCCCCTGAAGCAAGGAACTAACTGGCTAAGGCAGCTGCACCCTGGTCCGACCATCGGAAAGCAGGAGACCAGAGAACTAGAAAGGCGAGGCTCATTTATCCCTCCGCCCTTCAATTAACCCCACGTGTTTATCGGCCAGGTTGGCACAATAAACTAACTACCTCACCCATCAAAAAGCATGTTTTACAAATGATCGTGGCAGCAGCCAAGCATTACCAGCCAACATTGACAATTTATAGTGTTCAGGGAAGTGATTATCCAAGCATTTAATATTTCAGTTCATTCTTTGTGTTGCTAAGTTATCTATAATTTGTTGACAGGACCACTGCTAGCCCATGGACACTTTTCTGAAATTAGAGAAACATGTTCACATCCAGCAGGCAGTCTCGCAGGCATACACTGGCTGGAATTCGCTCTCTGCCTCACCCCTTCAGCTGGGCATCCCGGCAGTCCCCATTTACTGAGTAGTTTCCCATGTCAGAAACCAGATTGGGCAATTCGCATACCTTGTTGCCTCATTCAGTTCTCTTACCCAACCTTCAAGGCAAACATATGAACCCTAGTTTACTGCGGTCTAGAGAAGTTAGGAACCTGTCTAGATTGCACAGTTAAGTAAATGGTGACATCAGGATTCGCATCCATCATCAGAAGAGACTGGAGGGTTCTGCTGTACCTGAAGGGAAGACAGAAGACACCCTTTCTTGTTTTTCCAAATACCCAAATTCTTAGTGCTTATTTTTCCAAACTTCCTCTGGTTTCAGTCTTTCTCAGCACCTAATTTACTCACTCTTCTCTGTACTCTATTAAATTTGCAATACCATTAATTACATAATCATTGTTCTAATTATACTTCTACATATCCTTCAAACTTATGCATTAGTAGTCTCCCTTTAATTTGTATAGTATATAGGTTCCCTGCGAGGCAAGACTATGGTTTCTTTGTTTTTCCCACCATCCCTAACATAATGCCAAGCAATAAATACTTGTTTGACTCATGTAAGTAGTGTCTTTGATGTATTCGTTCATTGACTCAGCTCACTGTTATATACCAGGAATTTAGGATATAGAGATAAAAGAGGTGGTCTTTATATTTAGTTTTCCAAAACCCTGCTGGAGGAAGGAGAGAGGTAACGGGTGATGCATAGTGTGCTCTAGGTCCGCACTGGATACTGAGGGAGAGCCTGGAAGGACGGACCACTCATGGACTTTTCAAGAACTGCTTAGTGAATTCAGAATAGGTAGATCCCTTAGAAATAAGGAGTCGGAGATTGAAACCTGGCAAATATATTCTGAAATTCACATAGAAAAAAATTAAGTGGGTAGGTATGAAAGTCATCTAATAAAAATGAATTGAAAAATATAGAAGACTGGGACAGATTGTTCATTTCTCTCCAAATAAATTTTACAAAACTACAGTCATTAAAGAATGAGTAAATTGAGTCACATAGAGTTCCTTGTGAATGCACTTGCAGGTGAGTAATCAAATTGTTCAGAGGTTTTTATGTCAAATGAATGGGGAGCTATATTTGATTCATCGCTAGTGTTGGTATGAGACCAGGATTTCACCTTGGACATGAACCAGAGACTAATTTTAACTCAAGCTAAAATACTTCTTTAAAACTCCACCCTAAGCTGCCTGATAGCTATGTAAATCCAATATCAATAATGTCTTCAAAAATCATAAACTACATCCCTGAAACTATTGCCTTGAGATCATCTTTAAACCATAAACATTCCCAGAAGTCTTCTCAAAACCAAGCAGTAGTTTCACTGAATTAGTAGAAAACACCCTCATGGAGTATGATATTCTTTTAACAATCTTGTGAGATCCAGTGTGTAACAGTTACTTGAGGGGAATCTTAGAGGGCACTGAGTAGGTAATGAGGGAGGAACAGTTCAGAAAAGGAGGGTGAGAATAGTCACATAACAAGCATGTAGTCGGTGTCATAGACATGGTTGAATTGGTATATGTTTTGCTGTATATATTTTCAGCAACAGCAAAAAACTTAAAACCAAACCATAAACTACTAAAACCCACCCAAGATTAATTAGCTAAACAGGACTATGATTATTATTTTTTGAGATGAACTTGTCACTAAAGACTTCAAACCCATTTCAGTTTTTCTTTTTCTTTTTTTAAGGGGGGTGGGGAGGCAGACCTATAAGTATTAAAGAAATTGCATTTGTAGTTAAAAACCTTCCTAAAAATAATCTCCAATCACAAAATAATAATTTATAAATTAACTAGGGTTCATGAGGGGGAGATGGGAGCAGGGAGGGAGGGGAAAAATGAGGAACTGATGCCAGGGGCTTAAGTGGGGAGGAAATGTTTTGAGAATGATGAGGGCAATGAATGTACAAATGTGCTTTACACAATTGATGTATGTATGGATTGTGATAAGAGTTGTATGAGCCCCTAATGAAACGATTTTAAAAAGAAAGAAAAGAGAAGGGGAAAAAAAATCTCCAGGCCAAGATAACTTCGCTAGCAAATTTAAAGACAGAATATTACAATTCCATGCAGAAAGTACTCTCGACTTACTTTTGGCTAGAACTACTTGGATACCAAAACGAGACAGAGACACTA
Source organism: Echinops telfairi (assembly GCF_000313985.2). Taxonomy (NCBI): domain Eukaryota; kingdom Metazoa; phylum Chordata; class Mammalia; order Afrosoricida; family Tenrecidae; genus Echinops; species Echinops telfairi. Next base: position 19,557,608 of record NW_022105611.1, read on the forward strand.
CAATGAAAGCAAACTACAAACCAATATCTTACACATAGCTGGATGTAAAATCCCTTAACAAAATATTAGTAAGTTGAATCCAACAATATGGAGAAAGAAGAAAATCACCACAACCAGGTGGAGTTTTTCCCAAGAATGGAAAGCAGATACAGTGTTCAAAAGCCCGTCAATATCACACAACATATTAACAATGAAATACTACTGAGTTGAAAAAAAGGTGAACTCTTAATATATGCAACAAAGTGGCTGACTCTCAAAGGTGTTTTACTGAGTGAAAGAAACCCATCTCAAAGTTACCCCTCCAAGCCCCTCTTTAATGTTCCCTAGCACCAAGTATATATCTTTGTCTAAATTTATCACTTTATATTGAAATTATCACCCTATAAGTTGCTCTGCAAAATACTATGCTGCTCTGGGTCCAGTTCCATGTATTTGTCATTGCTATGCCAGCAGCAGCAGCTGCTGCAGGGACGGCTTCAATAAATATTTAATTGAATGGAAGTAGGACAACCCTCTGTTTTGATTGGAAGTTGGGTGTGGCGGGTGCCTGTACCTCTCCAACCCTTTTTTCAAAGGGCCAGTGGTAGTCTAGGCCTTTGAGTTGTTTTGTTAAGGATTCAGATCTGCTTAAAAAGCAAAGCTCAGTGTGGTCAGTCAACAGGCTGCCATTAGGCCAGGACCGCAGCCATTATAATCAGTGCCTCCTTTGTAGAAGACCAGTGGCAGTCATTTGGCAAGGGATGGATGGGAAAGGAAGCACTCTCTGGCATTTAGGTTTGGGCAGCCAGGTTTTGCGTGATGCTCCCACAGTGATCCCTGCACAGAGTTTTTGTTCTGCACATTCTTTTCATTTGTCTTTAGAGAAAACCTTGACGATGAATAGGTTCAAGGGCCTTTATGTTGTTTGGTCCCTGGACAGAATCCACATCAACAGTCAGAAGTACTTTGTTGAGCCTATTCCATGGCAGTTGCACTGCATACATTGCTCCATTGACCTTCCCAGAGACAGCATATAATAGCTCATTTCAGTCGTGCGTTTTTGTGCTAGGCCATCCATCACGATTTAAGTCTTGGCTGCATAAACAATCCTCTGTCACCGAAAGTGAAGGCTGACAGCTGCTGTGTCTTCTTTTGGAGCGTTTGCTCCAGTTTCTCCTCAGGTTTTGTTTTGGCTCTTTGTTTTATTTTTTATTTCTGTGTTATGCTTGTGTATTAGAGAGCCTAAACTCTCAGGAATGACATAATCAAACTAAAAAGTGATAACCCTTTCAGTTTAGTGTTCCTCCCATCTGCCCTGTTCCCTTCCCCAAGCCCCAGCATAGAACAAGGGCATTATTTTTTCCAGGCAACTAACAGAATGCAGAAAGTGCTGTACTTTTTTAAAAAATACATAAGTCATCTATGTGCATGTCAAGTAACTTCTAATGAATCCATAGGAAAATTATATAAGACAGTGTATACCTTCAAGGATTTATGACCTAATTGTGGTGATAAATAAACTGAAAGTTAGATACACACACCTAGGCCTCAGCTTTTTGTCATTGCTGGTTTTGTTTCATTTAAAATTTTTCTCACTACTTTCCTGACAGGGTTATATCCTCACGTGAGCCTCTGTGTGTGAGGAACTTAGCATGGTACCTCGCCTGTAGGGAATTGTTCCATAAATGGTATCAGTTACATTGAAGGGTAGATTCAGTGTGTACAAACATGGAGAAAGGACTTTGCCTGGACATAGCAACAGTGTTTTCACTGAGGTGGTGATGCTGAAGGAAACTGCATATACAAAGGCATACAGGAGTGAAATATAAAGTTCATGTCAAGAACCCTACTTCCTGACTGTATCTAGGAGAGAGGGATGAAGGGGTACATACAATGAGAGATAGTCAGGAGGTTTTGGCTTAATTCTAGAAGGTATGGGCCATGACTTTATATTAAGTGAGTGGGGTTGGGGTATAAAATTAATCAAACAGTGCTCATGAAAAATTTTGATTTATAAAACCCTCTTTCAGGTCTCACTAGCCCTGGAGCCTTTGTCAGAAACATATGACAGCTACAATCCTCTTCCTACCACGGACATGACTGAAAACATGCTTTTATCTGAGCCAGCATTCAGAGGGAATATTGAATCCAGCAATACCCAGTTTGCCGTTCCTGCTGAGCCTCATAGAATTCCGACCACCAAAATTGAAGAGAAAGAGTTAGCCGCCAACAGTAGTAGGTCAACAACTCCAAGGTAAACAGCACCGTGAATACCAACAGAACTGTCAGCTAATTCCTGCTGTACTCATAATGTCTGCTTTTGATTTGTAGCTGAGAAAAGACGAAAGGAAGAGAGTTATTCAGCAAACACATACTAAGTACCTAATTAATAGTTCCTGGATCGTCCAGATACTGGGCATAACAATCATAAAAAACACTTCTATTTTCAAGGACTACTCACTAACTAGTTGGGATGCAGACATAAAAGTAAATTAAGAACAACTAATTGATATCTATAGATAAAAAGAATATCATGGAGGCAGTGTCTGACCTCCTCTGACTTAATAAGAGCTCATCAGCCCAAATTAATTCCTATGAGGCAGAGTTTAGACATCCCTCCCTCCTCCCTCTAACCTTCAAATACTTATACCAACCATCCCTCCCAAAGTACTCTCAATTTTCCCCCTGGGTATGATAATCTGTTTGCCTGGCCACACAGAGCTTATAGACCAAACTCACAATTACAGAATTTATTAGGGAAGTTAATAGGTTATAATTCAAGATCAGAAATGCTCAGGATACAGTTCTTCCAGTCAGGAGTATTGCCTTTTCAACCATTCCCACAGGCATACCCTTCTCTGTTCCTCAGTCTCTCAACCACTTGGCTCCTTGACTTCTGTCCTGCTCAAGTAAGTTTTACAAAGCTTTTTTTTAGCACTACCATTAAGTGCCCAGAGGGCATGCCACTCCATCATACACTTCTACTCAAGGACTCTTAGCTCTAGCTCTGCGGGTCAGCAAGCCTGGTTCTCTCAATTCAGTGTTTGCAAGCACCCCACTCAAGCAAACCTCCTGCCAGAAGGCATTCAACTTACTTGCACCATGGGCCAGGATGCCAGCTCTGCCTTGTGCTCTTGGTACTGTTGCCTCTGCTGCTACTACTATTCTGTCTCATCGCAGGTTCATACTTCTCTGTCTCCTGGATGAGAAGGTTTCAGATCCAAAGGTCGCACTTCACTCCTGGCTTTTCTTTTAGTCCTTCATTCCTGCTTCTGAGATGGTTCATTTTAAACCTAAGAGGATGACGAAACTGACCAATCCCCTCATTATAGTCCCATATATCTTATTTTCATGGTCTCACCCAGTCACTTGGTGGAAATTACAAAGACCATGGCTAGAGGGGCCATATTAAATAATCCACTGCACTACAGATGCTCTGATAGATGTCCAAGAGAAACAAGAGAGTGGTGAAAGAGAACAGAGTAAGAGAAATTGGTCTTTGTTTAAATAATTATTTACTAGACACTGGATGAACTCTTTCATTATCACTTCAGCCATAGTTCAGGGTAAAACATCTATTATTTCCTCATTCGGGAGATGAAAAACAGATTTGCAAAGTCACATAGCAAATACCTAAATCATCGCTTTCCGAGTCCACACTCTGCTATAACCCCTAATCCCTTTTCTTTCTCTTATTAAGTAGGATGGTAGTGGAATTTGGTAACATAACTGCTAAAATTCTCTCTTCTTTTAAAAACAGGGGAAAGGACCTTTTGTACTTTGCAGAGAACTCTGATGCAATAAAAGATTCTCCCTTTGGACTACAGCGCCTTCTTAATTCAGGACAGAGTGTAGAGTCTGTAACTCTGAAAGGCGAAGCTCCGCGGAAACAGATGTCTCTTCTCAACAGTTCTGAATTCCAGCCTCACACTGGGACAGTGGCCAAGAGTCGCAGTGACTCATGCATTCTTTCTTCAAACAATCCTCCTACCAAAGACCTTCTTTCAGGTATATATAAATGTGTATATAATTCCATATTTTACCTAGGATGCGTGTTTGTCCATTTGAGAACTGAGACTAAGCTCTATTTATTGGGATTATTCTGCTCATTAGCCAGTCTACATAGAAAACTAAGACTTCTGCTTAAACTATAAATGGCCAAATAAAAGTGAGTAATCTTGCCTCACTCCAAAATCTTTCACCATTTAAAGGCAACCCTTTTAAACTAAGTAACGGCTAAATAATTACTAGACACTTAACAATTATAGGTTGGGGAAAAGAACCATTTAAATGAAGCAGATAGGGGAGAAGAATCTTGTTTGGAGAAAAATCTTTATTGCCCTTCTCTTTTTTTCCCCCAAATAGTTTAAGGCAGTAATATGGAAACATTCCCTGCACAGCAAGTGCTGATGTTAAGTCTAGAAATTAAATGTCTCAGGCCAGACTTCTCCTAAAACAGAAGTTGAACGAATCCATTTGCCCTTTTCAGAGTTTAGACTGAAATAAAAAGCCAAGAGGAACAAAATTAGACCTAAGCCAGGTGAGAGAGAGTAGAATGAAAGCAGTTGAGGTACCTGTGTCACAATGAATGGGGTCGTCAACCATGGAGTTCTCTGACTGAGGGACATGGCAGCAATCTGTCTCCAGAGTACGTTATCTGCCGTCTAAAAGTCTTCTAAATAACTACTTGATGACATAACTCAGATTAGTAAGGATTTAATTCAGTAGAAATGTCTATGATCCATTATATGTATGTAGTATATGTGTGTGTGTGTGCCAAAATTAGAAGATTTTAGTCTTTAATGTAACTTTAGGCTTCATTAGCAAGAAAGAGTACCATCCCACTATATGCAGCACTAGAATAGTGCACCTGGGCGCCAGACACCAAAAAACATATTAATTCATCCATTCAGTCCTTATTTATTCAGGACCTACCAAGTATCTGGCACTCTTCTAGGAGTTAGGAATATAGCATTAGAAAAAAAGGGCCAGTTTTTTTTCTAAATCATACATCCTAATGTGGAAAGATTGATGACAAGCTGCATAAAGCAGTAGTTTTCTTATGCTGTCAAGCAAGTTCCAACGCATAGCAACCTACATGTGCCCAGAATAAAACACTGCCCGGTCCTCTGCCAGCCTCACCGCTGGTGGTGGGGCCCATGGTTGCAGTCACTGTGTCACTTCACCTCACGGAGGGGCTTCCTTTTTCCACTGACCTTCTGCCAAGCATGGCATCCTTTTCCAGGGACTGGTCTCTCCTGGGAACATGCTCAAAGTATTGCCATCCTGGCTTCTAAGGAGCATTCTGGATGCTTTTCTTCCAAGACGGTGCTTGTTACTTTGACAGTCTATAGCACTGTCCTCTGTTCTCTAGCATCATAGTGCAAGTGCATCAACTCCTCTTCTTCGGCATCTTCCTTGTTCATTGTACAACTTTACATACATAGGAGGTGATTGAAAATGGTATGGCTTAGATCAGGTTCACATTTAGTCCTCAAAGTGACATCCTTGCTCTTTAACACTTTATAGTGGTCTTGTGCAATAAATTTGCCCAATGCAGTGGGGGGAAATTAAGAGAAGGGGACGTGAGTTTTACTTATATTGGCAAAGGGAGGCCTCACTGAGAAGGTAACATCAGAGTAAAGACCTAAAGACGATGACTTTCTCCTAGGAGAGTAACTAAGAAGATGACGGGGACCACCAACAGAAAATATTTAGCCTGAAGCAAACAGTAGTGGTTACGTGTTCGAAATCACCAGCAGCTCCTCGGGAGAAAGAGGACCTTTCTACTCTCGTCAACATTTGGTCTCAGAAACCCACAAGTGGGTCAGTGTAGGTCATCATTGATGAGATGGCAGTGAGTTTGGTTTGGTTTCGGAGTTCTGTGCTAGCTATTATACTAAGTGCCTTACAGACATAATCTGTTATAACCTCACAAAACCCGTAGAAGGTAGGGATTATTTATTAGCTCCATTTTAAAATTACAGCGCAGGCTCAGAGTTTCTAAGTGACCTGTTGAACCCTCTTTGAGGTATCATTGTGGATGAAGACCCGTGGATGGATTGACACAGTGGTTGCAACACCGAGCTCAAACATATCCATGTTTCTGAGGACCAGGCGGTGTGTGGTCTTGTTGCACAGAGTTGATAAGAGTCAGATCCAGTTTGTTGGCACCTCGGGGACAAAACAAGCATAACTGTCACAGAGCAAGGCAAGGGCAGCAAGCAGGGGAGCCCGTATTCTGTCAGAAAGCAGCTGTTCCCAACTCCAGTTCATTATTCTCTTAGATTCTAATTAACTGATTAATAATTGGTGCTCGTCAATCAAGCAGGTTAAATAAAATATGGGCATAATCTATAGGCTGCCACTCTTTGACTCCTCTTCCATCAGTGTTAGTAGGATCAATGGGCTTAAAGATCAGATGGATTTTCCCTCAGTCTGAATTAATAATCCAGCTGGCCCACAGATGGGAAAGGACTGCTCATAAGAGGCAGTTGATTTCACATCCCTAAAAATGGTCAAACATTGGGCTAACTAACCTCCTGATAGGACTTTCCGAAATAGTTGGATATGATCTTTAAAGGGTCCTGTTAACCATCAGATTTGGGAGCACTAAGATTTAAATGGGCCACTTTAATAGGTCCAGAGCTAAGGTCATGAGAGGAACACACCAGATACCTCTTCCTCTTCTTCAGTGTGGGTTAGGTGTTGGACTGCTAACTACAGGGTCAGTGGTTCAAACCTACCAATGACTTCTTGGGAGTAAAGGTTGACAGTCTCAGAAACCCTATGTAGGCTCATTATGTTGGAATCTACTTGATGGCAGTGGTTTTGGTTTTCTTCACTCAGTTATCTAACATGATACTAGAAAATAGAGCACAGAGTTAAATCAGTCAACTAACTAGTATTTATTAACTACTCACCTGTTTATAAGAGTTGGGCTTGTAGGATTGATAGTAGGGCACTAATGAGCCTTGGTGGCGTAGTTGAATGGTGCCTGCTTTTATCAAGTTATCTTAAGCACCGGTCCCCATTCTGATGATTGGTTGTTATTAGTCTGGGTACTTTAGAGAAACAAATACACAGAAACTCATTATAAGAGAGAGTTTTATGTGAAGGTTACGTGCATACCAAGAAAACATCCCAACCCAGTGCTGCCCAAGCCCACAAGTCCAAAAGTCCAACATTAACCCGTATGTCCAACACCAGTCCACAAAGTCCTCCTCCATCTCACAAAACAGAGGCAATGATGCCGACTGCAGGAGGAAAGCCGAGTCAGTGAATGTGTAAGCATCTCAGTGCTGGCAGGGGTCTCCACACGGGTGCTCCAGCACTCAGGGCTGCATCAGGGTAGGTCCATGTGGCTTCTCCTTGGGGATGTCTTGCAGGAAGTCAGCCTTGCAAGCTGGAGCATGGAACTGCTAAGACAGCTGCACTCTGGTGCGACCACAAATCAAGAGACCCGAGAACTCGAAAGGCGAGGTTCACCAAGCCATTTATCCCTCCGCCCTTCAATTAATCCCCACTTGTGTTTATCGACCAGGTTGGCACAATTAACTAACTCATTGGTCGATTCTGAAAATATTTCTCAACAAGGAGTTTATATTACCTGATGAAATCTTTGGAGTGTTGTATTTTGTGTCAGTCATTATTCTGAAAATTAGGCATACAAAGAAATATGGTACAGTCTCTGCCTTTAGGGAATTCAGTGTAATAAAGGAGGCCACTTCTAAAGGAAATCATTATAGTTAAGGTGTGATATCTGTAACAGTGAAAGTCCTCGTCTGTTTGAAAACATGATCTCCAACGCCTGATCGGCATTGCCCAGGCACGAGGTATACAAAGACCAAAAGGAGCGCATCCCTACATTCAGTGGACTGGGAGAGACAGACATGCACTGCAGGATAAATTCTTTTTTTTTTTTTTTAATTGATAATTTTATTGGCAGCTCTTACAGATATAACAGTCCACAAATCAATTGCATCAAGAAAACTTGTACCGATGCTGCCATTATGGTTTTAAAAACATTTTCTTTCTACTTGAGCCCCTTGATATTGGCTCCTCTTTATTCCTTCCCTCCTCCAAGGATAAATTCTTTGACCCAGGTCAATATCAGGAACTCTGAGAGCACAGAGGAAGTACTCCATTGACGGAATTAAAGAAAGTTTGGTATGGGTAGATTATAAACACCAATGCTGTCGTCACTCTTGAAAGGTCTTGGGTGTCAGCAGAAAAATTATTTTTTACATGACTGATAACTAGTGGAATTTATTATTGGCACTGCTTGTCATTAACCTCCATTCATATTTATTGAGCTCAACAGCCTCACTAAGGAAATTTAAACTGTATCCCATAAAGCCAAGTGCCAACTAGAAATTCAGAGGATCTTATCATAATACCGTTTCTTTAGTTGAAGAACTTCGATTTCAGTCGGCTTTCCAAAGCCATATTTTTCTCACTCTTTATCAGTAACTAAACAAGGTAGTCATTTTCCAGCTGAATCCTAAAGTTTAAAGAAAAAATTAAAAGTAAATATATATACGGTGACTTTTGATTGGAATACTATGCAACTATTGACAGAAAAAAGCTAATGCAAATTCAGTGTGAGAATTCAGTTACAATGTATATGATACCCTATTTTTAGAAAACAAAAGTGTATGTCCATGAACGAGTATATGCATGCATAAATTAAATCTTTAATAGATATATGGAAGTGTAACCATGGATATTCCTGAATGGTGATATTAATGGGTATATTAAAGTTCTGTTGTTGTTATTATTTTAGTGACTTAAAAACCACCCTTTTTTTTGGTTCTCAGTTGTGTAGGTCAGAAGTTCAGCTTGGTGTCGTAGAGTTCTCTGCTTAGAGAGTGTGTTAGGCAGGGTTTTCTAGAGAAACAAAACCAGGACACTTATGGTTATACATCTATATATACACATATATACATACATATATACATATACATACATATATATACAGCATGAAGGAACATAACAGCTAATTAGTCCACAGCAGTACAAAGGGCTCAGTTCAATTCACATCTGTGGAACATTTAATATACTGGAAGTCCTTCAAGTCGAGGACTGCTGGGTCCAAGGTCAAGGAAGCAGACAGCTGAGCCTTCCCCTCAAGCAATGCAAGCAGAGTCCGCCTACAGGCAGCAAACAGCAGGGAGGGTTACCAACAGCCCACAGCTCAGAAGCTCAGTGGAGCAGTCCTGGATAGAATATCGAACTCAAGCATTACAGGGCGACAGGATCCACCAGCCTCAAGCCCAAGGGATACACACCAGCAGTGTGGAGAAGCAGCTATCGAAGGAGCCCTCAAGCTCTAGCCACACGTTCCACCAGTTGGCTGTCCCACAGCTAAGTGTAGCTCACAAGTTGAGGCAAAGAACTAGCTAAAGCAGCCGCATGCAAGTCCAATCACCAGAGAGCAAGAGAGGGGGCAGACCGTGCAGAGCCATTTATCTCTTTGCCCTCCAATCAAACTGCGACCTGATTAATCCCACATGTTCCTACTGGCCAGGTTGGCACAATAAACCTACCTGTCACAGAGGATCACTAGGTGTCAACTGGGATCAGGTCTGCTCACCAAAATACTCTCCCAGTTTTAAGAGGTGAGTTGACTTGAGACCTTACTTAATCTACAAAGTGACATTTATAACAGTACCTAGATTAGTCATTAAATCACTTGAAGAAAGTATATGCACACCAGGAGATGGGAATCTTGGTGGCCTCAAAATTCTGCCTACCAGAGGGTGATCTTATTATGCTTTTACTTTAGTTGTAATTCTCACATCATCCATTGAACACAATATCTAAGTAATTTTTCCAAGTATTTCTGCGATGTTAAATAAATGCTAGGGATTGATGGATCTCTTAGATTCCCCGCACCCCCTTGGCCGGATTCTTTCCTGTGATGGCTAGAAGCTATCAATCTTTTGAGCAGGAGGTGTGCACTTGCTTTCTGGTCCAACTTACCTTCTAAGCCGCTGTAGAGCCTCAAGAACTGACGGTGCTTCCCAGATTCATACCACTGTTCCTCGGAAGCAGCCCACGCTTCCTCGACTTTTAAAGGAAGCCTAAGAAATTAAGCAAAACCATAGATAGCTTGCTGGTTAAAAACATAGACTGTGGCATCATTCTGCCTGTGTGGTGTACCCAGGTATTACTTAGCCAAATTAATTACTATCTTTGCCTCAGTTCTTCACCTAGAAAACGAGGGAAATAGTTGTGCCCATGTCAGATGACTATTGAGAGGATTATATGAATTAATGTTCATAAAATACTTATGAACCCATCACATGGTAAAACCCCAAAATTCAAACCCAGTGCCATCAAATGCATTCCAACTCAGCAATTCTGTATATAGTTTCCAAAGTTGTAAATCTTAACCGGAGCAGATAACCTCATCCTTCTCCTGAAGTGGCTGGGACATTGAACCGCCGACCTTTCAATTAGTTCAGTGCTAAACCAATAGCACGTGGTAAGGGCTTCATAAACATTACCTGCTACTATTGTTATCTGAGGGTAGGGTAAATTTTAGCAGTGGGAAAGTCTCAAGACGGGGCTCCAGTCTAACTTTTTCATAGCCTGCTACAGAATCTTGGACAAGTCTTAGAAATTTTCTGGCATTCATTTTTTCATCTATAGAGGTATAAGATTAAAATCACTATAGTTCCTCGATATTTAGCTTGAATAGTTGTGTTTATTGGATAAGAATGTTATTAAAACTTAAAAATAATAAGAGAATGCACTAATGTGCCTAGATACAAAAACAATACATAGACATCACTAAGCTTATTATAGACAAATAAAAACGGGCAGATTAAGTGAATGGCTATAACAAATCCACTCACTCACTGCCACTGAGTGGATGCTGACTCATAGCAACCCTGTAGGACAGAGTAGTACCGGCCCTGTGGGTTTCCAGGAGTTCACAGGAGTAGAAAGCCCATCCTTCTCCCCTAAGGAAGTTAGTCTCTCCAAAATGGAGACTTTGGTCACTGCTGTCATATCAGCTCACACAGTCACAGCATTGTACATATTTGTTGTTGTTAAGTGATCATCCCCAAGGAATTTTCAAGGTAGTGGGAGTGCAGGAAAATTCGCTGGCAAAAAGTTTGTGGGAAAATTCCATTGTCTTTTGATTCTGTTTTTCTGTGAACGCTTTGAAGCCTCTTCATACTCTGTGATGGAAGGAAATCCACTGAGCATTGCAAGTGACTGCTGGTTTTAGATTGTCTGTGTCCTGCTTTTCCCTGTTCAGTTTTGTTAGAACAAGGCAGTAAACTGCGCAACGCCATGGTGGTTTCTGCAATGAAGTCAAGCCCAGATACTAGCATGTTGTTGGACGAGTGTCATCCTCCTAGGAAGGAAGAGCCTCTGAGAGCAGCAACGCAGTAAGTTACAGGATCGACATGACCTTCAGCCTCACATTTTATATTACTTCCTGCTCAGAGTTTTTTTGTCAAGTTATAAAATCATTTTAACACTTCAAATAATCCTTAATGTAGTGGAAAAGAGTTCTCAAGATATTCATTGACACTAAATGTGTAAATAGATAAATTCTTTCCTTCCTCTGAACTTTCATGTTTAAATTGTGGGAATATTCTCTCCATCCTATCCCACAAAAATGAAATGGGATTTCAATGTGGGAAAGAGCTTTATAGAGAGTACAGTTTCCTATAAGGGTTCCAACATAGCCACGCTGGTGAAGATGGCAACTGCTGTTCTGATGTTCATAGGGTCACCATGGTCCGACCCAACTCACTGGCACCTACCCTGTTTTCCCGAAAGTAAGACATCCCCCCGAAAATAAGACCTACTTACAGTTTGCCTCTCGCTGAAATAGAAGGCATCCCCCCGAAATAAGGCCCCCTGAAGCTACCGTAACTCTGGACTATAGTGGTGGGCAGCGCCGCGCAGCTCACTGTTGGCTGCAGTGCAGCTGGAGCAGACGGGAAGTGCGAGGTCTCTTTTAATAAAACAATAACTGTGGACCGTATTCTTCATAGAAAAATAAGACATCCCCTGAAAATAAGACCTAGTGCATCTTTGGGAGCAAAAATTAATATCAGACACTCTTATTTTCGGGAAAACAGGATAACAACAACACTGACTGTTAAGTTTCTTAAAAACCACAGGAGAGAACGCCATCCCTTCCACCCCTTGACGACCTCCAGTGTGTCAGGTTTGCACTGGATGGTTTTTCAGAAGTAGACCATCGGGTGGACTCGAACCTCCAGCCTTTCTGTTAGCAGTCAAGCACATTAATTATTTGCACTACCCTGGGATGCTGTTAGGTTTAAAGTATATGTAATTTCCAGTAGTGGACTAGCTTCATGTGCTTTTATCTTTTTAATCATTTTATTGGGAGCTCTTACAGATATCATAACATTCCATAGTTCAATCACATCAAGCAGTATTGTACAATTGCTACTCCAATCAGTTTCAAAGCCTTTTCTTTCTTCTTGAACTCCTTGATATCAGCTTCCCTGTATCCCCTCCTTACCCTCCAGGAATCCTTATTAATTTTTTCCTAATAATAGTTTATTTTTGACCATGTCTTATACAATCCAATATATCCATTCACATACAATTCTGTTGTTCAGTCCCTTCGAGTGGGATTATGCAGTCATCAGTGCTATCAGCTTCCTGTTCCTCCTTCCTTCCCATCTCTTCCCATACCCCTAGGGAACCATTACTCCTGTTACTATTTCTGAAGGGTTATCTATCTTGGCTTTCATGTACCGAATGATCTTTTTAAAAAATCATTTTATTGGGGGGCTCGTACAACTCTTATCACAATCTATCCATCCATCCATCGTGTCAAGCACACTTGCACATTTGTTGCCATCATCATTCTCAAAACATTTGCT
>NW_022105611.1:19571934-19574164 GCF_000313985.2 Echinops telfairi
ACCTGATGCCAGGGCCTTAAGTGGAGAGGAAATGTTTTGAGAATGATGAGGGCAATGAATGTACAAATGTGCTTTACACAATTGATGTATGTATGGATAGTGATAAGAGTTGTATGAGCCCCTAATAAAACAAACAAAGAACTAGAGGATAGTTAAATGTGGTTCATCAATGCTATATCACACCCTGGATTTTTCATCCCTGCTGAGAGGGACTGTCCAATTATCTTACAGGTAGGTTTTGGGTCTCCACTACATGAGCACCCCTTCACATCAATTTGGTTGCTAGTTTTCGTACTTCTGGGACCTTTTCCCTTGGACACCTCATGACACTTCCCTTGGACATACAGGCTTGTGGGCTTTGTTGCTTCCCTGCTAGATGGTCGCTTGTTTGACTACAATCCTTTAAGACCCCAGTCAGTAGCCGGCATGTGCCATTTCTTGGTTCAATTCATTATGGCTTATCATTTTCCCATGTGCTACCCACTGAGAATTTTTCTTTTAATTTACAATCAGAGCTTTGTCTAGAAGTCCACTGAAAGGCCACCTTGATGACCACCTTCTCCATGCTACAGAGACAACAAAAGCTGAAACCAGAGCCATCCAGCTGCTGTTGGGCAGGTGAGCGCTCCTGACCAGCTTCCTTTCAGTTAAACTCGTACATTGTTAACAGTTTCGTTTTCCCAAAACAATGCTTACTAGACTCACCAAGCCATTCCCTCTTCACTGCCTACTGAATAAAAGTCCAATCTTTGCACCCTTATTCTTGGCTTCTCTTCCATACTAGCTTTTCATTCCTCTCTCTTTATGTAATGCCAGAGATTGCATGGTACCATAAAACTCTTCAACTTTAAACAGATACAAGTTGAAATTCAAAGTCTGTCTCTTATTAACTCTGTATCCTCAATCAGGTACCTCTGAATCCCAGAGAGGTCAGTAAAATTAGAATTATACCTAACCTTGGGAAGAGTAGAGATAATACATGTAGAACTGTTAATACTATGCTTAACACAAAGTAGGTGTGCAATAAATGGTAATGGTATTTCTGTTATTATTGTTAGTAACATGTGCCCTGGACAAAATAACAACAATACAAACTCACTGCCATCGAGTTGATGCCAACTCATATCGACCCTATAGGACAGGGTGGAACTGCGCTGGAGTTTGCAAGACTGTAACTGTTCATAGAACTAGAAAGCCTGTCTTTTCCCCGAGTAGTGGCTAGTAGTTTCCAACTACTGACCTTGCAGATTGCAGCCCAACTCTTAACCGCTATGCCACCAGGGCTCTTGTGCCCTGGAGCCAGACTCATTTATGTACTAGCTCCTCAGTAAAATGCTATCTGCATTTTTGTCTTGGGAAGCTAGTAGGATATGTTTCCAAGCAATATGTGCAGTTACAGAGATGTCAGAGAGCATGTGTTTTTCAGAAATTCCAATTCGTTTTACATAACTAAAATGTAGACTGCAGACAAATGGCATGACTATAGTTAGTTGTTAATGGCTGACGGTAGGATAGATGGAATGTGTAGAGGAAGAGTTGGATAGAGTTGGAAGCCAGACTTGGAATATTATGTCTGTGTTATTATATTGATAGTGTATTGCTTATGTTAATGAATTTAGCCATTATCTTCTAGAAATAAAGACCAAATTATTTTGAGCAGAAGAGTAGGAAATTCACTGAAAATCTGTACAGGAAATCACTGAGTAGGAGACGTAGGAAACCATGTGGGAAATTCCCCCCTCTAGTGAAAGTGGGGAGGTAAAACATCAGATGTTGAAATGGTAAGATCTGATGACTGTTTAATTGTAGAAATAGAGCCCTGCTGGCACTGTTGGGGAAGCTGTGACCTGCTAACTGCAAGGGCAGCCTAGCTACTCTGCAAGGGAGAGATGCTTCTGTAAAGATGTGAAGCCTCGGAACCCAAACATGACATAGGGTCGCTGGGGATCTCAAGCCGACTAGCTGAGAGTGAGGGCTGTAGAAAAAAGGAACCCTGGTGGCTTAATGGGTTACGTGGGACTGCTAACCATGAGGCTGGCAGTTTGAACACATCAGCCGCTCTGTGGGAGAAAGGTGAGGCTTTCTGCTCCCAACAGTATTCACAGCCTTAGATACCCAAAGGAGCCGTTCTCCTCTGTTAGCCTGGGTACTTTAGAGAAACAAATCCACAGAAACTCATGTATAAGAGAGAGTTTTATATAAAGGGTAAGTGCACATCAAGAAAACATCC
>NW_022105611.1:19574630-19576377 GCF_000313985.2 Echinops telfairi
TTTATCCCTCTGCCCTTCAATTAACCCCACATGTGTTTATCGACCAGGTTGGCACAATAAACTAACTACCTCATCCTCTGTCCTATAGGGTTTCTACGAGTTGGAATCAATTAGATGAATGTGAGCTTGGTTTTTTTTGGAATTGTACAAAGAGAAGAAATGGTCAAAAAGGGCCGTAGGCTTTTGCTTGAGCAACTCCATAGATTCTAACGTCTAGTACATCAGAATCCTTAGGCAGGCATGAGGCGAGGGTTTCGAAGCATTACGTTTAGCTATGAGCATAGAAACCTGTTAAATTTGAGGTGCTTTGAATCGACTTGATGACAGTGAGTTTAATATAGGGTACTCAGGGGCCTTGGTGGCACAGTGGGTTCAGCTTTGGGCTGTTAACCAACAGGATCAGGATGTGCGCCAACCAGCCACCCCACTTCTATAAAGAGTTGCAGCTTTCGAAACCTTAGAGAGTCGTTCTACTCTGCCTTGGAATGCAGTGTTTTTCAAAGTGGGTGATAGTGTCCCACTGCAGGGCCCTGGGACCATTCCGAAGAAAACCCCAAATGCACTGCCATCAAGTCAGTTCTGACTCACCGTGGCGACCCTATAGCTCAGGGTAGAACTGCACGTGTGGGTTTCTGAGACGAACTTTTTACAGGAGTAGAAAGCGTCATCTTTCTCCTGCAGAGCAGCTGGTAGTTTTCAAACTGCTGATCTTGGAGTTAGCAGGACAATGTGTAACCACTATGCCCCAAAGCTCCTTAGAGGACCAATAATTTGATTGCAGAAGCTCAGACTCAGGAATTTAAAACCCAGGTATTGCTGGAGACACTATCTGACTTTAAGGCTAGTGAATTGGGAGTGGGAAAAAGACAGCTTTCTACTCTCAGAGTTACAGCCTCAGAAATTCACAGGGACAGTCCTCCCATGTCCTATAGGGTCACTATGAGTCAGCATTGGTCCAGTGGCAGTGAGTTGATTTGATTTTTCAATAATAAGAATCCATGAAACCAAAAAGCTGGGCCTCTGAAAAGATGGGCAAAATTGAGGAACCCTTAGCTAGAGTCTGGTGGTGAAATAGTGATAGAAAATAAAAGCAAACAAGAAAGTGAGACAGTTAAATGTTATATAAGAAAGACTGTAATAAAGTATATTTCAACTATACTACAGAATCCCAGTGGCCTGGGGATAAGCATTAAACTTGTAACTGTAAGGTCAGTGGTTCAAACCCACTAGGTGCTCCAAGGGAAAAAGATGAGGCTTTCTGCTCCCATAAAGATTTACAGACTTGGAAACCCTATAGAACAGCAGTTCTCAACCTGTGGGTCCCGACTTTGTGGGGCAAACAACCCTTTCACAGGGATCGCCCAATTCCTAACGGTAGCAAAATGACAGTTATGAAGTAGGAATGAAAATAATGTTATGGTTGGGGGGTCAGCACAACATGAGGAGCTGTATGAAAGGGTCGCGGCATGAGGAAGGCTGAGAACCACCGCTCTAGAGGGTTATTCTGAGTTGGAATTGACTCAATGGCAGTGGGTCAAATTATCTTGCCTTCAATACAGTGCTAACCCTGAAAATCAATATAACAAAAATTTTAATATAATTAAATTAGGAAGGTGGAGTAAAGGAAATTTTTGGCCAAAAGTAATGGTATGAGGGAATGAACCATTTATTTTCATCATAGAAAGTACATGTGCATTTTAGGACATTGAAAAATTAGAAAATACAGTACACATGTTTTATTTAGAAA
>NW_022105611.1:19576477-19617677 GCF_000313985.2 Echinops telfairi
TGAACCATTTATTTTCATCATAGAAAGTACATGTGCATTTTAGGACATTGAAAAATTAGAAAATACAGTACACATGTTTTATTTAGAAATAGAAAGATAGCAGAAGAAACATCTAGAGGAGCTGAAAGGGATTGCCTCTGAGGAAACAGACAGACACTGTGATCCTTTCTGACTTTTAAACTAGGCTATGTAGTCTTTGGTTGGACAGACAGACAGACGCTGTGGTCCTTTCTGACTTTTAAACTAGGCTATGTAGTCTCTGGTTGAAAGATACTTAAAGGAAGAAGAAGTAGAGTTGAAAGTGAACTTATATTTTGACTTAAGGATGAAGGCAAATTTAAGTATAGACTTCCGCTTTTTGACATTTAAAAGAATTGCCCATATCCTTTAGTCACAAGATACGCGCACTTTCAGCTCTGTGTTCTTCCTAAACATACCTTTCAATCGAAGAATACATAACCCTAGTTTAAAATTTAGTCAAATAGGATGACCGTATCTGTCGGGGGAAAAAATCCATAGTTTTAAAAGGTAAACAAAAAGGGAAAAAAGCAAGCAACTGAGAAGAGAATAGAAAATCCTGTAGTGTACCAAGAAGCAGCGGGCTCCTAAAGGAGCAGTGCTCAGCCGCTGCCGAGGCCAAGTAGACGGAGAAGTCCGTTGGATTTTGTCCATTTGCGCCACCGGGGACCGGGGCTCTTCCGTACTGTAGGCGGTTCTCACCCTGAGGTGATTCACCCCACCCCCACACATTTGATAATGTCTGGAGACAGCCCCAATTACCCAGAGTGGAATATGACTCAACCCGAAAGAGAAATCAACGTATGTTGCAACATGGATGAACCTTGCTGAGTGAAATAACTCACCCACAAAAGGACAAGTACTGTGTTACCTCAAGTACTTAAAATGACAAGAATAGACAAGAGTATAGAGACCAAAGTGTGTCAGTGGCTGGGTGGGAGGAAAGGGGAAAGAGGAAGTCGTCATTTATGGAGCAATGAGTTACTGTTTACAGTGATGGGAAACCTAACATGGATCAAGGGTAATGGTTGCTCAGCCCATTAGTCAACTGTCCCTCACCGCCATTGAGTTGCTTCCAACTCTGAGTGACCCTGTAGGACTGGGGAGAACTGCCACTGTGGGTTTCTGACACAGTAACTCTTTACAGGAGTAGAAAGCCACGTCTGTTTCCAGCAGACCTTGTGATTAGCAGCCCAATGCCTACATAACCCACTGCCCCACCAGGACTCCTGACATAGTACCTGACACGTAGTAGATATTTAATGAAGACTGCTGCTTTTGATACTACCACCTGATGTTCATTAAGAATTAAGTTCATCAATATGTGTTCACTAAGTGCTAGTCACTATATCCCAACCCACTCATCAATTCCAACTCACAGTGACTCTGTGAGTCAGAGTGGAACTCTGCCTGTAGGATAAGGTTTTAACATTGGTAAAGCGGGACAAAAGCGGGACACCATTGATAAAACTCATATCCTGGCGAAATAGCCACATGGCAGCCAAAAACCATATACCCTAGCTTGCTGTGCATTCTTTTCAAAAATCGGGACTTTTTAAAAATGCCGCGGGACGTGGGACAAATTGTTAAAAAGCGGGACGTCTGGTCACCTTACTGTAGATTCCAAGCCTGTCAATCGTTACCAGAGTAGGCAACCTGTCTTCCTCCCACAGAGTGGCTGGTGGTGTGAACTGTTGACCGTGAGGTTAGCAAGCCCACAAGTAGCCCAGTCAGTATAGGAGATGCAAAAATACATCTACTTTGCCTTTAAGGAGTTTATGCTTTAAGGGAAAATATTTCTAATTTCATTAGTTTATAAAATATTTGTAAATTAGGTGTCTGTTTTATTTCTTTCTATATTCCTCAGAACTAATATCACTGCCATCGAGTCAATGCTAACTCGTAGCAACCCTTTGTGGGTTTCCAAGACTGTTTAAGGGAGTAGAAAGTCCAGTTTTCCTCCCAAGTTATTGCTGATGTTTTTGAACTGATGACCATGCAGATAACAGTCCAACACTTAACCAGTACACCACCAGGGCTCCACCAGAACTAATACTGCCATAATTCTAAGTATGTACTGTTCTGTTTAATGGAAGAAGGCAGATTTATGAATCAGCCCTTCACAAAAACACCATCTAACACTTAGCTCATAGAATTATATATAGTTAATTGTTTACCTTTTTGCTCCCTGCTGGAATATAAGCACTGAAAGAGTAGAGACTGTTTTAGTTTAACTATCTGTTTATCATCCAGCACCATGTCTGACAAATAATAGTGTCCAATGAGTGTTTGTTGGATAAATGAATGAGCTCACAATCAGTGTGAGTAGTGTTTTTGAACACCAGCTGTTGGCATCCCTGAGGAAAGGGAATATAATTTGGAAATATTTATCAGATAATCTTCTGTTTAATGTAAGTCTTTTGGCATACAAATTTTCATCTATGTTTAAAAACTTAAGGAAACTTTCACCAAGAAAAGAATGAACTGAGCTGAAATGTCTTCTTTGTTTTTCTTATAGCTGCAGTGCTGAATTTTCCCAGGGCCACTACTGGAATGGGCTGGGCTCTCCTCCAGATTCCCCATCTCCTGGGAGTGACGCGTATTGCAGCAGTGAGCCGAATGACCCTCAGTATGACCAGAGCCTCTTAGAGAACTTATTTTACATAGCACCTGTAAGTTACTGAATCTGAAATTTTGTAGATTAAAGGCAAGAGTGTTAATATTAGTAGCTGCAGGCACGTTCACCAACTGCCAAATAGAATGCTATGCACTTTACATACCTTAATTTGCCTCGGAGGAAATATAGCCAGAATGCTTCTTAAAAACCAGAATGGCAGGATTTTGTCTCATGTACTTTGGATATGTCCTCAGCGGGGATCAGTCCCTGTAGAATATAATTCTTGGTAAACTAGAGGGTCGGCGCTAAAGAGGAAGCCCCTCAGTGAGATGGATTGACACCATGTTTGCAGCAGTGGGCTCAAACATGACAGTTGTGAAGATAGTGCAGGATCAAGCGGGTTTCTTTTTATTGTGCACAGGGTCGCTGCGAGTCAGAACTGACGCGATAGCGCACAAAAGCAACAAGCCTGAGACCTGGGTTAATGGTACTGAGTGCTCAGGAAATACTTAAATGAATGCATAAATGGTACTATGAGTGGTATTTAAACCTTATTTTTTTTTTTTTTTTTTTTTTTTATGAGGATTGAATCAGTTGACCACAGGGAATGGAAAAACTAAAGGAATGGAATTATGTCTTTTCCCAGAGTCAGCATTTGATGTTCTTAATATTGAATAATATCCAAAACTTAGAAATTCATCACTGTTAGTATGTAGTTTGGGTTTTTGACATCTTCAGCTTTTTGGAAAACCTGTTGTTTACCCTAATTTCTTTCTTTTTAAAAAATCATTTTATTAGGGGCACATACAACTCTTACAATCCATACATACATCAATTGTGTAAAGCACATTTGTACATTTGTTGCCACCATCATTCTCAAAACATTTGCTTTCTACTTGAGCCCTTGGTGTCAGCTCCTCATTTGTCCCCCTCCCTCCCTGCTCCCGACTCCCTCATGAACCCTTGATATTTTATAAGTTATTATTATTTTGTCATATCTTACACTGTCCGACATCTCCCTTCACCCACTTTTCTGTTGTCCGTCCCCCAGGGAGGGGGTTATATGTAGGTCCTTGTAATCGGTTCCCCCTTTCTACCCCACCCTCCCTGTATCACCACTCTCACCACTGGTCCTGAAGGGATCATCTGTCCTGGATTCCCTGTTTCCAGTTCCTGTCTGTACCAGTGTGTAACCTCCTCTGGTCTAGCCAGATTTTTAAAGTAGAATTGGGAACTTGAGAGTGGGGTGGAGGAAGCATTTAGGAACTAGAGGAAAGTTGTATGTTTTATTGTTGCTACACTGCCCCCTGACTGACTGGTCTCTTCCCCGTGACCCTTCTGTTAGGGAATGTCCAGTTGCCTGCAGAAGGGTCTTGGGTCCCCAATCTGTACTCCCCATCATTTCACATTAATTTGATTTTTTTGTTCTTTGATGCCTGATAACTGATCCGTTCGACACCTCGTGATCACACAGGCTGGTGTGCTTCTTCCATGTGGGCTTTGTTGCTTCTGAGCTACATGGCCACTTGTTTACCTTCAAGTCTTTAGACCCCAGACTCTATATCTTTTGATAGCTGGGCACCATCAGCTTTCTTCACCATATTTGCTTATGCACCCGCTTTGTCTTCAGCGATTGTGTCAGGAAAGTGAGTATCATGGAATGCCAGTTTAATAAAACAAAGTGTTCTTACATTGAGGGAGTACTTGAGTGGGGCCCAATGCCCATCTGCTATCTTAATACTAAACCTATAAGTATATGCATATAGATGTATTTCCTCATCCTCATAAGTATATTTACCTATACATATGGCTTTATATTTAGACCTCTATAAATGCCCTTTGCCTCCTTCTTTCCTCTATTTCCGTTTACTTTCCCCTTGTCCCACTATCATGCTCAGCCTTCGTTTGGGTTTCAGTAATTCCTCTCGGTTACATTCCCTTGATCAAGCCCTACCAGGCCTCCTACACCCTCCTCACCATCGATTTTGGATCACTTGTTCCCTTGTCCCTGGGTTTGTTAATACCACTTCCGTTCCTCCCACCTCCCCCTCTCCCATGTCCCCCCAGAACCGTTGGTCCCGTTGTTTCCTCCTCTAGATTGATCATCTAGCCTATTTTATGTAGACAGACCAGAAGGACCTTTGTATTGAGTTTACTTCATGACTGTTACTCTGCCCCTTTATCACCGGCATATACATTACACAAGGGTGAGTCAAGCAGTGTTGCTATTAGGCTTTCAGTGAATACATGGATGGATTTATATGAAGCGTTTTGTTCAGACGTATCTCTGATCAGTGGAGGGCCCCAGAAAAAAACTCAGTAATACACTTCTTAGTTGTGTACCTAGCATCCAATCAAAACTGTGACTTCCCAGGGAATTTGTTGTGCTAGTTAAGTTCAAGGCAGAGAGATCAGTTCAGAAGTTGTCACAACTGTTTTGGGGGATCCAAAAGGGGTAATATTGATAGATTTTCTTAAAGGACACAGGTGGATCATAGGGGCTTGTTAAGATGAAATTTAAAGAAAATTGAAAAATGCACTGGTGGGAAAAAGGAGCGAAAAGTTGTTCCCAGGATTTTCTTTCCCACCATAACAACGTATCTGCTCATTCTTCGAGGGTAGCAAGGGCATTTATTTGGAAACCTTACTTATCACCCTGGAACCGTGATCTTTGCCCTAGACTCTTTTTGTTCTCCCAACTCAAAAGAATATGTAAAAGGCACATGATTTGAGTCCCTTGGGGATGCCGACACTGTGCTTTGACCTGGTACACATTGACGAGCTCAGGCTTCTCTGGAGACATCGCCTTCAAGAGTGTCTGGACCCAGCTGGAGGAGCTGTCAAAAAATAATAGCTTCACGTTTTGGTATTTTTGTTTAATAAAGGCTCTGTGATTTTATAGCAATACTTTTTACCCATCTTACACCTTAAAATACTGATAAAAGTTGGATGTCATCAACTTAAAATGACTTTGAATTGGTTTCCTTATGTTGGTAAGCTTTATGCTCTTTTTTTAAAAAATTTGGAGCCAGATAACTATAACCGTGTCTTTTTATTCTGCATTTTGTGCAATTCGTGACCAATCATCCATTGTAATAGCTATCTTTTCCCAAAATAAATGAAGTACAATGGGCTTATTAACCATTTGTTTCCTCACTAAGGAAATTTGAGAAATGAAATAAGCATTCATTTTAGTAAGGTGAAAAGTGGAATAATTAGTAGTGGTGTAAATTGGGAAAAAGAAGTGCCTTGTTTACATCTACACAATCATGAGTTAAGTGACATTGTACCAGTTTGACCTCAAACTGGTAAAAATACAGGCACTGGAACTTAGATTAAAATCTGGATCACGACTTACAGATCTGGTCATAAACTGCCTAACTTCTCTGATCCTCGGTGCTCTCACGTGTGAAAATTGAGATAAGAGCATCTTGAGGGAATGCAGTGAATGTTTAAAATACACGTGTAGTCAAGGGGGCCACACTGAAAGTCTAAAGGCATAACTGGAGGGTGTGGGGAGGTGGGGAGAGGCACTAGAACGCTCCATCCCTGACAGTGGGAAAGCAATGTGGTCTTATAGGATGCTCACCTTTCAGACACAATAGATGAAGACTAAAAGGGCGTATGTGTTGTTAAACAAGCGGGACTCGGAATAGGTAAACCTGAAAGAAATGGGGTCAGGACAGATGGTTTATAAACATGTCCTTCTATATATTCCACAGAGATATTCATCTGTTCTATGTCATGATCCCTGTTAGACTTGTGACTATCTGTATGTTTGTGTGTTATCTTTTGTTTTGTTTTTGGTGTTTACCTATACAAGATATGCAGGACAGGCATTCTTACAGAGACAGTGACTGGACTGATGGGTCCAGGGGAGAGGAGGGGAGCTGGGAGCCAACAATGATGGGTACAGGGGAATAGGCAGTGTTCTAAAATTGATGGCAAGGAGAGTGTCGCTTTTCTGATCATGTGTTTTCAGTAGATTTGTATCAGGAATTGCTGAAAGAATGATGGGTAAACATAATAGTGGGGTAAGAGAAAAAATATGTGTGTGTGTACTCGATATATATATATATATATATACACACACACTCACAACAAGGAAGCAGATGGACTTTGGGCTTCTACTTAAATCTTGCCTCAGGACAAGAATGGTTTGTTCTAACAATGTGACATTAGAGGATACCTTTTCTGACACAATCGCTGAAGACAAGTGGGTGCATAAGCAAACATGGTGAAGAAACCTGATGGTCCCTGGATATCAATAGATATAGCCCTAGGGTTTTAAAGGCTTGTAATTAAACAAGTAGCCATCTTTCAGGAAAGCAACAAAGCCCACATGGAAGAAGCACAGCAGCCTGTGTGATCACGAGGTGTCAACGGGACTCTTCCCGTATCAGAAGTCCAGAAACGCACAACCAAATTGATGTGAAGGGGCATGTATGTAATGGAGACCCAAAGCCCATCCACAAGATAATTGGGCATTCCCTCTCAGAAGGGCCACACAGAATGCATGATAAAGTCAGGGAGCGCTGTGGCACTGATGAGCCACATAGCTGTCCACTAGTTCATAAATATTCCCTCCCTTAGTACCAAGGTTTTTACTTGTTTTACTTCATCAATCAAGTTAGATTTGCAGGTGTTCATTTGTATGTTTAAGATTATGTGGTACATGAAAGTCAAGATAGATAACCCTTCAGAAATAGTTACAGGAGTAATGGTTCACTCAGGGTAGAGAAGGGGGAAGGGGAGATGGGGAGCAGATTGCAATGATGATTATATAACCTCACTCGAACAACAGAATTGAATGTAAATGGATATATTGGATTGTGTAAGATATGTGAATAAAACTCTTCATAAAAAAATAAATAAAATTTATGTGTGAAATGCAGATAATAATAATAACCTACAAGGATGGTTGTAAGGATAAAAAGATGGATGTGAAAATACAAAAATGTTTTATAATATTTTAAATATAAAAGTAAAATGTACTTTATAAAAATTTTAAACTAAAATAGACATGCAGTTGATGAATAGTGGTTGTGATCAGTTGATCCCTGGTGGCACTGTGGTGAAAGCGCTCTGTTGCAAGCTGTGTGACAGTCAGCGTCCGTAAAGACCGACAGCCTTGGAAGCCCCATTCTGTGCCCTTCAGGTTGCTCTCAGTCAAAATCTTGATTTTGACTTGATGGCAAGGGCTCAATTTTTATTATTAGTGAGAATTTCAAAGAATTCTTCCTTCTAAGTTATTTTTGAGAACTTCTGATTATTTGATGTAAAATTCACATTAGTTTTGTAATAGAAAACAAGAGAAATGTGGAATTATCTCCTTGGTGGCCGTCCATTATCTCTTTGGCTAGGGGAATGATAGATGTGCAGAAGAGAATTTGCCTACTTTAAGAG
Source organism: Echinops telfairi (assembly GCF_000313985.2). Lineage (NCBI taxonomy): Eukaryota > Metazoa > Chordata > Mammalia > Afrosoricida > Tenrecidae > Echinops > Echinops telfairi. The sequence goes on from NW_022105611.1 coordinate 19,584,519, forward strand.
AAATGTTTCCTTACCACTGTCAACAAAGCAATTTTCTTTTAGTGGCCTTCCTTTGTTTCTTCTCTGTAGAAATCTGATACCAGCGTTAGTGATCCCCCCAGTGAAGGTGAGGATAGTATCCCTTCCAAAAAAATGAACCAGTTAAAGGCTCCCTCCATGTCACCAAAGGCTCTGGCCTCAGACAGTCATAAGCGGAAGAAGAAGGCAGCAGACAAGAAAACCAGGTGAGGCTCTTCTACGAATGCTTTCTTAGAAGCAAAAGTCTTTTTGTAAAATGGCAAAAGAATTCCCTGTTTACTGTGTAAAACTGAAGTCTGTATCCCTTGTAGAAACATATATTTCTTTAACACCTTTTTCTTAGTGACAATAAGCCTTTAGATTAGAAAAGTTGTCTACCTTTCTTGAGCTACCTTTCATTGCAGATTAGGACCTGAGTTTTGGTGATTAAAGACATTTCTCAATCCTTGGTAACTTATTAATTAAAATACCTGCTTCCCTTTCTCCTCTTTCGTCTGGCACTGTGTCTTTACTCATGTCTGCATGAATTCCTTTCAGCAGTTTGCTTCAACAGCAGAGCCCCGCAGGCCCCCCAGAGGATGCCCAGACGATGACCTTAAGTGTGGATAGACTGGCCCTTCTGGGCAGAACACATTCCATCCGAATCATCATAGAAACCCTGGGAGTGCCTCAAGAGAGTCCTCAGATGACGCTCGGCAAGAAAAACTCTGCTGGGAGACCCCCTAGCCTAACGAAAAGGCGGTATGTCTTCTGTACAGCAAAGCTAAATTTGACACGTCAGGACAGGGGTGTCTGTTAATCACAATAATGTGTCCTTGTATAATACTTTATGGTTTGAAAAGTGCTTTCCCAAGCATCGGTCAAACTGTATTGAGTCCCCACTAGGTTGCACTGTACTAGGAAAAATAAAACTAAGAGCTGGGTATGTTCTGACAGCCTTATAGTTAGCAGGCAAGAGAAGCACTGAAATGGCTGTCTATAATAAAAGATTTTAGGGGTTCAAAGAGATCTTCATGGGTACACAAGGAAGGGAGACTTTATATTCTGCCTGACAGCATTGATGAAGGCTTGGAAAAAGAGAAGACATTGGATTGGGCCTTCAAAGAGATGTGAGATATACAGGGGTTGTTTGTCTTACGGGCTTTTTTAGAGCATTTGAAGTTTTACAGAAAAATTGTACAGAAAGTACCGGGAGTCTCATATGCCTGCCTCCCTTTCACAGTGTTTCTCTTACTATTCTCCATTCCTGTGGCACATTTGTTGATAAACCAGTGTTAGCACATTATTATTAGCTAGTGTCCAAACCGTGCCTTCGAGTTTGCTCTTGGTGGTATGCAGCTCCTATGGTTTTGGATAAATGTGCCTGCCACCACAGTAGTTACAGTATTGGGTCACAGCCCTGAAAATGTCCAGTACGCCACCTATTCATCCTATTTGGTCTGTTTGTTTTTGTTTTGCTTTGTTTTAATACCCATTTTCCTTTGGGTTTTTAGCACTTTCTTTGTGGAATTTCACGTTCCAGTGGGCTTTTCCAAAAGTGGATTGAAAAAGACAGCTTTGATCACCGAGATGGTTCGACTTGCCTCCAGTAAACTTGCAGATGGAAGTAAGAGATTTGTTTCTGCTCCTTAGACATTTTGACCTTTGAAGAATTTTGAACTCCTGATTACTTATTTGAAATCTAGAGTATCATAGAATCTTAGAACTAGAAATAATTTTAAGTGAACCTACTGTAGTGCATTTATAAGTGAATGAGCTGGTTCAGAGATGAGTCCTGATATAAATCACATAACTGAGAATAGAGTTAAGAACCTCTGACACTTAGATCCTGTTCTTTCAACTCTAGATGAAACTGAGGATAGTTAAGTAGCTTGGCTAAGATCGTACAACTGGTCTATGATATAACCAGAATTTGAACTTAGAATTGTTTGATGCTAAGTTGTATGCTTTTCAAGCATTGTTATTTTGGACCACAGTGGTTGAGTTCCCCACTTCTCCTCCATAGGAAGATCCTGAGGGAGTGTCCAGTAAGCATCAAGGCAGGAACTGGAAGACTAGGTTGGAGTTCTGATTATACCATACACTAGTTTGTGTGACCTTAGTCAAAATCACTTTTTCCTCTGTGAACTTTTCAACACTGAAATGGACTAAAATAACTTTTTTATATCCCTTCCCACTCTTGAAGAAGAAAAAAAAAAGCTTCTTTAGAACATCGTTAGTAATTTGTTTGCATGGATTTTCTCTTCATTGTCAACCCAGACTCAGTCTTGGTGGTTTAAAGAAAAGAGCTGAAGAAATAATTGTGTGAGAAATATGATAACATCGTACAAAAAAGTACCCAAATCACGAGGAGAATGCTGAGTAGCAGGAAGGAGTGTGCAGTTCCAGCGTGCTTTGTCACTTATTCCCTCAGTTGGTCCTCATACCAGGGAGGTGTCGGGGCCAACTTCCCTCCTCCAGATAATACAACCCGACGATCAGTGGGTGTGTGCTTTCTGGGGCCAAACCTTTTGTTCTTAGTTCCTATATGTGAAGTCAGAGAGCAAGACCATGTACTGTGTAAGAGTACCAAGATAAGTCTGCAGAGCCAGGAAAGTAGATGGCCAGAGATGACTAGGAAATCAGAGAATATAGATTCTCTCTGCAACTGGGCCTTTTATAGGGTTCTTCCGTACCAGTTTAAGAATCTAGAAATTAATGGACAGGAAGATCATTTTCAAGTGATAAATGTGGCTGAGGCATTCACTGATAGAGAACTGGGGCTTGAACTCGTAATGTTTGATTTTAGTCCCAAATTCCCTCTATGAACTGTTACAGCTCCCGTCATAATGAGCACAAGCTCAGTGAAACACAACCCTCACTTTATCCCACATAGACCTGTTGTTACAGAAAGCCCTTCCTTCCCAGTCAAGAGATGGAGCCCACCCTACTCTAACACAGAAAGCTAACACCAGTACCCGGTACCTGTGTGAATGTGATAGCAGGGCTCCCTACTCTTTAACCTAAAGATAAATGCATTATTATTATTCTGTTCGGTTATTTATATATCCCACTTTATTTCACTCCCAGCTAGACCTCTTTTGAGATTCATAGACATTATCTTTCTAGGTAAACCCTCTGGTACACTACCTACCAACTTAACTTTAAAACCAGTAATTCATAGCATTGGACATCCATTGAAGCCTGTGGTTCTGCCTCTTTGCCCATCTTTGCCCCTCAGAGCGAGGCAGAGCAGCATCCTGTGCTTCACTCCCACACCCTGCCCCTAGGGGTTCCCTCTCTGTCTGCTGTCCAATCCTATCCCTTCACACTGTCTGTGAAATCTCACTGGGCTTTGAGTTACATTTGAAAGGGAATGAGGGTGCGTGCATGGCATGGTTTGATGACGGCTCTAGACAGACGGTGTGACGTGTGGCTCTCTTCACAGCGGTAAAGTTCCAGCAGCGATGTGTGTTTCCGGTACAGTTTGGTGGGCCAATGATAGAGCACTGGTGGGATTCCAACCTCACTTTCCACATTCACTTAAAGACAAGTCCACAGAAAAAGGTACTTCAATGGATTTTGACCTCTTGCCAATGGGTTTAGAGCATACTTACTATGATGTGCCTACTTAAAGTAGGAATTTCTTCAGGCTGAAGCAACATTAATGGTTTATTTGGACGTGCTGTTTGTTCGGACCAGAGGCCATGCTGAGGCATTTCTATCTCAAGTATGGGGTATAGAGAATACAGTCTGTCAGCAAGTGACGGTAAATAGTTGTTGTGCAAAATTGATTATTTTTATCAACCGATTGTTTAGGTTATAAGAATAAAAACATTTTTCATAAGCCTAGTTGACATATTAACATACCTATCAGGCTAAAACGCCTGCTAATTTACTTTTTTAAACCCATCAACTGTCATTGTTACCCATTTACAATGATGCTTCTACACACACACACACACACTACAAGCGCACAATTGCTGCTGGTATTTTCATAGTTGATAATTTTGTGACATTTTCTGGTGTTTTAGCTGTAATTTTGTAGTAATTAGTATTTGTGAACCTATTTCTGTCACTTTTTGAGAATGAAATAATTATTAAAGGAAAAGGAGAAAAATTGTTTAAAGATAGCTGCTTCTCAACAGCAACTCAAACTACTGCCATCAAGTCAGTTCCGACTCAGTGCGATGATCATGTAGACAAGGTAGAGCTGCCCCTGCTGGTTTCTGAGACTATTAACTCTTGACCAGGGTAGAAAGCCTTGTCTTTCTCCTGCAGTGTGCTGGTGTTTTCAAACGTCTGGCTTGTGGCATAACCACTTCACCACCAGGGCTCCCTTAATAATATTGTAACCAGTGTTGTACTTCAGTGTAGAAACATGTCATGAACAACCGAAAAGTGGATGAAGGGAGATGTCGGACAGGGCAAGATATGACAAAATACCCATTTATAAACTATCAAGGGCTTATGCGGGAGGGGGGAGCGGGGAGGGAGGGGCAAAATGAGGACCTAATGTCGGGGGTTTAAATGGAGAGAAAATGTTTTGAGAAATGATGTACAAATGCGTTTTACACAATTGATGTGTGTGTGGATTGGGATAACAGTTGTATGAGCCCCTAATAAAATGTTAAAAAAAAAAAAAAAAAGAAAGAAAGAAATATGTCATGAAACAATTTTATTGTTAGTATCCAGGTGATCTAAGGAAGAATAATACATTTAAACAGTTTATAACCATGTCTGTCACATATTCCATGATTAAAATTGATAATAGACATCACTACAGATGTTTGGTGGTTTTAAGGGGGAGATCCACTGGGGAGTGACATATGGAGCATAGAGTGACGGTAATCATAATGGCACCTTTGCCACAAAGACTGGACATGAGCATGCACTCAAATGCAATCTTCACAACAGCTTTTTTTTCTTCATTTTACAGATGAGGGAGCTGAGACCTAGTGAAGCTAAGTAACTTAGCTTTGATCATCCAAGCTAGTTCAGGACACAGCCAGTGCTCCACCTCAAATCTTCTGACTTTAGGTGCCAAGCTCTTAGCCTCTTTAAATGTGCCCCCTACTGTAGTATTAAATTAGGAGGGGGGTGAGGGGCCAGCCCCCACCGCTACTACTACCCACGGGTTCAGTAATGCACAATTGTACGGTTGAGATATATATATTATATTAAAGTCATCGAGAGCATGAGAGATACAGTAATGCAGTTAGACACATTACATGGTAGCATTGCTCACCTCCGCCCTGCTTGGTGGTCCACGTGGAGGGAAGCCGGCTACGAGAGCAGGAGCAGCCTCGGGGACCGAGAACCGGGGAGCCTCTCCTAGCCCGAGAGCCAGAGAGGGCCCCAGGAATTGGGGAGAGCTTTCAGCCCCAGAGCTGGGGAGAGCCTCCGGCCCGAGGAGAGCTTCCTTTATTGTTCACCACGCATTACATCACTTTGGGGGGACATGATTACAGGTAACCACACGTCACAGGAAGGGGCAGTACAATAGGCATACACATTGTAGGAGGTTGATCTATGATAGGTATAAGCGTAACAGGAAGGGATGAGCTAGGGGTGTGCCCGTAGGAATGGGGAGGTGTAAGGGTATACATGTGACAAGATGGGCGGACCCTAGATTCATGATGGCAGTCTAATCTTGTTCATCCTTGGGCGGGTTTGACCTCTCTGGGGTCTCCTACAAGGAAACAGACAACTACTATCCTTATCAGAAGGGAGTGGGCCCTATTAGTTGTGGGATAAACAATGGTGTCTGCTTGGTCTAGACAGCTAACTCTCAGGGAGAATGACCCTTAATCTCCTGATGACCTCCAAGTGTACAGTCATTCTCAAGCAGCTAAGTCTGGCATATATTTGGAGGAGACAACTTGGGAGAAATCCTTCTGTTTCCCACATCCTACTATGAAGAGTGGACGATGTTTATATCGGAGTCTTGATAATGTAGTAGTTACCCATTGCACTGCTAACCACAATGACAGCAGTTTGAAACCACCAGCTGCCCCTTAGGAGAAAGACTTTCTACTCCTGTAAAGAGTGAGTGTCTTGGACACCCACCTGGGCAGTGCTGCCCTCTTCTGTAGGGTTGTCGCGAGTCAGAATCAACTCAGTGGCAGTGAGTGTTTGGGTTTGGTCGTCATAACTTGTAAGTCTACTTCCTGGTTGCAGGTCGAATTAGTGAGATGTCTAGCCTATATCCAAAATAATATAACGAGGGGTAACAATTCTGATCAGCCCAGTCACTCCGTGGGAGAAAGATAAGGCTTTCTACTCCCATGAAGATTATAGTTGTGGAAACCACAGCATCATTCTTCTCTGTCTGCTAGGGTTGCTGTGAGTTGGAACTGACTCCAGGGCAGTGAATTTGACTTTGGGTTTTTGTTTGTTTGCTTTTTAATTCCAAGTGTGTAAAATCCACTTGCAGCTAACAGCATAAATCAATAAACTTGGAGCATATTCATTCTTTTATTCACTGAGTAGTCTTTTATAATCTTTTAATTTCCACCTAGACGTGAATAGCATTAGGATGTTTCATTTTCATTTATGCTTTTTCAGAGTCTGTTAATAATACAAGTTCTTTAAGGAAAACATAGCAAAAGAAGAAAAGGAAACATAATTATACAACTTTAAGACTAATTCTATTAACATTTTGCTATATATTGTCATTTTCTATGCCTAATTAATGGACTTTTTCTAATTGCAAAAGAATTTATCTTTTTCTAGAAAAACAAGAATGATAAAAGGAAGCAAAATTTGTTGATAATCTCATCACCCAGAAATAAATTTTGTTAAAATTTATGCATATCTCCTGTCTTTTTCAAATGAATACAATATTACAGATCTATGTCTTTGAAAGATTTAGAATTCTTTTGTATGTAGTCTTTATCCTCATTTTTAAAATTTAACAGTATCTTGAGTGTTTTTATTCATTATTCTTCAGATATCAATGTAATCTTTTCCTCATCATTCCATAAATATTTGATAGTTTATAATCTTATGCTATTTTAAAGATTAATAATTATTTTTATTATAGAATTCATAATAAACGTCATTTCAATGGGTGTGCACTATTTCCCTTGTAGGGAGGTACAATAATTAGCTTAATCATTTTTGATTATTGGATACCTAATTCTAATTTTTTTAATTTTAATTTTTAGCTACTTATAACCAATAATGGAAAGAACATATGTAATTGTATTTAAATGTTTGATGTATTGTTCATTATTTCTTTAGCATAAATTCACAGAAGTCTGTGAGCCAAAGCATAGGAATATTTAAAGCTTTTTGTATTTATTGCCAAGTTTCATTTCTACAATATGTTAACCAGTCTATATTTTCAACTCCACACACATGGCAACTTTTGTTTCTCCATAGGCCTTATGGCATCAGATATATTTTTATAATTTTACTCACTTTAAAGGCAAAAGTTTATCTGGCCTAATTTTTATTTTTAATATTAATTTGAAGATTTTTCATTTTTAAAAAAAACTAAAAATAGCAATAATTGTTCAACCTAATTGTGCCATATGGCACCCTCTACAACCTTTAGGGAGCCGTGTGAAACCCAGAAGGGATGCCAAAATAGGGCAGACTATGGATTCCTCTTAAAGAGCCTCAGTCAGTAAATGATTTACTTCACTGAGCATTGGTTCCTCTATCTGACACCCTGTGTTCTCACTTCAGTTTAATTTCCCTGCGGCTCCTTTTTAATTTAACCTAAATGTTTTCTTTTCCTCTTCCCTCAGCCAGAAGTGATTGGATCTGCGTCACTTCCTTTGCGAGCGGTCATCCAGTCAGAGCTGCTTTCTTTCCATGACCAGCTTCCGGTGCAACAGGAAAATGGGCAGGCTCCATTTGGCCCCCTCAAGGTATGTCATAGTGATATGGTCAGAAATACTTTCTGAGTACATAGTATTGTCTGGCACTGAGACGTGATAACAAGAGATAGGAAGATCCAGGTCTCTGCCCCGAAATAGCTTATACTGAATTAGGGTAACAGAAATGATAGGAAGTTGAAGTAAATGGTGTAATGTACTAGGGATAACCAGAGAGGCAGTACCAGCTATTGGCAGTCAGGGAAGATGACATTTAACATGAGATGCACATGTTACATACACTGTTCCCTGCACCATTGTTTTTTTTTTTCTTCAGTCTGAACAAAACCCTTTATTTGAACATGTGTGTGAAGGGCAGAAGACGTTCCATGGTACTGGCATTACATGATACAAGATGTGAGGAAAATTTTTGGTGAGGAGGCTGTATGGGAAGGGAGGGAACTGCACCGATTAAGAGGTCTACGTCACTGCTGACCAAAGCATTTACTTACCATGTTCATCTAGCATTGACCACTGTATCTATAGTCTGTATTCAGAATTTTACAGATTATGCCATTACTTTGCTTTCTAGCAAAAAAAAATTTTTTTCAGTCATATGTCATCCATTGTGCTTAGTTGTCACATCTCTCTAGTCTCCTTTCATCTTGTAGCCAAAGTTGCTTAATACAGTTCGTCTAAATTACTTTGCTTAATGAGTCTCCATGGAATTTTTTACACTCATTACATTGTGTGGAGGCACTCAGGCTATATGGGGATGTCACTTGGAAAGGCCAAAGAACTGAGTCTCCTCTCCCTTATTTGCCTGTTAGTGACTTAAAAGCTAGGCCCTGCGATCTAGTCAGTCAACAGGCATCCTGAGCCTGGCCTAAGACTTAAAAGAACTTTGTTCTGTTTGCTTGCTGATGATCAGCAATAATTTCCTGTGGTTATCCTGAAACCTGCTTTAATGTAAAACACCTGTATGTGACTCACCTGGGGTGTATTTCCAAAGTAAGATGTTTATATTCTCTGTGTTTGGATTTCAAGTAGGTTGCCATCACGACAGTCTGTGTTGCTGTCTGCATCCTTACTGGTTAAACATTCTAAAAACTAAGCTCTTTTTCTCTCTGAGAGTTAGTGAATTGGCTCTGCTGTTCCAGGGTATGAACTCTTATTAGTGGTAACATTCTGAACCTTTTCTTTGCCTTTCGTGAAACTGTTACTTAAGTTCAGTTTTTTGTAGAAGGTCCCTCCGTTTAAGTTTGCTTCAGTCAAGTCTCATGCGCTGACTGGGAAGTGGTGACTGGTAACCTGCTATTGTGTTGGAGCATGAGGACATCATTCTCTAGGAGTCTAATTCTGATTGTAGGTGACACGGTTCCTAACTCTTTTTCTTTTGTGTTTTCAGGTAACCGTGGAACTTGTTATAGATCACAAAGATTTCACTGGTGTCAACACTAAGCTAAGTAGCAGCACCCAGCATACCCCATTTTGTGCTCTTACAAGTCCAGAGAAGAAACTACCAGAAACTAGCCAACATGTTACTGGGGCCCAAAATGCACCGCCTCTCAGTCAAATTCGTGAGGAAACTGCAAAGAAAGAACAGGACTTTTTGCTCCCCCACCCAGAGTCACCAAATCGTACAACCTCCATGGCTTTGCCAGCCTCCCACAATTTAGTACATCAGACCCGCGATTCAGCTAAAGAGCGTGCTTTGCTGTTGCACGTGCTGTTAATGGTGCCAGATGGGAAGGATTTCATCACTGGAGAATCAGAGAAGCAACCGCCATGCAATGTTTATTTAAATTGTAAGCTCTTCAGTACAGAGGAAGTCACCAGATCGCTCATTGCCTGGGGCACGGCACAGCCGGTCTTTAACTTTTCTCAGGTAATGTCATCCATGTCTTAGCAGTCCGTGTCCTCTAAGGATGAATGGGGTGAGACACAAATATCTTTCCCAAATGATAATGCCCCCTGAAAAGCACGCTGGTGTTCAGACTGTGAGGGACCTCAGCAGTCATCTGATATACCAGGCAGCCCCACTGTTGAATAGCAAGAGGAAAAGACACAATCAGCATTATTGAACATTTTATGCCTTTCTTTTTGTTCTGTTTCAATTGATGTGGTTTCTTGTGGTCCATTTCTTTTCCAAGTTATAGGTTTAAATTTTTCTGTTTCCAAAAGTAGGGCTTTTGTCAGTTAAATGTCCACTTTCTTTATTGTTTCTTCAGTCTCTCTCAGTGTTCCTCACTCTGATTTATTCCTCCCACTTACCTTGTCACCCACTGCCATAGAGTCTGTTCCGACTCATAGCAACCACACAGACAGATTGGAACTGCTCCTTGGGCTTTCCAGTAACAGAACTCTGTAGGAGAGCAGACAGCTTGGTCTTGGCCTGTGGCGTGGCTAGTGTGGTGGGTTGGCACTGCTGATGTGCAGTTCACAGTCCAGCTTAGCCCACAGCGCCACCAGGCTTTCTTCCAGTCACATGAGAATACGTGGTCTCCCTTTGGGGCTCTCCTGTTTTCTGTTGGTTTTATTATTGAGCTTTTCTGCTCTCTCCTATGACAGCTAGTACAGCAACTTGGGGTCTTTTTACTTCATGGACCCATTAATTTAACCAAGCTCGTCTTTGATCCAGATCGCTGCTTCTCTTTTTTATTTCAACTATTTGGCTAATTCTAATGGATGATTGGTGTTGTTATGAACCATAACACCTGTTGGGTAGAGCTCTTTGCACTAGACTAATAAAATACCATCTGGTCCACAAACTGACTGAGCTTGATGAGATATTCAATCCTAGCATCCTTTCCAAAACATCCTCCTCTGCTGGGGTTCCACAGGGGTTACTTTCCCCTAGACAGGTTGGATGAGCTTGGCCAATGGCATGTTTGCCTTGTCTGACAATCTTCTCTCTCCCCAAGTCATCAGAGAGCAGCTCATTCTGTTTTGAACTTGGCCTTCATATGTTTCTCTCTAACACCAGACTGGGTGCTCTTGAGAATACTGAGTAGACTTTATTCCAGTGTCTTCTGTTTCTTGCACACAGTAGATTTTCAGTAAATGCTTATTGACCACAAGTATAAATTAATGCACAATCTCAGTTACGGGTTTTTATTTGTTATGTTTTTTTTTTTTGGTTGTTCCTCTTCCCCAGGTGATTCCTATCTCTCTCTCTCCCAAATACCTGGAAAGGCTTAAGAACAATGTGATGATAATTGAAACTTGGAACAAGGTGCGGAGCCCAGGACAGGACAAGCTGCTCGGGCTGGTGAAACTCCCCCTCCATCAATTTTACATGTCATTCAAGTAAATTGGCTCTTTTGGAGTATTCATTATTTTGCATCTTTAACTTTCTGTGGACTGGAGAAGAATTCTTTTGGTTTGCGAGCATGACAAGCCTAGTACTAACTTGGAGAACTTTTCTCAGGTTGCTCTTTTTATACTATAATACTGCTACGATGTTGGGAGCACAATGCTTAGTACCATCCGTGCATTCTCATTTAGTCCTCACAACAGCCCTCTGAGACAGGTACTCATACCGTGTAGAAGAGTCACTGGGAGGACCCCGTCAGAGTAGGAATGGGGCCAGCTTACGTGAACAGTTCAGTCCTTATAAAGGTAACACTGAGAAAGCATGCTCAGGCTGGCGAGTACTGCCGGAATTATGGATAGTACTGTCAGCTGTAGGCTTTTGACTTTTCTCCCTGTGTTAGTTGGGATGCTAGGGGTTTTTTTCTTGTATTTTCCTTCCCTCTCATGTCATTAGACCCCATTTATTCTGAGAGAGCACTTAAACTGAACACTGAACCATGTGCTAAGCACCATTGCTTATATTTTGTATTTCTATCAGTTAGATCCTAACAACAGCCCTGGCCTGGGAGTTGTATTTTCTGCATTTTACAGATGAGGAAATAGACTCAGGCTAGATTACCCAGTTTCATTCAGCAAATAAGTGACAGAGCTAGAGTTCAACAGTTTCTTGGGGAACATTTGGACTGATATGGATTATATGAATCAGAGTTTGAATCCCAGGTCAATTTCCTACTAGTTATGTGTCTTTAACTGCGTTACTTAACTTTCTGAATTTAGCTTGTCTCAAATGTTAATAGAGGATATTTCAAATCTTTGCATTGCAGGCGGATTACATGTCAAGTGTCTACCACATAACACATAGTAGATGGCAGATACTCAGTGCCAATGGGTTTGGAGTTTTTTGGTATTGTTATCCAAATCTGAACTGCCAGACTCCAGAGCCACCTTCTTTCCATTTTGCCACATTTGTCTCCCTGAACAGTAATGGTAGTCAGTTAAGTTTCTATTGAGATACCCGGTTCAGTACCATCCCCCAGTCTTGGGGCCATCATCATAGAGAGGTCAGTTGAACCCATTCCCTCCCTGCCTTCAGATTGCTGCATCCTGAACTTGTCTGCCTGACAATTTTCATTTAATAGGTTGCTCATGGAATCATGCTTTTAAAAAACCACTGACTTTTCTAGTTGTAGATTCATTTTTAACAAAGTGAGAAAACAAGCCAAGTAGCATATAAAACTGCTCTGTGACATGATCAATGATTGTTAATTGCTCTCCTACGATTTCTCTCGCTCCAGAGATCCCCAAATTTCTCGCCTGCTCCTTGAAGCTCAGTACCCAGTTGTTGCTGTGGACAACTACATGCCTGTGATGGATGTCTTCTCGGGCCACCAAAACGGGAGTCTTCGAGTCTTTTTAGCTATGGGCTCTTCAGATCAGATAACGGCACTGCAAAGATTAAAGAATGATGAAGGAATCCTCCCTCCCTTCGGCCCTAGGCCACCTCATTTCCTGGACCAGCCACCTATAGCATCTAAAGCATCTGTTGCTATGGTAGTGACTAAGCACTGATTACTCACAGAAACAGTAGCTTACATTTTTCAGTAAAACCACTGCCCGAATCCCTATGTCAGTAATAACAGGATGAGTAAAAAAATGTAACTGGCACGCCAAGACTTACGTAAAATCAAATGAATCATTAGTATTTTCATGTTAATGATTTAAATGGATCTTTTCAAACTTACACAGAAAATCTAGTTGGAAAAAAAAAGAAAAGAAAATCTAATTGGGTGGACAAATCTTAATCCTATAATTTACTTAATTTCCTTTTTACAATTGAGAGTGGTGTGGAAGTTGTAAATATGAGCCAGCAAGATATTAACCTTCATTGCCCAGCAAAGGCCATGTTGGATTTATTAGTGAGGTTCCTTGCTTTTCTGCCATAACTTAAAAAATATTATTTATACAGTGCCTTACATTTGAGAAGCACATTGACCTGCTTTATCCTTATAGTTTTTTTCCCTAACAACTCAGAGGTGAGGTGTACTAAGAGCATTCAGAGGAGCCCTGGGGGCATGGTTTGCCATACACTGAGCTGCTGCCAACCACAGCGTCTGCAGTTCAAATTCACCAGACAGTCTGCAGGAGAAAGATGAGGCTGTCTCCTCCTGTCAAGATCTCAAGTCTTGAGACCTAACGAGGCAGCTCTACCCTGTCCTTTTAAGGTTGCTTTGAGTCAGAATTGCCTCAGTGGCAGTCAGCTTTGGTTTTTGAGGTTTTTAAGAGCTTTTTTGTTGGGAACAAATGTTGGATTTTATCAAATACCTCCTCAGCCTTTATTGAGATCATCGTATTTTTTTTCCTTTGTTCCATAACATGCTGAATTGCATTCATGCATTTGCTAATGATTCGTTCTCACAGTCTTGAGTAAGCCTTATGTGTTTCAATAACATCACTTAAACAGTTGTGAGATCTATTTTTTTTAAAGACAACACTGCCATTGAATCGATTCTGACCCATAGTGAACCTGTATGACAGAGTAGAACTCCATAGGTTTCTACTTTAGGGGAGCAGACAGCTTCTTCTTCCTCCTATAGAACAACTGGGGTGTTTGAACCACCAGCCTTGTGGTTAGCTCAATACCTACTCCACTGTGCTACCAGGACTCCTCTATGAGATCTTTTCCCATTGAAAATGTAGTACCTGTTTTATTATCAGCGGATGGCACACATGCGTGGGTCACGGCTCACCACCAGCCTCTCTGAGGGCGGGGGCTCTCTGCTCCAGTAGAGAGTTAGAGCCTTGGAAACTCATAGGAGCAGGTCTACCCTGTCCTATAGGGTCAGTATGAGTCCCTTTCGACTCGATGGCCTCACAGAAAACTAGGACTATTCTAAGCAAGTTAGCTTAAAGCCCACTAAATGCTCTGTTTCCTTTCATAGGTGGAGGGCCAAGGAAGTGGATTGATGGAGCACCACTTTGAGTTCCACATGGAGAAGGTTAAAGGATTGGCCCCCCTGCAGGCAACAGTCTGGGGAGAAGCAGATTGTTACATCCAGTACTACTTTCCAGCGCAGGATTCGAAACCCAGCGTGCTGGAGGGACCTGAGATCCTTGAAAACGGTAAGTTTGGGAGAGTATGTCCTCATACGTACGCTTAGGGATTTTCTCCTGTGTGAATTTTGTCTTGTTTTTAACGTTATCTGGACAATAAAATAAAATAGGAGATGGGCTAATTTCTTTACTTTTATTTTTAAATACAGTTTCTGTAGCTCTTTATTTTGATATAATAGCAAATTTACAAAAGAATTGAGAGAATAATACAAGAATTTCTGTACACCCTATGCCCAGATCTACCAATTATTTACATGTTATTCCACCTCATATCATTCACATGGCTACTCATTATTTTTCTGTAATATATTAACTTTTTCCTGAGCCTGAACTATTGTAATCATGAGGTCACTTTATATCAAGCTGAGGTCTCCACCATTGTTAGAATCTTGTCTCTGTGTAGGTGCCTGTCCTACATAGTACAGTGAGGAGCCCAGGGGCCACTGCTGGACTGCTCACTGCATTTCACACCGAAAGATGAGGCTGCCTGCTCTCTCGAGGACTTACAGCCTTGGAAACCCTGCATAGGGTCCCTGTGAGTCAGAATGCAGTGGGTTTGGTTTGGGGGGTTTAGATAGTACAGTTGGCCCTCAAATAACAAGTTTGAACTGCCTGGACCCAGTTAAATTCAGATTTTTTTAATTGAAAAAAACAACCATCAATGTTGAGCAGTTTATCTCCAGTAAGTTGCGTATCACACTAAAAAGTCATCTCTTAAACGTCCATATCTGTTTTTCACTGTGTTTAATGCAGTACTCTAAGCCTTGAGTAGCATGAGACCCATACAAAGTGCTCTCAAGAAGCAGAAAGAAGAAATGGCAGTGCAGGCAGTAGTTGAATGGCTTGATAGGCACTGTAGATTGAGGTCTGCAGCTGTGGCTGGCCACCGTTTTAAACTAAATGAAACTGGCTTCAAAGACCAGTATAAAAAAGGAAAAGAAATTCATGAAAGTTCATGTAGTTGCTGCTACACCAAGCAGGCATGAAAACCTTGCACTTCTTGCAAAATTCTTTTTCTATCCCATATTAAAAATGCAGCTTTTATGTGGGTGCAGTGTGTGTGTGTGTGTTTGTGTATACAGACACATAACAATATGTGTTAATTGACTTATCTGTAGGCTTCAGGTTAGGAGGAGACTATTAATAGTTAAATATGGGAGGAGTTAAAAGTTATATGTAGATTTTCAGCTGTGTGAGGGGGGACTTTAACCCCCCCTGTTAAGGTCACCATATCTACTGACTGGTGTGTTTCAAGGGACGTACACAAGGTGAAGTGGGAGGTCCAAAGTTCATAGTTCAGACAGTAAGCCGGAGCGGGAATGAGAAGAGTACAAGGGTAGAAGAAAGAGAAAGAGCAGTCTCTGCTAGAAGATCCATTTCCCTTCTAGAAGCAGACCATGGAAAAACCCTGTTAACTGATTGGTTGATCCCATCAGATCCCATCATGGAGATGAAGACAGTATGGACCACAAAGCAGCCAATCCTCTAGCTAGCCAAACCACTACAAATCCCAGAAATACCTCTCATCTTGCCCTTCACAGTGCTGAAAGGGACTTCTCTTTACTGGTGAGCCAAGTCCATGATGGTCTGCCCACAAGCAGATGGCTTCGCATGCTATTTGAACCTCCTCAAATGTTCTCTTCGTTTAGCCGAGTTCAATTGTCCTTCAAACTTAGAGGCAGAAGCACAAACCAGAGATTCACTTTTCTCCTGTTTAACAGATGAGACACCCCTGTTATCACCACTGTAGTTATTTATCCTATCACTATAATTGTTTAGTTTTCTATTTCTCACTTTTGATTTTAAGATCCTTAAACATAAGATGCTAATATACCCTTAGCAAATAATGGATGAAAGGATAGCTAGGTAGATAGATTAAATTACATTTTCCATACATACCTGAATTACCCTGTGGTAGAATAACTCTCTTTACACAGAGATTGGGTGTGCTCCTTCTTACCTAGGTATTTCAGCCTGGTGTGATAGAAAAGCTTATAAAGGAAAAATTGAATCGCAGGATTTAAATTCCACTTCCACCTAATTCGGTGATCTTGGGCACATTGAATCTCTCCCAGCCAATTTCCAAATCTGTTAAATAGAAGTGGGGCAGGATCAGGAGACACCCTACATCACAGATTTTTTTTTATGAGAAATACATTAGCTTTAAAAGTGTTCTAGAAGCTATAAAATAGTACTGTATGAGTATCTATTACTACTATTATTATAATTACCTGGTGGCATAGTGGATACTAACTGCAAACTTAGTAATTTGAAACCACTCTACAGGATAAAGCTGAGACTTCCTGCTCCTATAAAGAGTGACAGTCTCAGAAACCCACAGGGACAGCCCTACCCTGTGCGATAGGGTCTCTATCAGTCAGAATTGACTCAATACAGCGAGAGAGAGAGAGAGAGAGAGAGAGAGAATTTCCTTGGCAGGGGTAAGAATTCACATTCTTAACTACTTTATTCTTGTTACTTGCCCCATGTTGAGAATTATTGGGTTAGGTGATGCTAAGAAGGCACAAGCAACCAAAGGAAAATTTAGACTTCATTAAGTTAATTTTTTTTTTTAACATTCTTAATACGAGAATATTTTTGTACAATTAAATGTTGAAATCCATAACACCTGAATTTTTAATTTCAGGAAAATTTTTTTTTGTTTTTATTCTTTACTTTCATAGTTACCAGTATATATTTTAATATATACATTTAATTAAATGTTACGAAAATGTCATGCTCGGAATTATAGGGTTAAGATGAACTTGGTGCTGCAACAGCTGCCCTCTTGGGTTTAGGAGTTGTTCCTTTGCGGACTCCATGCCTGAATCTGCGGTAGACAATGTTTAGGTGCCTCATTCAACCAGTACCGGTGGTACTTTGTCTTTTAGCCTTGGCTCTCCAGTTATACTTTCTCTTGCGCGTGACTGGGGCATCACATTTGCCACAGGTTGACTTCTGGAGATGGCAGCCCTTGGAGCCACAGCAGCGGTACAAGGTGTGTGTGTCTTATTGCGAGGCTTTCCGAAGGATGACGTTCCCTTCGTCGTCTCACTTCTGCAGCCAAGACCAAGGAGCGTAGTTAAAAGTTAACACATCACAGCACACACTTAAAGAAATGAAAACTCCTGGTAATGATGAGTACAAGATTGAAGGAGATGTTCTCAAACCGACTGTGGTGGTGATTGTACAATGCTTCTTGATGTGATTGAACTCTTGAATTGTATGATATATGAATTACACAGACTGCTGGCGGGAGTGTCAAAACTCAACATCCAGCATAAGAAAAAATATTCTCAAATTATATCTCTGAAATCCAGGGAGTCTAGTATCCAGAATATATCAACTTAGAACTCAACAATAAAATTACAACTAGACCAGTTAAGAAGTAAGCCAAGAACATCCTCTCACAGAGGGGTCACAAGGCAGAGACGAGCCAGTCAGGGTGCAGTAGAGCACCAATGAAGCACACAACTTTCCTCTAGTTCTTTAATGCTTCCTCCCCCCACTATCAGTTCTACCTTACAAATCGGATTAGACCAGAACATGCACACCACGACAGATAAGAACCCACCGCACAGGGAATCCAGGATAGATAAACCCCTCAGGGCCAACAATGAGAGTACAGATACCAGGAGGATTAGAGGAAGGTGGGGGGAGAAAGGGGGAATCGATCACAAGGATCAATATATAACCCCCTCCCAGGGGGACCTACAACAAAAAGTGGGTGAAGGGTGACAGAGGATGGTGTAAGATATGAAAATAATAATCTATAAATCAAGGGTTCATGAGGAAGGGGGGGAAGGTGGGGGAAATGAGCTGATATCAAGGGCTCAAGTAGAAAGAAAATGCTTTGAAAATGTATGGCAGCATATGTACAAATGTGCTTTACACAATGGATGAATGTATGGATTGTGATAAGAGATGTAAGAGCCCCCAATAAAAGTATTTAATAATAATAATAAAATAAGCCAAGAATTGATTTAAATAGTTAGCTCTATAGAAAAATACAAATGGTCAGAAGCACATGCAGACATACCTATTATCATTAATCATTTAGAAAATGAAAACTCAAACCACAATGAGATACCATTTCACACCACTAAGATGCTTAGAATTTTTTGTTATTGTAAAAATATGTATGTATAACACAGTATTTACCAATTCAACACTCTTCAGGTGTTTAGTGACATCAATTACATGAATCATGTTGCGTAATCATCACACATACCCATTGCCAAATTTTCTGTCATCATAAACAGATATTCATACTTCTTAAAAAGTAATCTTTCAGCCACTCTGCCTACAGCAACCACTAATAAACTATAGCCTATATGCATTGGCTAGTCTTGTTACTTCAGATAAGTGAGACCATACAATATTTGTCTTAGTGTATCTGGTGTAATTCACTCAGCATAATTCAAGGTTCATCCATTTTGTATCATGTTTCGAGACTACTCTATAGCTATGATTAAAAATAAAAACATAATAAGTGTTGGCAAAGATGTGGAAAAATTGGAACCCTCTTACATTGGTGCATGTAAATTGATGCCACCGCTGTGTAAAAAAATCTGGAAGTTCCTCAAAGAATTAGCCAGGGACACCACCCCCCCCACCCCCAATGCTGCTCCTCAGTATCCATCAAAAGCAAAACCTTCCAATGCAGAGTGACCATCAGGGACCCAGGAGAACTGCCTAATCTGCCATCGCTTCTCCCCAGAAGGACTGGGGCTTCACACTGCCAGCCCTGTGGATAGCAGCTGAGCACTTAACCACTGCACCATCAGGCTCTGCAAGTGTCCCTTCAAAATCAGAGCGTAAATGTTTATAGCCGCATTGCCCATAAGAGCCCAAAAGTGAAAACAGCTGGAAATATCTGTCAGATGAATTGATTTTTAAAATTTGATATATAGTTTTTTTAATTTGATGTATTTTATACCATAGGCTCCCAAACTTATTTGGCCTACCACCTCCTTAAAAAACAAAAAATTACTCAGTGCCCTTTGGCAATTTAAAATTGTTTACTATAGCCCATAATCTAGAATAAGGTGTAGGGGTCTGCTTTTTCAGCTGCCACGCTCCCCCCCCCCCCCACCTCCAGGGCATGGTATCACCCACTTTAGGAACACTGATCTATACAGTGGAATAGCACTCAGCCATAAACAGAAATGAAGTCCTGATAACTGGTACAGTGGGGAACATTGAACTGTTACTCTAAGTAAAAGAAGTTGAGCACGTAACACTACACATTGTATGGTTCTTTTTATGTGAAGTGCCTATAATTGGGTAAATCTGTAGATGCAGAAAGTATATTAATAGTTGCCAGGGATGGGGCAAGGGGGCAGAAAATGACGAATGGTTGTTAATGGGACAGAGTGATATTTTTGGTGATGATAGCAATTTTCTGAAATTAGATAGTGGTAGTGAATGGACAACTTTGTAAATATGGTTGTATTTAAACCCACTGGATTATATACTTCAAACAGATTACTATTCTGGTATATGAATTCTATCTTGATTTTTAAAAAGAATTTTGTTACTCCTTTTGAATCATGTTAGCACCTGGATATTTGTCCGATTTCTGCACTAAGGTGGTCATAATGGGATGATTAAAATCCCGCAAAGAGACCCCTTTCTTCTGTGTGCTCACAGAACCTCAGGGAACCCCGGCGCTAGGGAAATGGACCATGTCGTTCGTCTCTGACGACATGGCATCGTGGAACCTCCTCACAGCCTCGTCTGCGTAATCTTAATGATGACGTCTGCTGTGTTCCTCACAGGAGTACTTCTAGCAAAAGAGTTTTAAAGTGCCTTTTAAAGGATGGTAGAAATATAGTGTCATTGTCATGTTTCTTACTGCATGTAAAGCCCTCAATGATATTTTGTATTATCCTGATTTGCTTTGCTTTCCCAAAGGAATCTCTCTGAAGCCCTTCAGATCTGCAACCACCCTCTGCGTTCCAGATCCCGTCTTCAATAGTGAGCACCACCACTCCCTGCTCCTGCCAACCGACGTCCCAGTGCAGCGGCTCCTGCTCAGTGCCTTCTCCGCACGCGGGCTCGTGCCTGGAGGTGGAGTCCAGTTTGAAGTCTGGTGCAGGTATTACAGTACAGAGAACCCAGGCCTGTGTCCCAGAGGCAGTGCACAGTCATAGAGCCTCCTCTCCCGAACCAGCTTCGGCTGAACTATTAAAAGGAAACTTAAGGTAGTCCCTTTGGCTCTGTTTTATATTATTTGGGTTTGACAGTGACGCTTGTCCAGATGCTTCTGAAATCTGTTCAATCATTGGGCCATAGTGAAAACTATCGTCTACATTTCTCACTAACTTTCGGAAGTGAAATCGCCTCATTTTACCATCTCGTGTCTCTTGAAACATCGCAATCTTTTCTCTGCTTTTCTTACTGCCTCATTTAGTCCAGGCTCTCATAACAGGGATTGCTTTTTAACTAGTCTTCTTGCTTCTCGGCTCATTTCTTTTCCTCTGTTCTGCCCACTGCCAGAAGAATAACCCATGTAAAATATAAATCTATCCTTGTCTTAGAAGATTTCCAGGAAACATAATTGCGTGAATAAAGATATTCAGCTTACCTATTGGTAGCCACCCCTAAGAAACCTACTAATGAGATTTAAAATTATTAATATGAAAGGATGGGTAAAAGCATCAGGGGGTATTCTCTGATGCATTCTCATAAGGATTCTTATTCTCAAAAGCATTCTCATAAGGAGCCCTGGTGGGAGAGTGGATTACATTGGGCTGCCAACCGCAAAGTCTGCAGTTCAGAACCACCAGCTGCTCCGTGGGAGAATGATGAGGGTGTCTTCTCCCGCACAGATGTAGTCATGGAAACCCTAGAGAGCATCTCTACGCTGCCCTGTAAGGTCAATATGAGTTGGCAGTAGGTTTGGTTTTCCTACTGCCAGAAACTTCTAAATACAATTTGAGAAAAACAGGTTTAAAGAGATCACCTATATTTGATTTACAACTCTGTGATCCAATAATGGAAGGTTTTACTTGAGGGGAAAAAAGAGAGATACTTGGGAATCCTTATTACCCCTCCAAATTCAATGAGACTTGACCTAAACATGGTTGAGCCTTGGGAAGGATTTCCGCTAGTTTACTTACAACCACTTTTATTGCTACAGAAAAGAAAGAACCTCTTAGGAGTGCTTACAACCAGAGATCCAGATCTGATTCAGATACCTCAGTTAGAAAGGCTCTGGGAAATGGGGCTTTGTCCTGAACACATAATTTGTGAGGTTCCTCTTGCACAGAACCAAAAACCCACTGCCATCAAGTTGATACTGCCTCATAGCAACCTTATAAGACAGGGTAGCACTGCCCCTGGGGGTTTGTTTCCAAGACCGTCACTGCGGGAGTAGAAAACCCTGTCTCCCTCCTGCAGAGAGACGAGCGGTTTCCCTCTGCCAGACTTTGCACATTGCAGCCCAGTGTGAAACCACTACACCACCAAGGTTCCCTCCTCCACATATTGGGCAGTAAATCCAGCCAGACAAGACCCCAGCTACATCACACTAGTCGGGGCCCCAAAGATAACTAGATATTGAAAAGCTGATCCTTGGGGCAGAGTGACTCATCCATCCACCTAAATCTTTCAACTGACCGTTTGTATTTACAGATATTATTATCCTAATGTGAGAGACCAGATGGTCGCTAAAGGAACCTTGCCACTCTCAAGGATCTGTGCCATGATAACCATGCAGCACCGTGAAGATGCAGGAATGCAGACCTTTAATCTCCCTTTAACCCCCAGGCTTGAGAACAGGGAAGATGTGAAGAACCAATCATCAGGTAGTTGGAGCCATATTTGTCTTTCCCTTTCAAAGTCAGTGTACATAAATAGTCCTTTCCCTCCAAATTAGTGACTTTTAATGAAGAAAGGGTACAACAAGCACTAAAATCCTGAACATGACACAGGCCAAGTCAGTTTTATTCTATTGTACATGAGATCACCACGAACGAGTTGGACCATCCCCAGCTGACAACCACCTTTTGTGAATCTGATGGAAACTATCCGACACCCTCTCTTTAGAAAAATGAGTATAGAATATACCTTGCAAATACCACCCGTAATTTTAGAAAATTCATAATTCCATGGATCTCTGTTGATTTCACCTTTAACATCAGGTATACTCAGAGAAATACTATTCCAAGGTAACATGAGCTGATGTGTAGAGGGACTTCAAAAAGTTCATGGAAAAAAGGGACTAAAAGAACAGAATTCTTCCACAAACTTTATGAAGCTGCTTCGTAGTTAGCATGAGCTAAGAACTCCATGTGGGTGGGGGGGGGGGAGAGGAGAAAGTAGGGGTTTTAAGCCATAGTATATACGTACTGATGTTTCCAACAGAGTGACCTCCCCTCCAAATAGATCATCAGATTAGGATTAGCCTCCTAAATCCAGTAACTGCGTGTTTGCTGGACTATCTGCCAAAACAAAACAATCTTACCTTTGCAAGATTAAGATGGAACTGACCCTCACTGATCAGCCTGTTCGGTGTTTCCTTTTAACCTCCTTCTTTAGGCTTGCTGGATGTGGGCCTCCGATACAGGCGTACTCCACGGACAGCAGAGGGAGCTCTTGCTGCCCGAACTGTTTCCATCTCAGTCCACATCATCAGAGCCTGTGGTCTGCAAGCAGCAGCCAAGTAAGTCAGCTTCAGAAAAGCCATTCTCAAACTTTTTCCCGTGTAGCCCATATGATAATCAGATACCGAAAAACCTTACATGTACAATTCTGTTTACTAATCACAACCCTCCTCCTTTCTTTTTCTGTTAAGAAAGCATTTCATAATACAAGTTAGTAAATCACTTGCAAGTTTTCCTATATTAGCTATTCTTGGTAATGTTGTCCCCTGACCTTCTCCAACAATCTTATCCTCTAGCCTACTTGACCCTTTACTCCTGTGGTCATATATATGACCTTAAGCCATGCCATAGCAGTCACTGCATCTCCTCTGTAAAACTGTTAAGCATTTCAGTCTCTCGAGTATAGCCTTCTAGCTTTCCAGCATGTCCCTCTTAGTCTGTTCTAAAAACATTAGCCAGCCATCCTGCTAAAATGTAAGGCAGTGTGTTAGCTCCGGTTGACTAGAGAAACAAATCCAGGGACATTCATATATGTGTAAGAGAGAACTTTATATCAAGAAGTAATTATGTATCAATAAAGCATCCCAGCCCAGTCCAGATCAAGTCCATAAATCTGATATTAGCCCATGAATTCCTCTTCAAACTCATGCAGCACATGCAATGATGCAAAATGCAGGAAGATCACAGGCCAGTGGGTGCAATGTCTTGTGGATCTAGTGGCAGTGGAAGCATCTCAGAGCTGCCACTGGTCTCTGAGTGGTTTCTCAGCAGCAAAGCGAAGCAGAGGGAGGAAGTTCCCAGAATCCTCATGAGAAGGCCATACCCACAAGGAGGCATCATCAGTCTGTGACCTGATAGGCTGGCCTCCACCCTTCTATTCTCAAGTTGACACAAGTTTATGTAACTGCCACAATCATGTTGACCTGCTTCTGCATAAAACCCACCATCGACTTACCATGTCATTCAAAGCAAAATCCAGTGGCTATAAGACCCTTCATGCTCTGACCTTCTGGTATTTCTGCTCCTCTTCCTGCTTATCCACTCTAGCCTCTGGCCTTCCTGTTGATTCTGAGCACACCGAGGTCTTTGTCCTGCAAGACTTGGTTTCTGTAGAGAAACATGATCTCATTCTGTGTGCACACTCAAAAAAACCACATGACTATTCTTTAGCATGTCAATTAAAGGTGTGTAGGTTCTGTCCTATCATGGTCCTCTGTACTAAGAAAGAAAAGCATCCCCTGCCATCTGGAGCTGGTCTCACAGCTAGACTTTGGTGTTTTCCTGTAGAACATAAAAACACTATTTCAAACACCCGCTTCGGCCAAGGCCACTCTGTGTCCATGAGGAATTGAGGCCAAAAACAAGACGAAGCACAAACAAAATACCAAAAAGCCAAAGATTCCCCTATCTTAACTTTCAAAACGTGACTGCTGCATCTTAACCGATTATAGCATTAGCCGTACTCTTATCTTCCCTTGGGGGCCCTGGTGGCATAGTGGTTACACCTTGGGCTATCATCCGCAAGGTCAGCAGTTTGAAACCATAGCCGCTCCACAGGGGCAGATGGAGCTTTCTACTCCTGTAAACAGTTACAGTCTCAGAGATTCACAGGGTCGCCCTGCCCTGTCCTGTAGGGTCACTCTAAGTCAGCAGCAACGCAATGGCAGTCAGGGAGCATCTTCCCTTCCTCTAGATAAGATTGAATAAGTGAGGTGTCACATGAGCCCAGCCTTGTAAGTCCTTCTGACACCTCTGATTAAGACACCCCATCATGCCCCATTGGGTCTGTTCTCCATTAATGTACATTCAGCTGCAGTTGAGTCGTCGTGGTCTCCAGCTGATGGCCTTGAGCTCTACAGTGGAGTGTCCTCCTGTCCTCAGAGTGGGCAGATGGGGGGTGTTTCTTATAACCTTCATTCTGGTTTACTAAGAAATCACATGTGGCTCCTCCATAAGGCCAGGCAGGAAGCGCGTGGCTGGCCTTTCTTCTTGGTCGCCTCAGAAGTAGTGGAGATGTGTTCCAGATAGGCAAGCTGATTTTTGATGTTGCCAGGGCTCCTCATTCCCACCCATCTTCCCTGCAGGGCTTTGGCCGAGAAGGAGCCCAGTCTCCAGTTCAGTGCTACATTTGGAGTCAACACCTTTGTCACCACTCACCTCTCCTTCCTGCCCAAAGGAGAGCAGCGTCAAACCCGCCCTGTGGCCTGTTCCTTCTGCCCTGAATTCTCCCATCACATCGAGTTCTCCTGTAACGTGGTAACTCAGCACTGCAGTGGAGAGGCCTGTTTCCTGGCAGAGCTGTTGGAGTTTGCAGAAATTACTTTTGCTCTTTATCATGAAGATACCAAGTCAGGTGAGCACTGAAGGACTGTGACCATGAGGATTAAGAAGGGCTCTGTCTTGCATGACACAGCCTTAGTGCTTGGTTGCTGGAGATGCATGGTGAACAAGAAACTGATCCAGGCCCCATGGGGCCTACTGAAGGAGGCAGCTTGATCTAGGATAACGAGTGTAGACATACGGTTTAGGGACCACATAGGAAGAGCATCCAACTGAATTTTAGAAGGTCAGCAAAGTCCCAGACTAGAAGTGAAACTCAGCTTCTGGTGCCAACTTGGTGGCCTTTCAAGAATTTTTTTTTTTTTTAACTTGGAAAACTCTGGGAGATAGCAAAATACTTTTGGAAGTATTCTTCTTTAAAGAAGTGAAGGTGTTTATTAAAAAACAATTTTTAAACTGTCATATGCCAGATAGTCTAGAGGGAAAAGAAGGCATTCTCTTTAGGAGAAGCATAAAAAAACCAAAACCAGTTGCCGTCAAATTGACTGAGACTCCTGGCAGCCCCATGTGTGACAGCATCACTCTGCTTCCAAGGCTGTTTTGTTTTCTTACCTAGCCTGCCAGGCCTTTGTTTTGAGAGATGTCCGGGTAGGCGCCAAGCTTCTGCCGTTCAGATAGCAGCTGAGCACATTAACCATTTGCCATAGGAAGTTGTTCTGAGAGTCAAGAGCCCTGGTGGCTGGCGTAGTGGTTATGCGTTGGCTGGTGGTTAGGTCAAAAAGCACCAGCCGCTCCACAAGAGAAAGCCAGGGCTTGCTATCCCGTGACCAGGTACAGCCTCAGAAACCACGGGGTCGCTTCTCCCCTGTCCTACCGGGTCACTCTGAGTTGGCATCGA
The DNA here is from genome assembly GCF_000313985.2 of Echinops telfairi. NCBI lineage: Eukaryota > Metazoa > Chordata > Mammalia > Afrosoricida > Tenrecidae > Echinops > Echinops telfairi. The sequence continues at coordinate 19,610,555 of NW_022105611.1, forward strand.
CTCCGTGGCAGTGAGTTGGGTTTGGTTTGACAGAAAGGAGAAACTGGGTTTTGGTACTAATGTAAAATTATCTGTACTTGTGGTTCTGTTGAAAAGCAGGGAGGATAGAATAAGCAGCCTTTCAAGAACTTGCCGAGCCAGGGGTTCTTTATTGATAGCTAGACAATTTTTATCATGAACATTTTCTTTGATTCCTAATTGTAGCCTATACCCAGACTTTAAAAACTGTTTATGTTTTTATATCAAATGTTTGGAAAATACAAAAAGCATATTACATTACTCTTAATTCATGTGGCCTCCCCTACTCAGTTCTCCTTAAACCAAACTGAACTTTCCACCTAACGTGTGACCATCGGGATAAGTATTGAGCAGGGCTTGTCATAAGAACTAGTTTTTCTTAGACTAGGGCTACAAGTAAGTGCACGCTCAAAACCCATTCATTTATCTGTGACTTAAATATGTCCGTGGTGGCTCATCATAAAGACATCCTTATTATTTTGTTGAAAGACGCTATACATTATCCCCGTGGGGCATATAGTAGTTCTATTGGTATTACCATTAATCTAGCTGGTGGTATAAAATTTAAAACTCTTGAGAAAAAAGGAAGTATACATATATGAGATAATTTTTTAGACCAAAATACATGGATTGTTGATTTGTACAGAAAATAATTTAGGTGACTGGACAGTATTTCCACTAACAATGAGGGTTAGAGAGAGGCCAAAACTTTAATGATGCTTATTCACAAAGGCGAAACCTGGGCTATAATGTCGTAAATAGGCGGTGAGTATCGAAATACCACGTCTCTGGTAGGTAGTCTTGAGCTGTCATTTATTGAGCACCTTCAAGGTAAGAATTCTGGACCAACGTCCAGTGACTTCCACATCCGTATCTTTGGGATAGAAGTCATCTGCTTCCCTCACTGAGGCATTTCAGCCTTACTCTCGTGGGAGCTTGTCCATTCCTTTAATCTGATAGCAATGTGCTTAAGGTAGCGTTCAGTTAAATTATTGGGAGTCCCAGGACAGATAGGACCCCTACCCCATCGCCTCTTGACTTGGGTTTCCAGCAAGGTTTACTGATCATTCTTGTAGAGGTGACCATGAAATATGGCAGGAACTGATTGGTCCTTATCCCTCTCTCCCCGTCATGGGAAACTCACCTGGTTGAGTTGAGGCCTCCCTTGTTGAAGTGGTTTTTAAGATGTACAAATAAAGGAGTGGAATAGTCCATGAGCTCTAGTGAGGCAAACTCCCTCATTGCCTGGGAAACTGGACTAGAAGATTAGAAGACTTGAGAACAGAAGCCGCCTTTGTCTTAGTGTTTATTTTATAGTAGTCGTCTCAGACAATATTTATTCTTTTGAGATTTGCTAAGTTGTTTCTTATGGAGATGACAGAGACATGTACATACACACAGATAAAGCCAATGTGTCAAGATGTTAATGAGTGAATTCAAGGGAAGAGAATATAGAAGTGTACTATAATAGTCTTAAAATTTTTTCAAAGTCTGACAGTTTTCAAAATAAAATGTTTAATTTTTTAAAATGACAGAGGGGATTCAAACTCTTGACTAAGCTATAAACAAGATGTCCCCTATCATCCAAACTGAGACTCAGTAAGTATCAGTAGAGGAGTGTATGGATATACTGTAGACACCGCTCTTAGTCAACAGCCCGGTTCTCTCTCTTGTTTGATTTAACAGCCAGTGATATAACCAGTCTCCACACATCCAAAGAGTATCTGCTTGGAGTAGTGAAGATTCCAACCAAAGAGCTCCTGGTCAAGAGGTCTGGTAAGGATTCTGGGTGATCGCTTCCTAGTCTTACTCTTTCCCATTCACTTCCACACAAGAGGGTATCTCTTGCTGGATCACCTTCGTAAGATAAACAAAAGTAATATGAGCCCTAAACAGAAGCTTCTCAATTCCCTCACATACTCAAAAGGTTTTCTTCACATTTTACATCCTCTCCTAAGCATTCTCAAGGTCATCTAATAGAGCGAAGAAGCTCAAAATATTACACTGTTATCTTCATCTTGGAAAGATGATGATGATGATATAATAATGAATATGGTGATACCCATTATATTGTGTAGCACTTGGTAAAACATTTGTTTGTGCTCTATGATAACCCTGCCTGGCAAACATACAGGATCGTATCATTTTTATTTGGCAGATGAAAAATTTAGGTGCAGAGAAGTTAAGTGATTTACAAAAATTATGCAGCTGGTAACTGCCAGGACTAGAAATTAAATCAGGATTTGCCCATATTACATTCTTCTTGCTAACTAGAGAAAAAGCAAGGATATGAAGTAATGCCCCAGAAGAATGAAACTACCAGGGAGGCAAGATGAGCTGTAACAAAAGCTGAGAGATGAGAGACTCAGGGCTCTCCCAGAATGACGCGCTAGTTTCATGGCAGGCCAAAGGAAAACTCGGCTTCCATCTCCTAGCCTTTGCTCTGTCTACCAAGGTCACTGCCTTTCAGATGAAGCACAAACTCACTGTGCATCTGTGCTTACATTCAGCTTCTACCCCCAAGGTGATGGCTCTGGGGTGAAGAGTGGTTAAGTCTGTTTTGTTTTGTGTTGTCTTGTATTTTGCTTGTAAGACGATAATTGAAAATCTTTCTTTTCTCCCACAAGGGATCTCAGGGTGGTATCCTGTCATATCTCCAGTAGATGGCATCCTGCCTCACAACCTGGAGCTTATGCAGAAGATGGTGGGTGGCCTGGAGCTTTCCGTTTCCTTCACCCATCCTGGAGACCGGGAGCGGGTGCTGGAAGCTGCTGAGCTGTTGGGCTGGAACTTTGACAATAACCTGAAGGATCTTGTCAATATGGACCAAGAGGAGCCAGCCACCGTCACCATCTCCACTCCCAGGCTCTGGCTGCCCATGCATTGTGTGCTGCTTGCCGGCCAGAAGCACCTCCACAGGAGTACTTACTGCTACCTGCGCTACAAGCTGTATGACCACAAAGGCTTTTGGACTCCTCTCAAGAAGCCTAAGGAATCTGCAACCAAAGACCAGGTCATGGTTACTTTCAAAGCATTCAAAAGAGCGGAGGTCAGCAGGGGCCCGTCCCTGCTTTGGTACTTCAGGGAAGAGAGGTTCGAGATCCAGGTGTGGCGGGCTTATGGCAATGATAGTGTGGAGCGGCCCCACCAGACTGACACCTGGATTGGCTCAGCCTACGTGGACCTGACCAGACTCGGGGAGAGGTCAGCGAGAACACTAACTGTCAGTGGTAAGTGAGGAGCCAGGCTCAGCTCATGTGACTGGAGCACCTGTTCTGTGTCAAACGTGATAACCCATCCCAGCCACTATTGTGCATAATCCTCCCAGTGCTCCTGTTCTACAAAACAAACCCATTGCTGTTGGGTCAGTTACAACTCGTGGCAAACCCTAGTGTTGAAGAGAACTGCTCCATAAATTTGTCTTCGCTATTATTTATATAGAATCATATCACCAGGCCTTTCTTCCTCAGCACCTCTGGTTGGGTTGGAACCATTAACCTTGATGTTAGTAACCAAGTGCAGAATCTTTGTAATGACCAGGAACCTTAGACCCATTTACAGCCATGGAATGGGAGCTCAGACAAGTTGGATAACCTGCCCAAGCTCACAAGCTAGTAAATGTTCTTCCATTATTTCATAATGAAAGTTTCATCATAATTTAGGAGTGTTTTGTTTAACTTGAAATTTCAAAAAGAAGACCATAACTGGCTGCTTTGAAAAGGGCCTTACAGGGTAGCAGTCCCTTGACAGGGTCGCTGGGACTCTGAGAACAGCCTCCGACCTTTGCCGTTGCAGAGTGCGTCCACCAGTCAGCAGCGCTCCGCACATCATGTAGGGCCTAGGCCAGGGGTCCTGAAACTGCCAGGTCACTGTCCCTCAGACCCGTTGGAGGGCCGGACTATAGTTTAAAAAAAAACACCTGTGAACAAATTCCTATGCACACTGCACATTTCTTATTTTGAAGTAAAAAGACAACGGGGCAAAAACACCCGGCGGGCTGGATAAATGTCCTCGGTGGGCCGCATGTGGCCCGCAAGCCGTAATTTGAGGACGCCTGGCCTAGAACCTTGTAAGAACTCAGCGAATGTGTTGAAAATAAAAATGTGTGCCTTTAGGGAACTACTTTGAATCAGATGTCTAAGAACCCGTCATACCATCTAGAAGGCTAGTCTTTTCATGACACCGACCAGGCTGTCCCTCCTGTCTGTTCAGCATGTCCTGGAGCTCTAAAGAATTGACCCAAAGAAAAGGAAAAAGCTAACATTTTGTGAGGGCCAGTATGTGCCGGATGCCTTTCTTATTAATTATTTGTTGATTTATGTACTTGATCCTGATACTTCAGAGATGAATATAAAATAGTTCCCGATTTCAGTGAGTTTACAGTCGACTGGGAAAATAGAGTAATAAATCAATCATGAGAGTGAAGCATGAGAACTATGTAATGGTTATTTCTGGTGGGGCCTGGAAGTACAGGGATGGGACCCCTCTTTATTTCAAAGGAGCCATCTCAGTGGGGTCACACTTCACCCGAGTTTCAAAGACATAAGAGAAGGGGAAAGGGAAGTATTTGAAACAGAAGCACAACATGAGTGGAGGCACAGAGACATGAAGCAGGTGGTTAGTACATGTTAGGTGTGATAAGGAATCTGGATTGGCTCGGTGAGAGAGGATGCATGAGGGGGAGGGGAGATGATGTTAAGCAGGCCGAAAGAGTACTATATATTACGGATCTGCAAAGCAGACGAGTCAGGATTTGTTTCTGGAGAAGGAATTAGAGGTGGCCAGACTGAATTCCTCACTCACATGATCACTAATGTCAACAATCCTATAATGTAGTTAGCTATTCTTTCTTCCGCTTGAGCAAAATGAGTCACACACCATATTTCAGCCCTGGTAACTTTGTGCTGGGCAGGTATGCGTAAGAGGAGGATTGAATGTGTCTGCCTAATCTTTTCCAAATTCTCTGGCTCTCTCTAGACTCAGCAAGTATAAGTCCGGCTCCATGGAGCCAAATTCTATATGCCTTATTTTATCTGGGCTGGTCTAAGGTTACCTCAGAGACTGCAGACAAGATTGTTTTTGCTCACTTGGCTTTTAACCTTACTTTGCTGAAGGAAATAGGTGTAGGATACTGGCTATAGGTTCAAGGATCAGAACTCAAGCATTTACGGAATGACATCAGAAGTAGTTAACTTTTTAAGTCCTCTATTTCTCCCATACTTCACATCACACTAATGCAGTGGTTCCCAACCTTCTTAATGCCGCAACCCTTTTACACAATTCCTCATGTGGTGGTGACCCCCAACCATAAAATTATTTCGTTGCTACTTCATAACTATAATTTTGTTACTGTTGTATTAGTCTGGGTACTTTAGAGAAACAAATCCACAGAAACTCATGTATAAGAGAGAGTTTTATATAAAGGTCAAGTGCACATCAAGAAAACATCCCAACCCAGTGTGGCCCAAGCCCACAAGTCCAACATAAACCCATTAACCCATATGGTCCAACACCAATCCACAAAGTCCTCCTCCATCTCACAAAACAGACACAATGATGCCGACTGCAGAAGGAAAGCCGAGTCAGTGAATGTGTAAGCATCTCAGCACTGGCAGGGGTCTCCACACCTGTGCTCCAGCACCCAGGGTTGCATCGGGGTAGGTCCATGTGGCTTCTCCTTAGAGATGTCTTGCAGAAAGTGAGCCTTGTCAGTTGAAGCAGGGGACTAGCTAAGGCACCTGCACCCTGGTCCGACCATCAGAAAGCAAGAGACCCGAGAACTCTAAAGGCGAGGCTCACTGAGCCATTTATCTCTCCACCCTTCAATTAGCCCCACATGGGTTTATCGGCCAGCTTGGCACAATAAACTAACTCGACTGTTAGGAATCCTAAAGCAAATCGTAATGTGTTTTCCGATGAGGTCGTGCCCCCCAGGTTGAGAACCACTGCACTAATGTAAACTTTTTATCCTGACGGTCTTATTTGTACTAGGCATGGCATTTGATTGTTGTTTGTTGAATGGGTGAACCATTCCCTCTAATTGCCCATCTTATCTGTTAAGGATTACATTTTGCCCCTCAAAAATGTTATAATTCCTTTTATGCCTGTGATTATAACTTCATTTGGGAATGAGTTGTTTGGTTATGTTAATGGTGCACGATCGGCATGAATGTGTCTTGAGTCTATCTTTTTTGAAATATCCAAAAAACAAATTCACTGCCATCAAGTTAATGCCAACTCATAGCAGCCCTAACAACAGGGTAGAACTGCCCCTGTGAGTTTCCGAGGCAGTAACTCTTTACAGGAGGAGAAAGTCCCATATTTCTCATGAGCACCGGGTGGCTTCAAACTGCTGACCTTGCAGTTAGCAGCCCAACACATGCCACTGTACCACCAGCACTCTTTTTGGAGCTATAAGAGAGAATAAATAAGCAAGCTGAGCTAGCAGAGATGGGGAAAGAGGCTTCCAAGCCACAAGAAGACTGCCCAGGAGCAAAAGCTCAGAAGAGACAAGGGCCTTCCCCCAGAGCCAGCAGAGAGAGGACTTTCTCGTAGAGCTAGCTGCCATGGCTCAAACTTCTAGCATCCTAAACTGTGAGCAAATTTCTTTCTGTATGTCAGAGCCACACCCCACCCGCCCTTGTCGTGTTTCTGACACAGCAGCACAAGATGGCCAAGACATCATCCTTCCATGTCGTTTCTTGAGATGAATTTAATGTGTTGCTTTGGGCTTTTCTCCTATCCATGACTCGCCCTTGCTTTCTACTTGTGAGGGTTTTAATAAATTAGACACATTTCATTTTGAAGAAAACAGGCCATTTGAAAATAGAAGATGGGAAAAATTAGATACTATCATTCGTGAATCAACTATTTCCAGCTTCCTCGATTGAAATGAAGCCTGTCTTTTCTAGGAAGCATACTTTGACATTCTGAAGAACTGTTAGTTCCCTCTGCTCTATAAGTTAAATCCCATTTTAATTTCCAGCAAACCAGTAAGTTGCAAATTCATGACTTTAACTCTGCTACTTACTGGGAGAGTGATCTTGGACTGTTTAGTTAAACCCCTCTGGATTCCGGTGATAATAAAGACTCACAAATTTGAATT
>NW_022105611.1:19617957-19660617 GCF_000313985.2 Echinops telfairi
TTGGTCCCTGCTGCTAAGTCTCTGTCTTCTTTCTTTAGGTGTATATCCTCTGTTTGGACGAAATGCTGCCAACCTCTCAGGAGCTGCTCTGCGAGTTCATGTGATTCTTTCCTCTCTTACTCCACACCCTGAGCCTACTCGGGAGCTGGACTCCATGGACTGCAGCAGCCACAGTGAGGCTGAGCAGCTCCCCAGAAGGGATGAGGTCCAGCTCTCTCCCCAACATGGTGACCAGGAGCCTCCTGCCTGCACCCAGGTCCCCTGCAGCAGCAGCACCGCAGCTGGAGATGGTTCAGCCCCGGAGCACCCTGCTGAGCGGGACAGAACATTTGCAGTCAGCATCCTGGTAGAAAGAGCAATGCACTTGAGCTTAAAAGGTAAGCTCAGCTCAGGAACATGTGATTTGACTACCCAGTACCCACATGTGGTTTTCTTCATGATTCTATCAAATGAGGGCAAGATCTCTAGGAACTGTTAATCCTCTTAATCAATAATTATTGTATTTCTCAACCCTAAAGGTGTAAGCAGAATGAATGTCCTTTTGAGTTTTAGTGAACCTTCATGATTTATTCTAATTTTGAATATCATAAAATCCCCATTCTGGGAACTTGAGGATCAATGTAGATACTTTGTACCAAATCATGATGTGTTTTTAAAAGTACTATTTCCAGAAGAGACCTGTAGACCTCACCAGACTGCCAAAGTTGTCCAGGGCACACAAAAACTCTTCTTGACGTTGAGGATAGCTCCTCCCGTCATCATCCGCTACCGTTGTGCTTGGGGAAACGTCCATCTCGGAACCTGTGGTTTTGGTGTTCACTGTGTAGGAACTACTCGGACGTCAGTCAGATCTTTCCTGAAAAGTCACTGTCTCCCAGTGAGGTTTGCTTGGCCACCCCATCTAAAGTGGCATCACCTTTTCTGTTCTCCTTTCTTGCTTTGTTTTTGTCTGTAGTCTTTCTGTGTTTTCTATCTTTCTCAGAACATTTAAGTCCGACAGAGGCAAGGATTCTTCATTTACTGCCGAAAACTCAGCATTTAAAACTACATCTGGCCCATAATAAGCAGCAGGTATTTGTTATTTCCAAGACGTGATACAGGATCATGACCTCTTACTCAGGGAATTTCTGTCACCTTACTTCCATCCTCATTGCCACCTTCTTCAAACCTAGCCCAATAGTGGCTGCTTCTAGTATTTCCTTCTGACACATCTTCATTTGCCCCATGAGTATGTCCAGTCAACAAATCTGACCTTGATTAAAATCAGTTGCTGGCTTCCTGCCACCTGCGAGTAAAGGCTGGGCTCTAACACAGCGCAGGTGCTGCCAGGCTAGCCTAATCAGTCTTTCAGCCTCAGCTTTCATCTTTTCTTTTATTCCAGTGTGCTTTTTGCCGTGCTCCCTTCTCTCAGCTGTGTCCTCCCTAGACTCTCCATATCCATTTCCTTTCCGTATCCTTCCAAGAGGTAGACCAAAGGAGCACCAACACTTCAGAGCCTGCCCTTCAGACCCACCTCTACTAGGCAAAAAAAAAATCCCTGTGTTCCTCTTTTGTGTCATTTGTTAGTTTGTACTGGAGGCGTCTGGTAATGTGTCTCTCCACCAGGCTCTTCCCGTTTGTTTTTGTGTCCCAGCATCCTGATCCTCACAATGCAACAAAGCAAACGGAACGTCCTCCTGTTTTGTGACAATGAGGCTCCGCACCTCTCACTTGTTAGTAGGTCTCCTACTATTACCTGCATCCAAGGGGTCGTCCCACTGGGAGGAGTCTCTGTTGTCTCCTGAATCCCACCCTTGTCTTCCTGCTTTTTCACCAAATGTCAGCCAGGCACGGTGCCGGCCTCTGAAAATACAGGCCAGTCTATTCTCTCTCCAAAATTTGCTTTCCAAGTGATGCCACATGGTAAAGAGTTCTGGAGTGGTGTCGTGAGAACTGAGATTTGGTTTGGCTGAGCCATTAACTTGCTTTTTGACTTTGAACAAGCCCATTTCCCCTTTCCTTGCCTCTAAAATGCCACGGCCCTGCAAAACCATTGCTCAGATTCTTTCCAGCTCCCCTTTGAGGAGGAGAGGCGGGGCAGCGTGTGCCCACTCACTGTGAGGCTGTTACAAATTGCCGAGCTTTTTCAGAACTCCTGCAGACGCTTCCCTTGAGCCCACACTGGCTTCCTGCGTGCCTCTAGCAGTTCTTGCAGCTGCGTCTGCCCCTCTGCCACCGTGGAAACCTTTCCGTGCAGGATAGGAGGCAAGTACAGCACTGCCTGCAGAGGAGTCATTCACATTTGCCCTCAGTAAAGCTGAAACCTAAAACATCTTGTGACCCTGAAAATGAAAAAGCTCTGGGACATTTTTTGTTAGGAAAATGACCCAGCCAGACAAGGTGAGGTGTCCCTCTGGGTGCCCAAGCCCTCTATGCTTCTGACTTAATCGTTTTCTGATTGTATTGTAAGATAATAATGCAGTCTTACTCTGTATCTGCATCCTCCCCCCCAACAGGTGTCCAACCTGACTCACCTGTGCAAGGGCTTCACACAGAGGAGGTGTCAGTTAAGGTCTGATTAATAGAACTCAGCTGAAATTTTTAAACCTAGAAGTTGGCCAGTGCTTGTTGGGAAAGCTTCCGTTCATTCTCTACAGGCCAGGTGGGGGAGCTCAACTCTTAACCAGGTAGAAGTAGAAACACTGATTCAGTGGGAACACCTGGAGGAGGAATCAGAAAACCTGCTGGATCTGCCAAATGCTAGTTAACCAGCTGTGCGACTGGGGCCAGCCACTTAACACCCTCAGGAGCCTACGTGTGAAACGGTAGACACCGATCCTGTGTGATGCTCCGGGCTGTCATTACACATGTTGGGTGTGTAAGAAAGCAGTTTGCCAGCTGTAACTTCCAGATACAAGGGACTATGCATCTCATTGGAACAATTATGCCTTTCTTAAAGCATAGAACCACTTTTCAGACTTATATAAAACAGGAAATTTGGTGAAAATCCCTAAAATTTGGGCAAACTGAATCGCCTCATGTCCTCTTAACTGCTTTCTATGTGTGCCCAACCCCGTGGGAGGCATAGCGACTTTTTGATGAGTTGTCTCTAAAAATGTTTCCAAATTTGACCTTTTTTAAAAGTGGTAACCAGACCCGGTTGAATTTCCATCCACAGGGAAACCTGACAGATCTGCTTTCCCAGCCTGATTTCTTTATTACCTACCTGCTTGTTTGGCTAAAAGGAGTATTCCACTTTAAGACCAAGGTTCATTCAGCTAGAAGAACAGAATGGGACCTACAAGGTGGAATGGGCTTATAGATTTGGAGAAACATTGAGATAGATAGACAAGAGTTTAAATCCTGGGCAGTGTTTGTTCCCCTGGGCCATATGAATTCTATTCCAAACATGCTTCTTTTTCTTCTTTTAATGTATAATCCTGAGGGTTATAGCATTTTCAAGCCGGGGGAAATGCTGTAGAATATTTAGAGCCTCATACCCACATACCATATGGGAATGAGTTAACTGGGCCTGAAGACTAAGAAGACATTTCACTCAGTTGGCAAAACAGAGTTCATAAAGGTAGTGTTCTACACCCGTTTGATGATTAGCTTCCGGGGGGTGGGGGTTGGGGGCAGATCTTCAGAGCACTGTGAGTGGCCATTTAAGGTACAGTTTTTGGTCTAGAGCAAAGGAGAGTGAATGAAACCAAAGACACAAAGAAATTAGTTGGAAAGACTAATGGCCTCCTCAGACCACAGCCTTCTCTAGCCTGAGACCAGAAGAGCTAGATGGTGCCAGGCCACCACTACCAACCTCTCTGACCAGAAATAAAGCAAAGGCTCTGTTAAAATGGGAGGGAATTGTAAAACAAACTCAGATTTCTAGAAGACCAGACTTACTGGAATGATCGAGCCTTGGCAAAGCCCCGAACTATCGCCCTCAAGACACCCTTTTGACCTGAAACTGAAGCCACTTCCAGAGATCACCCTTCAGCCAAAATTGTAGATTGGCTTAGAAGATGGACAGTCACGCCCATGAAGATCGTGCTGCTTTGGACAGCGAAGTGGCACCAGAAGGGCAGCATTTGCTCAGGAGCAGAGAGGAGAGGGCGAGGACGGGCAGGGAAACTGAAGGGATGAAAGAGGAAAGGCAGGCTGGAAATGGGGAGCGGCCGACACATCCTGGGGACCCAGCAACCATCAAGGAACAGTTGGAACTCTTGGCTGGGAAACCAATTTGCGCTCTGCATTTGCACCTGAAGCACAATAAAATGTTGGCAAGGGGGAGGCGTAGAGAATCTACATTCTGTGACCAGTTGCTGTTGAATCGGTCCCAACCCAAGGCTACCCCTTGAGAGTCAGAGGAAAACTTCTCAGGGACTCGTTTTTCAGAAATGCATTGCCAAATCTGGCCTCCCAGGTGCCTCTGGATGGAATTGAACCTCAACCTTTCAGTTAATTAGCCACATGTGCTAATTGTTGACACCACCTATCTTGTTGGCACTCCCTATCTTATAAAGAGTCTTTTTCATCCAAGACTGTTTGTTGTTAATATCCAGGGCTGTCCAGAAGAATTTTCTCCGATGGAAATGGTCTCGATCTTTATGGATACACGGGACCATCAGAAAGTTCATGGAAAAATGGAGTTGAGGGTAAACACGGAATGGCATTTTTCCATGAGCTTCTTAAAGCCCTTTCACACTGTAAAATTGCCACTAGCTACATTTAGCTATTAAGCACTTGAAGTGTAACGAATGTAACCAAAGAATTAACATTTGAGTTTTATTTAATTTTAATTAAAGTTAAATAGCTGTGTGTGGCTAGCAGTTTATCATATGCATAGTTCAGATTATCTAATATCAAATAAACCACCTTCATTTCAGTTTTTTTGTTTTTGATATTTTATTATGGCTAGGGTGAAGTCTTCAGAGCAAATTAGTTTTCCGTTTGGTAAGATGTGCACCGTTGTTTCTTGTGAGTTACAGACCCTCCGTGGAAAAGCTCCCTTCCCACCTCCTCTCTGGGGTCCCCATTTCCATCCCTTTCCGGTTTCTTCCAACCTTCTGAACTTTGTTTTTGGGCAAGTACTGCCCTTTTGATCTCCTCGATTATTCTGACTAGTGCACTCCTCATGAGTATTATTCATTTTATAGGTCTGCCAGTTGTTGAGCTGAAAGGTCATTTTATATTTTCATAAAGGATATGTGACTGAACCCTCCACGTTGAAAATCTGATCTTGTAAAAATTAACCTTAGGCATTCTTATCAGCACATTGTTTGACCTTTGTGAGCCCCGCAGTCAAGGCAGTAAAGGCGATGGTTCAAAGGATGCACTTCTACAGCCAAAATACTTGAATACTGACCCTCAGTTCCACCATTGAATGAATTACGACGTTATGAGATTTACTCTCTCGACCCGTTTTCTCGTCCACGCAAGCTACCCATTCCTTGGGACTGTGGTAAGGGTTGCTGTTGGCAGGTGTGGAGCTCATGTCCACTGAGGGCGACCCCGTGACCCAGAGAAGAGCTACTCCACAGGGTCCGCGCCTGTCGTCTTTCTAGGGTCACATCACGGGATCTTCTTCCCCTCGAGTAGCTGAAAGGTTTGAACCACCAATTTTTCACATAGCAGCCAAATGCTTAACCATCGAATCAACTGCAAGCGATCCTTGTTGTTTAAATGAGTTAGTGTAGGTAAAGTACCTAAAACCTAGAGCTGGGTACACAGTAAGTGATAGTAAATATTAAGTACTATTAGTATTATTTCTGATCCTTATGGCATCTGATAGGCGGTGTAAGTATAATGTGCCCTGTTTTACAGTGAAGGAAGCTGTGGCCTAGATAGTCCTTTCCCAAGGTCGCACTAAATGTATATGACAGTGCTGATAATTTATCATCTGACTCTTAAGTCCAAGGCTCTTTGCAGCCCTGTCTTTTGCTGAATCCGGTATTTTCCAGTGTCCCACAAAGTGCTGAAAAGAAGGAGCTCAAAAAGATGTGAGAAGTTGCTTATCTCTTGGAAAATATTTGTGAACCTTATCTTGAAAGGACAATTACAGTAGCAGAAAGGTCACTGGAAACAGTTCAGATACGGGGAATAGGTCTAGTAAAGGCCCAGAGGTAGGAAAGCTGGGAATGGCCCTGCTTGCACCTCTACAGGGGGAGCCTTCCAGTGCTTTCTTCTGGTAACCTGTAGTACACTCACTCCATTATGTTCACTTTCAGGAATCCCCTTGACGGAACGGAAAGTGTCAGTACCCAGTTGTTGTGTATCCTTTGCAACAGCCGACGAGCCATCTCCTATATACACCCAAGTGGTTGAAAACACAGATTCCCCCATCTGGAATTTTCAACAGCAGTCACGGTTCGTATTTACTGACATTCTGTCACCCTTCCAGAATCCTGCACCAGGATGGTGCAGGCCTGTGCAGTGTTTCATTCTGCTGTGCATTGGGTCAGTGTGGTTCATAGCTAACTCGATTGGCAACAACCACAAGACATGGTGATGGAGCAGTGCTCAGCAATTGCTGTGTGTTCAATGTTTTGTAATTTGAAAGGCTGGGCTGAGGCAGCCTCTAGAAATGCAATGCATCAAAGAACCAAAACTCATAGCATTGTGTGATCACCTTCCAGATACGATCGCTGAAGACAAATGTGTGCATAAGCAAATGTGGTGAAGAACGCTGATGGTGCCCGGCTATCAAAAGATATAGGGTCTGGGGTCTTAAAGGCTTGAAGGTAAACAAGCGGCCATCTAGCTCGGAAGCAACAAAGCCCACATGGAAGAAATACACCAGCCTGTGTGATCACAAGGTGTCAAAGGGATGAGGCGCACCAGGCATCAAAGAACAAAAAAGCATATCATTGTGAATGAGGGGGAGTGTGGGGTGGGGACCCAAAGCCCATCTGTAGGCAACTGGACATCCTCTTATGGAAGGGTCATGGGGAGGAGATGAGCCAGTCAGGAGGTAGTGTAGCAATGATGAAATATAAAACTTTCCTCTAGTTCCTAAGTGCTTCCTCCCCACCCACTATCATGATCCCATTTCTGCCTTACAAATCTGGCTGGACCAGAGGATGTACTCTGGTACAGATAGGAACTGGAAACACAGGGAATCCAGGGAGGATGATCCCTTCAGGACCAGTGATGAGAGTGGCGATACCGGGAGGGTGGAGGGAGGGTGGGTTGGAAAGGGGGAACCAACTATAAGAATCTACATATAACTTCCTCCCTGGAGGAACAACAACAGAAAAGTGGGTGAAGGGAGTCGTTGGACAGGGGAAGATAGGACAAAATAATAATTTATTTTAAAAAAAGAAAAAATTATCAAGGGTTCATGAGGGAGTGGGGAGTGGGGAGGGAGGGGGGAAATGAGCTGGTGCCAGGGGCTTACATGGAGAGCAAATGTTTTGAGAATGATGAGGGTAACGAATGTACAAATGAGCTTTATACAAGTGATGTATGTATGGATTGTGATGAGTTGTATGAGCCCCCAATAAAATAATTTTTTTAATGCAATGAAAACTAAGGACTACGCTGAAACAATCCCTACTGCCATTGAGTGGATTCTGACTTCTCATAATCCTATATAAGGTTTCGAAGACTGTAAATCTGTACGTGAGCTGATAGCCTCACCTTCCTTCCACAGAGTGGCTGGAGGAGTCGAACAACTGACTTTGAAGTTAGCCATTCAGTGCTTACATGACATTACCACCAGGTCTCAACTATGGTGAGCTCCTGGAAATTAGATAATTCAGTACACAGTAGCCAGGTTACTTCACTGACATATCAAATATGTCCAGAAGACTGGACACCTGAAAGCTGAGTTCTAACTCTCAAATGTGATGTTTATTCAGAACCTAACTTTTGGGTTTTTTCCAATTTTTTAAAAATCATTTTATTGGGAGCTCGTACAACTGTTATACAATCCATACATACATGCATTGTGTCAAACACATTTGTACATTTGTTGCCCTCATCATTCTCAAAACATTTGCTTTCTACTTGAACCCTTGGTATCAGCTCCTCATTTTCCCCCTCTCTCCCCACACCCTTCTCCTTCATTAACTCATGATAATTTATAAATTTTTATTATTATGTCATGTCTTACACTGTCCGATGTCTCTCTTCACCCACTTTTCTATTGTCCATCCCCCATGGAGGGGGTTATATGGAGATCCTTGTGATCGGTTCCCCCTTTCTACCTCACGTTCCCCTTCTCCTCCTGGTATCACTACCCTCATTATTGGTCCTGAGGGGTTTATCTGTCCTGGATTCCCTGTGTTTCCAGTTCTTATCTGTACCAGTGTACATCCTCTGGTCTAGCCAGATTTGTAAGGTAGAATTGGGATCATGATAGTGAATAGGGAGGAAGTATTTAGGACCTAGAGGAAAGTTATATGTTTCATCATTGCTACACTGCACCCTGACTGGCTCATCTCCTCCCCACAACCTTCCATAAGGGAATGTTCAGTTGCCTACATATGGGCTTTGGGTCCCCACCCCGTACTCCCCCTCATTCACAGTGATACGATTTTTTGTTCTTTGATGCCTGGTGCCTCATCCCTTTGACACCTTGTGATCACACAAGCTGGTGTGTTTCTTCCATGTGGGCTTTGTTGCTTCCAAGCTAGATGGCCGCTTGTTTACCTTCAAGCCTTTGTTGCTTCCGAGCTAGATCGCCGCTTGTTTACCTTCAAGCCTTTAAGACCCCAGACGCTATATCTTTTGATAGTCGGGCACCATCAGCTTTCTTCACCACATTTGCTTATGAATCTGCTTTGTCCGGAAGGTGAGCATCATGGAATGCCCATTTAATAGAACAAAGTGTTCTTGTATTAAGGGAGTACTTGAGTGGAGGCTCAATGTCCATCTGCTACCCTAATACTAAACCTACAAATATATGCACATAGATCTATTTCCCCATTTCATATATAAATATATGTATATGCCTATATTTAGACCTCCATAAATGCCCTTTGCCTCCTAATTCTTTCTTCTATTGCTTTTACTTTCCTCGTGTCCCACTGTTAATGCTCAGCCTTCATTTGGGTTTCAGTAATTCCTCTTTGTTACATTGCCCTTGATCATGCCCTGCCAGGCCTCCTACACCCTCGTCGCCATCGATTTTGCATCAGAACCTAACTTTATAAACTTGGTGAAGGGATATTCCCAGTCTCCAAGGAGATTCATTGATTTTTTTCCCCCGTGTGTAAACCTTTTCTTGTTTTTGTTTTAAAATAGCAGTCTCAGGCAATAGTTGTCCTTTTGTGATCGACTTTTTTCCGCCTCTCTAACGTCCTCCCAGTTTATCCATGTTGTGAGATGGTTCTGGGATTCCTCTCGAATCTTTATCATTGCATAATATTCCGTAGTGTGTATGTAGCACTCCACTCTTTACCATTCATTTGTTGATGGACACTTAGATTGTTCAAGGAGGTTATATACTTTGTTGGTACAGGACAGGTTAGACGAATAATGAATTATGATACTGTTTACAATTTCTTTGTCATAAAACTTTTTATTTGATCTTCCTAGCAATCTTTTAAGATTGATCATATTGTTCCATTTAGCAGATGAGACAGCCAGGATCAAAGAGGTTAAGTGCATGTCCACGGCCACTTAGCCATTAATGGTAGATTGAAATCCAAAGGTGGGTCTTTTTGACTCCAACTAGAATTCTGATCTCTGACATTGTCCTCCATTCACTTCAGGATGCTACCTCCTGGTCTTGAAGCAGGTTCTCTTCAGTTCCCTAGTGGTGTGTAGGAAGAGACTTACGAAATTAAATCTTTGTGTGCCCTGAATCTCCGTCTTGCTCACCTAGAGTAATGAGCCTTGGTTCAGCAGCTTTCCAGATACTTACCAGTAATTTAAAACTGCATTCACTTAATAAATAATTACCAAAGTGCTCAAGGAATCCCTTCTTAATCTGCTATGAAAGTTGACCGCTGCCTCATTTGGGTATCTTGTCTTGTGGCTTTGGAGTCAAGGAAACCAGGTTCAAATCCCAGGCTGCCACTTAGTGACTCTTGTGAGACCTTGAGCAAATCACTTTACCTCTCTGAGACCAACTTGACCATCTATAAAATAGAGGTACCAATACTCATGGCATAATCTTTTGTGAAGATTAAATAGATATTAAAAATCCGTCACCCTTTCTGGCCAAAGATAGAAACTCAGTAAATGTTCTTTCCTGCGCCCCCCCCCCAATTTTTCTTTCTCATAATCTTCCCACCCCTATAGTGTAAGAATCCCTACTTGTTCCAATAAGACTGTTCATTCCTTTGCACATTCCCTCCTCTGAGAGCAACAGAGTGAGTGTGGCAGAATTTCTGGGAGAATTTGGAAAAGCACAGGATTGAGTAAGCCTCTGTTCAAGCCTTAGCAAGTCACCTCTCTGAGCTACCATCCTCTCGTTTTAACTGTGAAGATAGAAATCTAGTCTAGAGGTCATGAAGTGGTATTTGAGAGAGCGCTTTGAAAACTACAAGATACTCTTCTCATCTTAAGTTTTACACTACAGGAGCTTCCTCACAGTTGCTTTATCATCATTTTTCTTTTCTTCTTTTTTTTAACCATTTTATTGGGGGCTCTTATCATAATCCATCTATCCATCCATTGTGTCAAGCACATTTGTACATATGGTACCATCATCATTTTCAAAACATTTTCTTTCTACTTGAGCCCTTGGTATCAGCTCATTACCCCCTCCCCCACCCTCTCTCCCTCCCCACCCTCTCTCCCTCGTGAACCCTTGATAATTTCTTAATTACTAGTTTCTTCATGTCTTACACTGACCGTTTTTCTTAATAGGTTATCAAAAGAGCTCCTTCTGGACCCACAACAGACCTTGGTCTTCAAAGTTTGGCATAAAGGAGGTATGAACGTTGTTCCATGAGTGTCTGTCTCATGAAATAAGCTCACATTTTGTTTACAATTGACCAATCCTCATCTTTTTCTAAGCAACAAAAACCATGGCAGTGATGGAACACATAGGCAAGGAGGCGTCAAAAGTGTCATAGGAAAATGCCATTATTTCTTAATTCCATTTCTCTGTGACCCTTTTGAAAGCTCTCCCACCCCACATGTACTAAAGGTTAATCCCACAAAACTTCATGTTCTTTCAACTTCTCTTAAAGGATTTAAATTCTTAAGAGATCCTTTTGTTTATATCAGTCAAAAGAACCATCATGTCCAGCATGCCACACAGAGGTGATTTCTGCCCCTTTGTATGATGGTATACCTTGTATTGACTCTGGCTAAGTAACTAAGACCCACACATTCTTGGCAACACTCCAGTCTAGAGTCTAATTATTTTAAGAGACTCCCCAGGAGGGAAGTGCTGACTTCATGGTCCTTGGCTACGATGTATTAAAAGGCAGAGTGTAGAAGTGTTAAGAATACAGACTCTGAAGCCAGACTCTCCAGATCTAGCAGTGTGACCTCAGATAAATGACTTGACCTCTGTCCTTTAGTTTTCATGTGGGGATAATAATAGGACTACCTAAATGGACCTTTGCAAGAATTCAATGACTGCCTGCCTGACAGTAAATATCGTTTCGGGGTTTTTTTTAATCGTTTTATTAGGGGCTCATACAACTCTTATCCCAATGCATACACACATCAGTTGTGTAAAGCACATTTGTACATTCATTGCCCTCACCATTCTCAAAACATTTGCTCTCCACCTAAGCCCCTGGCATCAGCTACTCATGTTTTCCCTCCCTCCCTGCTCCCCCTTGTCTCAGATTTTGGATAGGTTTTGTTTTGGTTTGAGGTTGCTTTTTGGTTTTGGTGTATTACAGTGTACTAAGCTGTGCAACCATCTGTAATCCTGCAGGTAAAAGTATAATTAGTCCAGTTTTATAGGAATGCAAACTGAGAGCCAAAGTAGTTTCGTAGCTTGACTGAGGCCATAAACCTACCTGTTAAGTTGTAGAACCAGCTATCAGTTGTAGAACCCAGCTTTCACTGTCTCTGTGCCTGTACTGTTAGTACTTTACCATGCTTGTAAAGTTAGATAACTCAGAAGAAAGAGGGGTGAGGAGAGAAGAGTATAAACAGGAAAATATAAATCCCTCATCATTCCAAGAGTGGTGGTCTTTTAAGGGATATTTTTCAAGATCCACTTCTTGAGGAAAATCACAGGGATATGAGATCCCAGAGAAAAGAGCAGGGTTCCTGAGTTGAGAGGGGCTCTTCTGTCGGCTATACCAAGAGTTCCAAGCTCAGTGTGTTTCTCTTCCTTATTTAGTGCAGCTACCACAGAAATCTAACACGTGGATTGCTCTCTTTACTTATGTTTGTTTTGTTTTAAGTGGATTTATTCTATTTTAGGAGCCCAGAAGTTGGAATTCAGAGTGCCATCTCTAGAGAAAGACTCTCTCTCTCTCAACTCTGGGCGAAGGTGTTTGTCTGCTTCTTAGAAAAACCAAACACCATGCCATCAGGTTGATTCCAGCTCACAGTAACTGTAAAACGGAAGGCTGCCCCTGTGGGCTTCTGAGACCGGCTTGACAAGAGACGAAGTCTCATCTTGCTCCCTCAGAGCAGCTGGTGGTTTCAAACTGCACACCTTTTGGTTAGCAGCCCAACATGTAACCACCACACCACCAATCTCCTCTCTTCTGCTCATTTATTTCATCTCTTTTATATTTCAAAAGGGATTGAGCCAAAATACCCTTTTCCACTAACCCTGCCTCGTCAGTGTGACCAAACAACCCAACTCAAATGGGATTAAAACACAGCGTCGAGGTAGGGTGTACAGCACATACAGCAGGGGACATAGTCCATCCAACGGCCATGCAGAAAGGGAATTCATAATAGCCAAAAGAGGCTCTCATTTTCACCTCATTCTCTATCTTCCCTGATGGCTTTAGAATCACTGACCTCCTTCCTTCTGTGTACAGCTCCGAACCTCCGTGGGCATGCTCAGCCCTGAACCTCCGTGGGCATGCTCAGCCACACATGTCTCTTCTCTTGTCCGCACAGATGAGGAAAGGGTGATTGGCTTTGCCTCAGTGGACCTCTCCCCACTTCTCTCTGGCTTCCAGTTTGTCTGCGGCTGGTACAACATCACAGACTTCGGGGGAGACTGCCAGGGGCAGATAAAAGTTGCCATCTCCCCTCTGGAGAGTTTGATGCACTTCAAAGAAGAAAGGCAAGCAAGACGTGGAGTGGAGACCCTCGGATCACTGGTACGTGTCCTGCGTCACACGCCTGGTCAATCAGGGATCTAGTGAACAAAACCAAGGAGAAGATCTTTTCCACACGTGTGGTGCTTGCCCATCTACACAACACATTGTATATCTGTCTCATAACAACTTCAGGAAAAAGACTAGGCAGATTGTCATAAAATATACATAATAATGTTTGCCATTTAATCATTCTTAAGTTTATGTAAGTTATTAGGTTTAATTATATTCACAATGTGCTTCCATCACCACTTTCCATTTCTTTTGTTTTATTTTAAACTTTATTTCAACATAACAATGCTTACAGAAATACACTCATAATGGTTAATAGAATGCAATTTAAGTTTAACTTACCCTACATAATTTGGACCAAAGACTTGTACATGGTTTAAGATTCAAAACAAAACAGGGATTTGTGATCTGGTTTATTTTTTCATCTGTTAGAAGTACAAATGTCTAAAAAGATCCTCCCTCAAATGCTGCAAAGGCAGGCAGCAAGAACCAGGAGAAATTTACCTCTGGTTTGCTGCAGAAAAACATGTATTGCACTCTAAGTTAAAAAAAAAAAAAATCGGTACAGCAATTTTGTTGCAGTTTCGGTGCCAGATTATAAAAAGTTCAGTAACTAATGAATGCAGGTTTAGGGGTGGAGCCTGTACTCTTAGCACAAAAATCTATTTTAAGACAGTAAATCGCATGCAGATTGTAAATCTACACACACCACAATTTGGGTCATTCCTTGCCATCGAATTAACGCCAACATCTCAGTTCACCTTCTCAGGCCAACAAGGAAACTGGCTGGAAAGTGGCACACTGACTGTAAATGTTCCTGATTTGTACAGGCAGGAAACAGTGAAGCTCCATTCCCCGCTGTTAGTGTATGACAGAGACAGAGCACTTTCCATTTCTAAATGCCTTTTCATCACTCCAAATGGAAGCTCAATACCCCTTAAGGAGCAGTGCCCATTCCCCACTCTCCCCAACTCCTGCTAACCACTACTAAACTTTTGTCTGAATATATTTGCCTATTTCAGGTATTTCATGTAAGTGGGGGTCATGCAATATTTACCCTTTTGTGTCTGACTTACTTCACTCAGGATAATATTCTCCAGGTTCATCCAATGCTCAGTATATATCAGGATTGTGTTTCTCTTTATGGGTGAATAATATTCTATTGTATACATTTTCCACAATGTACTATCCATTAATGAGAACTTGGGTATGTGAAACAGTGCTGCTTCCAAATGTGTGTACTCGTATGTATTTGACTACTAGTTTTTTTGTTGTTGTTGTTGGATATATATTACATACTACTAGTTTAATTTTGCTGGATATACATTACACCTAGTTATAGAATCACTGAGCACGTGC
This sequence comes from Echinops telfairi, assembly GCF_000313985.2. Lineage (NCBI taxonomy): Eukaryota > Metazoa > Chordata > Mammalia > Afrosoricida > Tenrecidae > Echinops > Echinops telfairi. The sequence goes on from NW_022105611.1 coordinate 19,632,507, forward strand.
TCATTCTGAGTTTAATATTTGTGTTGTTGTTATGGTTGTTTGGCTTTAAAGAGCAGAAATTAATTTTTTCAAAATTCTGAAAGCAAGAAGTTCCTATCAAGGTCTTGGCTATGTTGATTCCTTCTGGGAGCTTTGAGAGGGAAACTGCCATACCTCTCTGCTATCTTCTGAGGGCTACCCACTATCCTTGTATTCTTTTGCTGCTTGTAGATCTGTTTGCTTCCATCCTCACTCAGTGTCTTATCTTTCCTATGTGTGTAACTTTTATTTATCTTTTAATCATTTTATTGGGGGCTCCTACAGCTCTTATCACAATCTATAAATACATCCATTTTGTCAAGCACATTTGTACATATGTTGCCATCGTTTTCAAAACATTTTCTTTCTACTTGAGCCCTTGATATCAGCTCCTCATATCCCCCCTCTCCTCCTCCCCGCCTTGTTTGTTTGTTTTACAAAACCTTTGGAGTGATTTGGATGAATGTTTACAGAGCAGATCAGCTTTCCGCTCAAGAATTCTTACTCATTTTGTTTCATGTCACTGGCTGTAATCCCCACAATGTAACACCACGTGTCTCACTTCCTCTGTCTCCTGTTTCCAGCCATCCGTCTTTCCTGTCCGTACCTTTCCGAGCTTTATCCCTAGGTAATTGCTGCCCTTGGATCTCCTGTTGACTGGTGGTAGTGCATCTTTCCCTGATGTTATCATGCATCTTCTCAGCCTATCTATTGTTTGGCTAAAATTGACCCATGGGACTCAATTCGCTTCCAGGCATGAAGGGAATTTAAGGGCCTTAGTCTTTTTCTTTTTTTTAAGGGAAGATGTTTTATATTTAGATGTATCTTGTTCCTGGTAATAACACTTGCCCAATGAAAAACAAAAGTTGGAAAAGCAGTTACACTTCCTACTTGAGTGGACAGGTATAACCGTCAATCATTTTCTGAAATAACCATTATATTTCAGTTTATCACGAGCTACTTTGAACTTACTATGAGATGTATCAATGTCAGGAGAGAAGATATAGGGAGAACATTCCTGTTTTTGGAGAGGGTTAGCCCTTTACAACCAGCATGGTAAAATAAACATTCGTTGAAGCATTCTACGTGGAAAAATGAATGTAGTCCATTTGAGCTCATGCTGAGCTGACTTAATTTGTGCATGAATTTGTTTGGTGTCATTCATCTGAACAAGGTGTGTCTAATTCTTCTTCTAGTTCATCCAACTCTTCCCCAGTGAAAAGATTTTCATCCCCAGGCACAGCATCAGTAGCTCCATTTTCCTGTGCCTCTCCTTCGTTATCCTAGTCCAAGTCACTTCTTTCCCCATTTTCTGCCCTGCCTCCGAAGCATCACTTAATTGGTTTTCATCCATTTCTGAAGTATATGTACTGAATCTTTCAAGACTGGCTATGGTAATACCGGTTTCATCTACATCTCTTGGAATGTACAGGCTTAAATCTATGTCATTTACATTCACAGAATCATCAACCGCATCACCGCCTATTCCCTAGTGGTAACAGGTATCATCTGCTTCTTCTTCTTCATCATCATCATCATTGCCTCACAACCACTAATCACTAGTGCTTTCCCTGCTTTGAAGCCTGCTTTTCTTCTTTCCAGATCTTGCTCAAGTTTATCCATCTTTTTTTTTCCCCCTGCAAGCTAAGATTCTAGATCATTGGTTCTCTACCTTACTAATGCCGCGACCCTTTCATACAGTTCCCCATGTTGTGGTGATCCCCCAGCCATAAAATTATTTTCGTTGCTACTTCATCACTATTATTTTCTACTGTTATGAATCGGGCAACCCCTGTGAAAGGATCGTTCAATCCCCAAAGGGATCGGGCCCACAGGTTGTTCTGGAGTGATTTTGCTAACATTTGGACCTAGGGCAGAACACTCTCAATGAGATCTTCTAGTGAAATTTCATCTTCTTTCTCTTTTTTCTTTTTTCAACAGGGAGAAGTGCATGGCAACACATACACATACACCCCCTCCAAGGCATCCCCCAAACAGCCATACTAGTGGTTTCCAATAGCTTCAAGGAAATGCTTGCACACCGTGCTTCTTGTTCACTACTTCTTCCAGTTTGTTCTCATTCCAATTGCCCATGGGATCTTTTCGAGATCTTCATCTCTTGCATCAATGTAAACACTTCGCTTTTCACATTTTCTCTCCAGAGTCCAGTCCTGAGAGAACTCACACTTCTCCCCGCTAGTGCACTGTCCGTGCTTGAAGAATGCCCACACCGCAGATTGGGGATCTGCACCTTTCCTTATTTTTTGAGCAGTAACTACAGGTTTGAATAGTTGAGTTCGCTCCTGTGATTCTTTCTTCTTGTCATCTTTCTTCAGTTTCTTTTCAGTTCCACTTTGTACTACCTGACGTGGATTTTCTTGACCAAATGTTGTTAATTTGATGAGTAACGGCCTTAATAAACTTCTGTTGTTTTTCTCTTTTCTTATTCTTTAGACCAAAAGTTCTGTCCTGACCTCGCTCCGTGTGATTTAATGATCTTTCTTTCTTCTTCTGCTCTGCTTTTTTGCTGCCCGGCCTGAGCCTCTTTCCTGGGGGGCATTGCGGAGACAGGTGGCACCGGCCAGAGTTAAGCACAATTGGACACCGTCAAGGCCTCTGGCCCCGTGGCAGGAGTAGTAGGAAGACCCGGGCCTCCGTCTAAGGGCCATAGTCCTAGGGGTTCTATCAGCCTCTATCAGACCTGGTCTTTTCTGTCACTTTGAGTTTTGTTCCAATTTCCCCCATTCTTCCTGGGATCTCACACTGTGAATCTCTTTCAGAGTGGCCAGCTATTACCTCGTTCTTCTGGTCTCAGGGCCATGGAAGCTGAGGTATGTTAACTTTGCAATGACAGGACCATCTTTCATTCCCATCAGCCATACACAAGGGTTCCAGTTCCCTCACATTGCCACCAGTGCTCCTTTTCTTTTTCTTTCTTTCTTATTTTCATTATAGCCATCTTTCCCATACTGGGGCTGCAGGTTAGGCTTCAGCCTGCCTACCACAAGGTGTGTGGTTCAAGCCCACCAGATGCTCCTTGGGAGAAAGTTGAGGCTATCTGTTCCCATAACGATTTTCCGTCTCGGCAGCAGTTTTAGTAGATACAAAGTGTAGCTCATTGTGGTTTTGATTCACGTTCCCTAATTCGGTGCCAGCATCTTCATGTGTTTGTTGGCCACTTGGTATGTTCTTGGGATACCTACTGTTTTTGAAGAACAGCAAGAGCCAGCCATTGTGGTTGGAGCAGTTGAGACAAGTGTGAGAGTAGGAGAGGAGGTTGGGAGGTCATGGGGAACAAGTCATATGTGGGGCCATGCTCTCCTTGGAAAACAATGTTTTGATTTAACTCTTACGTGGTATGAAAAGCCATTGGGAAATTTTAGCAGAAGAGTAACATGAACTGACCTGAAAAGTAACAGGATCACTGTGTTTGTTTTGTGGAAAAAGGAGTAAAGCTCAAAAGTAGAAGGTAGAGGCTGAGACGAGGGTAGTAGTAGTGGAAGTGATGAAAAGGTAAATTCTGCATATTATTCTAAAGTTAAAGCCAACATAACTCAGTGGAGAATATGAGGGAACGGGAAGGATGAAGGAAGAGTTTGAACCTTGACTAAGAAATAGAGTGCCCATGAACTAAATGAGAGAAGATTTTGTGCAGAGTGTATTTATAGGTGGAGACCTAGCGCATGGACATGTTGAGATTGAGCTGCCCACTAACGTCTGAGTGAGGAACTCCTGTAGGCAAGCCAAACCCTGAGCAGTGACATAGGCTAGAGATCCAATGTAGAGTTCTCAACAAGTTGGAACTTTTTGTTAAGAAAAGACTGGATGAAATCACAACATGAAGGGGAAGGTGGGGAGAGGAAGGGGAACTGATCACAGTGATCTACCTATAATCCCCTCTGAGGGGGAAGGACAACAGAAAAATGGGTAAAGGAGACATCGGTCAGTGTAAGACATGAAAAAAAAAAAGATAGAAGTTATCAAGGGTTCACGAAGGAGGAAGGTGGGGGAGGGAGGGGAAAAATGAGAAGCTGATACCAAGGGCTCACATAGAAAGAAAATGATAATAGCAACAAATGTACAAATGTGCTTAACACAATGGATGGATGAATAGATTGTGATAAGAGTTGTACGAGCCCCAATGAAATGACTTATTTTAAAAAAAGAAATCACAACATGATTATCAATAGAAAGTGAGGACTTTAAAAAAAAAAAGTGAGGACTAATATCTGAGGTGTTCCAGAGAGCAGAGGTGAGGGAAATGATCAGGGTGCACCATATGAGACCGTGAAGGCCAGTTAATAAGATGTAAGCAAAATGCCGCGGCCTGGGAACTAACTTAGTGTTCCAGGTAGAAGTGAGTGATCAATTGTGCCACTCTGCTGATTCTAATGCTAGGGACTGAGGATTAACGCTTGGATTTCCGAACAAGGTGTTCCCAGTGACCTTGGCAAGCAGTTTGATAGAGTAGAGGGGATGAAGAGTCTGGTAGCCGTGAGTTCAAAGAGAATGGTAATCATGCCCACCAGAAGAGCTACCATTTTAACAAGACAGTCGCAAGTGTTGGCAAGTGGGGGTTAATTGGAACCCCCTCACACAGTGCTGGTGGGAAAGCAGAATGGTGCAGCCACCTTGGAGAGCAGTCTGGCGGCTCCTCAGAAACGTACAGTGGTGTGGGTTACCGTATGCCCCGGCAGTTCCACCCCTAGACACTTACCAACAGAAATGAACCCTATCCACACCAGCACTGGTCTGCAAATGTTTACAGAAGCAGTATCCTTAATCCCCAAATATCCACCCACTGGTGAATACATTAAAACGTCGTGGAACCATAGAAGGGAATAACATTTGGCGGTTAAAAAGAAAGAAGTGCTGACTTGTACTACAACATGGATGATCCCTGGAAACAGTGTGCTACATTAAAGAAGCCAGACACACAGGAGGTGACATCATATGGTTTCATTTATATGAAATGTCCCAAATAGTCAAATCCAAAGAGAGAGTAGATTGGCGGTTGCCAGGAGCAGAGAGGAGGGAGAAATGGAAGTGCCTGCCAATGGGTACAGGGTTTCTCTTTAGATTGATGAACGTGTTCAGGAATTAGATATTGATGATGGTTCTTCAGCACGACTCTGATTGTGGGAAAAGCAATGGCACAACTAGATTATCTTCATAAGTAAAATGCAAGGTGACCCAATCACCAGTTCATAGATCAACTAGGGCGGGGTGGGGAGTGGGGGTGGGGAAGCAATCCAATAGTATAATCTGTAAAAGAGACATAGCCTGCCTCTTAAGATTATTATTGCAAGGTTAAATGAGGAAATGCTTGCAAGTTGTATAATATAATGTTCAACAGGTAGAGAATAGTCAGCAAATAATATTTATACACAGAGTAAATGGTTTTTATTTATAACCTGCTTTGTTCCTAAAGAATTTCTGGTAACAAGTATACCATTTTTCTCATCACTTTGGCAGATTCCAAAATACAGTCCCTTTGCCTTCCCTGCCTCTGATGTGTATGCATTACCCAGCTATATTGCACGACCAGCCCCAGAACAACCTACCTACCCCTTTTCCAAGGAACTTGACTTTTCATCTCCTGGGAGGTGAGTGATTTCTTGATGATGAGAAAAAATGAGGCCAAAGAGTACAAGTGTTGTGAACTAGCTGGTCTTCCCTTTATCTTCTTTCCGTTATTAAGGAAGAAACTAGAAATGGGATTGGGGGGCTTTGTTGATCTGTCACACCCCTTGTGCTCCCAGGATTCTATGAAAACAAGATTTTATTGGTAAGGTAGGAACCTAAACCTTTACTGCTATCAAAAAAGGATCACTTCAGAGCAAGGGATCGTTCTCTCTATCCTTAAAGGCTCATAGCCTTTGTCCCTGAAATTAGTCGGTAGCAGTGTAAGAAACAAAGCATCATCTTTCCCCTCCCAAAGCCGTGTGCCAAGTTCTTTTGCAAAAACATAACTGGGCCCTCCTTTCCCTAAGCCAGCCTTGGACGTCCATATGGTCTGGGCAAGAGCATGCATTTCCATCTTGTCAAAGGGCAAGATCAAAAAATAAGATTGCGTCTTTCTACCCCTGCTCCCCTCTAGGCCCTAGTGTCCTTTGGCAGCCCCCTGGTCCCCTACCCCCACCCCGAATCTGTTTCACATCTTTCTCTTCACCCTGGGGGATAAGGCAAAGGATCTTTCCCCCACAACAGTTCATTCCATGGAAGACACTCTGCATGATTTCAACACTTAAAGGCCAGTTTCAGTCTTCTAGCTTTCTACCTTCTCGCCTCACAAAGGGATCCTGCATCCTGTGTCTGTATGAGGAAATGAGTTCCTCTATGTGGCCTTTCCCTTGATTCTTTGGGAAAACAACTTGATTTTCCCTTTAAGCCCTGAGCAGTTATCTTTGCCCAAGTTTTCTACCCCAGAGAGCCTGTTCCTTTTGTCCAGAGTCTCCTACTTGTTAACATTTCCTAGGTAAACGATTTGATACTTTTTGTCTGGTCTTAGGGATGCAGCCTGCCTTGTGATTGGTATGCACTTTTGGGCGAATTGGGCGACAGGTTATGCAGATGAAGTGCTTATAGATTGTGCAATGAAATGTCTGTAGCCTACAATGCAAATAAAATGCCTATAGCCTACTGAGAGGAGGTGATTGGTAGTTTGTGGCTATGGTGGGGAATCATACCTTGAAATTGACAAGGAGTGTGTAGATATAAGCACCCAAACCCACAGAAGTTTCAGAGATAGATAGAAGCGGAAGGAAGAAAGCAAAGAGAGAGGGAAGACAAGGAATATCTTAAGAAGAGTTGTAACACAGGTAAAACAAGGACTATTAACTAAACAACACCAACCCCACAAACACACACAAAAACAAATGACCAAACTCACAGTCATCAAGTAAATGCCGATTCACAGCAACCTTATAGGACCGGCTAGAACTGCTGCTCTGGGTTTCCTAGACGAAATCTTTATAAGGGGAGAAAGCCCCATCTTTCTTACACGGAGAGGCTGGTGGTTTTGAAATGCTGACCTTGCAGATTGCAGCCAAATGCATAACCACTACACCCCAGGGCTCTTTGTAACACTAAAGGCAACTGCAAGTCCAGATGGGGCCCAGTGGTAGTCAGTGGTGACAGATGTAGGGCCAAGAGGAGTTCTCAAGGGGCTGGTACCGAAGCCACACATATGACAAGAGTAAAACTACAGCAATGTTTTCAAGGCTCATCCATGTTGTAGCATGTATCAGGATTTCATTCCATTTTATGATTGACAAAGGAAAATTGCTGAGATCAAATCCTCAGGAATTTGAGATGTATTCTGTAGATTGAAAAAAGCACTCCTTGCTGGTGGGAATGTAGCATGCTGTGTGCCTTGCTAAACATTCTTGGCAGTTCCTCATAAAGTTCAACATGAGTTACATATGACCCAGCACTTCCACTTCTAGTTATAGAACCGGGAGAGAGGGAAATGTCCACACAAGAACTTGTGCATCAATCGTTATAGCGGCTCTACTCATATTAGGGAGGAAAGCAGACACAATCCAAATGTTCATCCACTGCTGAGTGGATGAATGATCTTTAAAATAGCTTATTCATACAGTTAAACATTATTCAACCATAAAGAAAAAGGAAGTCCTCATCTGTGCTGCTGCATGGATAAGCCTTGAAAACATCGTGCTAAGAACCTAGTAGATGATTTCATTTATCTGAAGCATCCCAAGCAGGCAAATGTCTAGAGGCAGAGGCGCTGTGGTGGCGGGCGCAGTGGTCAGTGTGTGGCTGGGACCTGGTAACTGAAAGCTAGCCACCAGCCACCCCAGACCAGAAAGAAGTAGCAGCTTGCTGCGTGCTGATCATAGGGGTGAAAACTCTGTTCCCCTCTCTAAATCAGAATAGACTCCTCGGCCATGGGTTTGGTAGGGGGCTGGGGTTTTAATAGAGACAGAAAATACTTGAGCGGTTGCCTAGAGCTGGGAGGGCGAGAAGGAAATAGGGAGTGGCTGCTACTGGGTGCTTGATTTCTTTATGAAGTAAAGAACATGTTTAAGATGGGTTGTGGTGGTAGCTGCACAACTCTCAATATACAAAGAACACAACAACATTTAAATGTACCCCTTAGATGGGTGGCCATATAGTAATATATCACAGTAGAGGATCCCTAGTGGTGTAGTGGGTGCTTGTTGGACTGCTAACCTCAAGATCAGCAGTTTGAAATCGCCCACCACTCCAAGGGAGAAAGATGAGGCTTCCTACTCCCATAAAGAGATAGTGTCTCAGAAACTCCACAGAAGCACTTCTAAAGTGAAGCTGTTATTTTTTTTCTAAGAGAAAGAAAGAAAAGTTTGCTGGGATCAAATTGTTGAATGCCATGCTAAATAATTTGAAACTGATTCTGAGGGAACAAAGGAGAAGCCACAGGTGGAAAGGAGCAATGAGGAGTAACGAGGTTAATAACATGCTGAACGGTTAGAACAGTGCCTGGCACATGCTAAGGACTCCACGGATACTGTTATCCTTGTTTTAGAAAGATTACCCCGGCTGTAATATGGAGAATGGGTTCATGTCCGGTGAGACGGAAGGCACGATCAGTTGAGAGAGACTTGAGATTGTTTTCATCCAAGCAAGAATGGATGGAGACCAGAACTGTGGCATATCATTTCAGGGGGGCAATCTGTTGACTGCCACAGGAGGACTTTATTTTGCCTCCATTTTTTCCTGGACAGAAATGGAACCTCGAGAAGCCAGGCCTCACGTCATGAAGAGCATGTGCAGAATATCCGTCGATTTCACGAATCCCTGCACCGGGGGGATGCAGTCCTGACAAGTGATGACAGAGTGACCCCGTTGTCCTTGTCCTCCAACACCTCCCTCCTGACTTCTCTCAGGTGAGGCCCTCTGCTGAAGTCCGAGTGGAACACGAGTTGAGTGGGCAGTGGGGAACTCTGGTGATCTGGCTGCCACCCACAAGGTTAACAGTTCGAACCCACCAGTCACTCCAAGGGAGAGAGATGAGGCTTTCTGCTTTCAGCCCTGGAAACCCTAAGAAGCAGTTCTGTTCTACCCCGTGAGGTCGTTAGGGTCAGAGTTGACTCTGGCAGTAGGAGTATATGTAGATATACCACTGCCAAGGGAGGTTTAGCAGGGGCTCTCGGGCAAGTTAGGGCATGGGGCCTCATAGACGAATCAACTGGTGGGGGGTGGGGCTCTGCTCCTTGCAGAGGGCTCTGTCACTGGTTCTATAAATATAGGACTTCAGGAGGTTCACCGAAACTTAATAACTACCCTCACCGCTATCTAGCCTCACATCCACTTGACAGCCATCCAGCAATGTGCATCAGAATCACCTGAAGGGCTTATTGAAACTGATTGCTGAGACTCACCCTCAGAGGTCTAGATTCAGTGGGCCTAGATTGTCCCTGAAAATACGCATTTCTAACAAGTTCCCAGGTGATGCTGATGGTGCTTGTCCTGGGCTCAGGCTTTGAGAACCACTGCTCTCAAGGAATTGTCTACCAAATGAGATGAAACAAGATCGTCTCGTTTTCATTGCTTCCTTTGGTGCGCAGACCCACATGGGCCCCATCCTTTGAGGCCTGAAGGAGAAGTAGTAACAGTTTCACAAACGAGAGTATTGCAGCTTGGCGTTTATTGTTGATGTGCCCGGGTGCTATATCCATGCCTCTGACAAGGCCAGTGGGTTTGCATATTTTCCAAAATAGAGCCAAGTTTACATTTGGTGGCATGTTCCTACAGCAAGTGTTTGTCCATGTTGCATAACCAGGATACACATTTGTGGTTTGATAAAGAACCATGGCCTTTAGTGATTGAATCTGTATCGGCTTTACCCTCTTAGTCGGTTTGGATATGACTCTGAGACCCAGAAGAGGGCGACAGACTGAGTTCTCCTCACAGGTGTTCCGTGTTTATGCTGTGCCAAATTGTACTAGGCACCTCGAGTGACTGGAGAAGCCTGAGGTACTGGCCTCAATCTTCAGGTGCTCACAGTCTAGTTAGGGGAACGGAACCAGCCCCTCGTGAGAAATTAGGGGGTCATCTAAGTTAGGAGGTTTGATGGAGATGCCAAGAATGAAGGAGTGTGAGGGAGAAGTGGCCCAATGAATTGGGCTGGTAGACTTTTTAACAGGAGAAATAGGAGCTACACCTTAAAAGGTAAATGGAATAGGGAGAGAGCAGGGTGTGCTTGAATTCGGGCTCTAGCAGGAGCAGAGATGTGAAGCAGGAGTGAACCCACATGAGCCTCAAAAAAACCTCGCTGCCATGACGGTAAGTAAGCCCATTCCGACTCGTAATGACTTAGAGCCTGGGTACTCTCCTGGAGAAAGCGTAGGCCTTGGAGTCCCAAATTCGGAGGATCTACACACTGCCATTTACCCTACACACATCATTTGAAGTCTCTGAATTGCAAGTTCTTTGTTTGTAAAATGATAATTACTGATTTCATCTTAGGAACCATGTGTAGTGCTTATGAATTGAGCTGCTAACTGCAGGGTCAGTAGTTTAAAACGACCAGTCACTCCTTGGGAGAAAGACTGGGCTTTTCTACTCCTGCAAAGAAGTACAGCCTTGGAAACTCAGATGGGCACGTCTACCCTGTCCTGTATAGGGTCTAACATTGGCGGGTTGGGATTTCATGTTTGGCTGAGAATTAAACATGATCATGTGCAGGAAGCATACCATGTGTAAGCCTAAGCAACTGAAGGCGGTAGTGTCATTAGAGAGTGAAAAGAATAAATTAGCCCCATTAAATGCTTATGCCCACTTATCCATTCACCATTCAGTTATTCTGTCCAACACTGCTAGGTACAGGAATTGCAAAGGAACCCACGCAAAGCCCACCGTGTCCCAGGGGAAACCAGTTAGAAACTAACAACTGACGTGACTGAATTGTAGACGAAGAAGCTGAAGCACAAAGAAGGCCCTCAACCAGTCTAGAGGTCAGGGAAGGCCTCGGCTAGAGGAAGCCACATGCTTGAAGGGTCAGGAATGGTCATAAGGTAGAAAAGGACACTGTGATTCTAGAAGTGGGACCTCATCCTATCAGAATAGGGAGAAGTGAAGTCTGGAAATGCTGATCAAAAACGGTTCCCCAAAAGGAGGTAGCATTTTTGCTGGATATCACAAGAGGAACCCCATTAGCTAGACAGAGTTGGGGGAGTTGTCCCTGACAGCAGGTTGTGGGCAGAGGTGTAAAGCGATAATTGGTTGGTTAGAGATTGGAGGTCCTGGGATTACCAGACCACTAAGAGTTATTAAAATCCTGGCTCCAGTAGTGTCAGGGAACATTAAATGGCTTATGACCCGGATGATTGATCCTTTTGTGCTCTTTCCCTCTCTTTTCTTACAGGAGGAACCTGAGTGAGCTAGATCAGATTCAGCAGTACTTCAGCCAGAAGCTCACCAAACCTTTCCTGCCCCTCAGCCCTCCGACTCATCCCACCATCTTGCAGTGCCAGGAGAGCCATAGGGGCCATCCTGAACCAGGAGCCAGTAGCCTAGACCCTGAGAGCCAGTGCATCCTGGAGAAATCTAATAACCTGGTGTCGCAAGTCAGCTCCTTAATCACAGGTATGGCTCAGGACCCTTCTTGCTGAGGTCCTTAGTTTAAAAAGCAGTGGGATGTCTGCCCTCAGACAAGCGCCTGTGACACAAGAAAGCCTTTCACCATCTTCCTTCTAACCGAAGGGACATAGTACAGGAAGAGCACTCAGCGGAGAGGCAGAAGCCCTGGGTCCTTGCTGGGTTTCTGGCATAGACTTGCTAACAACTCGGAAGGTGCCCTTTCGCTGCTTGAGCTTTGTTTCCCCAACCAAAAAAGGAGAGGGAGGGTTATGAGTGGTTCCTCAGTATCAGTGTGTTTAAAAAGTCAACTACAAATATATTTAAAATACTTATCTGCAGAACCCAAAAATCTGCACTGATTTTGAATAACAGTAGTCCAGCGTCCACTCCTTGAGAAGCACCTTAGGTCAGTGGTTCTCATTTTGGTTGAATGTTGGAATTATTTAGGAAGCTTGTTAAAATTGGATACTCAGGCTGTATCAAAGATCATTGCATCAGGATCTCTGGGCATGGGCCCTAAGCATCACTGTCTGTTTAATACTGCCCACTAAGTCTGATGTGGAACCAAGGCTAAAGCTGTTCTGGAACAAGTACTTCCCAAGTTTGTCTAAGAATAAGAATTACCTGGGGCTTTTATTTTAAAATCCAGATTCCTGGGCCCTACTTCACCCTACTGAATCAGAACCCAGCATGAAGACGGACCATCTGTATCAAGGCAGCTCTAAGGAGCATTGGGAAGTCATCTAGAATGACTTATTTAACCTTTGCTTGGCTTTCTAGCAGAATGGGTAGTTCCCACACAGGGATAAGTTCCTTTTTCTCTGTTTGGGGTAGGGAAGTGGGGTACCGTGATTTGGTGCAAACCTTTCGACCCTCACATCTAACCTTTTGGTATCCAGGGCTCCATTTCCTCAACTGTATTCAGCCAACTGTTTACTGTGCTCAACTGAGCACTATTCTGTGTGGGAGACCAAGGCAGGCATTATTTCTGCCTTCCTCAAACTGACATGCTTTCATTCATCCAACCAACTTTCCCCCAAGAAAGAAAATAGAAGAGCGAAACATGGAGGCTTGATTGGAGTCTTAAAAAGTAATGGATGGGACTTGAACCCAGATTGACTCACTCCAAACCCATGTTCTTTCCAACAAACGGTGTCGCTTCCGTCTCCCCAGCCCACTTCCCCTGCCTTTAGCCTTTGGGTGATAGCTATTTCCTGGCTTTTATTATCCGAGTAAATTAGTTTCAGTAATTGTCATCACATAGGTAAATAAGTGTATTCTCATTTTGGTTTTTAATATAGGTAATTTCTGAAGTAACTGGAAGCTTGAACATGCCTGCCAGGACGCCCAGCTCCTGAGAAACGCTGAGTGTGAGCAGATAGTCTCTGAAAGCATTTGCACTGATGTATCCACAATGATACATAGATTAGGTTTTGGTCCTCTGATATTAGAATAAAGTGCTAGAAATTACACTGTTTTGAATATAGTGTCACTGACTCTTTGGGTGGCTCAACTATCTTTAAGGTTTGTTCCAAGTCTTGATTTCAAGAATGTTTCTGAAGCTAGAGGCTGTTGTGGGAAACGTGAGTGATCCGTGGCCCTGCCTTGTAGTAAGAGCGATATTTGTTGCTGTTCAGATCTGCAGACTATCACCAGGAATTCTCAAGCATCTTTGAGTTCTCGCCGAGGCAGAAGTAGCAGCAGAGAGGTCAGCACCCTCCCAGATGATCAGGACCCAGAGGCCCCACGAGGACGAAGCAGAACTCCAGATCACCCACTGGCGAGAGCTGCAGATGGGGACACGAGTTCCCCGCCTCCCCTCACAGTTGAAGAGATGTCAAGTGGAAGAGGAATACTCCCTGAGTCTCAGGGACACACAGCACCTCAAAGTGGTGCCGGGTCACTGGTGTTTACAAGGCTGCAGAGCAGTGAGGATGCTGAGGCAGGCCTGGCCTGCAGCGATGAGGATTATGAAGAAGACGTCATTGAGCCCAGGACTCTGAATGAGATCACCACCGTAACAGACAAAACTAGCCCTTGGTCCAGCTTTATGTCCGACACAAGCGAGGTCATCGGTGTTCAGACTAGGGAGGTGCAGAGAGAAAGCCCTTCTTGCCGGTCAGAGCCTTTCCCCAAGGAGGAGCTCTGTATCAGAAGTGACTTTCTCTCCAGCCCCGAAAGGGGTGCTAACACCCACCTGTCTAGACAGGGTTCTCCTAGCCAACGGTGTGCTCCTTGTGAGGGTGGCACCTCTGAGGGCAGGGTTCAAGAGCCTGCCTCAGCACACCTCCCGCGCCTCTCCCGCCTGACACTCGCAGCAGCACCAGCAAGCACTGCTTTTGTTGGATGGAGTTCCTCGAGGCCCGCTGAGGAAAGGGAGAATGAGGCGGCCTCCAGTGAGCTGAGCGACTCTACTGATAGCTCCGAGAAGCTCTCTGCACACCTAGCCTCCCACACCAGAAGAGACCGCCTGAACCACCCACTCAGCGATCACCCTGACGTGAAGCAGAAGCAAGTGACTACGGGGTCAGAGGTTTCCACAAGGCAGAACATCCTTCTGTATCCTTTGCTGTTTCCCACAAGGGGCCCCATGAGCCATCTCTAGTCCTTTGGGATGCTGGTAGGTAGACTAACAGCACCCTCAAGTAATGTTCAGGGGGGCCTGGGAAAATCCCTCCTCTGGAAGACTCACCTGCAGGGACAAGATGCTCACCATTGTACCATTAGTGCCAGCCTTCTGAAGCATGAAAAAGAGCCCTCCCGGGTGATGCAGTGCTCTTGGGCTGCTAGCTGCAAGGTCAGCAGTTCATAACCACCAGCTGCTCCTCAGGAGAAAGATGAGGCTTTCTATTCCTATAAAGGGTTACAGTCTTGGAAGCCCACAGGAGCAGTTCTACCTCGTCCTATACGATGGCTGTAAGTCGGCATCAACTTGGTAGCAGTGTTTGGCTTAGTTTTGGTTTCCAAATCACAGTAACATTAGTTGGGTGTGGGTGTTGGTAGCACATTCACTAACCCAACCTAGCTGGATTCAATCTAATTATAACCTCTGAGCAAGGCTCTAAATCTCAGGGGTAAAACCATTCAACCTAGTTAAAATCAGGTATTTTAACTGATTCATTCTGGTTGCACCCCTGCTGAGAATTTGCCTATCTTCCCCAGTTTACCAAGATCCTCAGGTGGTGCTTATGTTGGTATCACCTGGGGATCCTGTTAAAATGTAGATTCTGATTCAGCCTATGTGGAGTGGGTAGAAATAAAAATTCTTAGCAAGACGTCCAACTGGAATGAACATGTTCAAAGTCCTGCTTGAAACAGAAATAGAGGACCTAGGAGGAATGAGAGCGCTTACTCACTGGGCATTATTCTGTGCCTGGGACCTGCATACATTTTCTATTCAATCTTGACAGCACATCCTTAGGTAGACTGCGTCATTTCCTTTGTATGTGAAGAGACTAAGGCTTAGAGCTATGTAACTGACTTGCTGAAGTAAGATCTGTTTGTTATATATTCTAGAGGAAGTCAAAAATATTGCTACAAAATCAGTCTTTTACGAAACAAAAATGTCAAAATGTGAAGTTATTATTTCAAACTGGTGACCTTGTAGTTAGCCACCCAGCTCGTAACCACTTTGCTACCAAGGACTCCTTGCTGTTAAGTAAAGCACTTGATTTTTTGGATAGAGCACAGTCTCTACTAGAATTCAGGAAGGCTGCCTTCTAGATCTCTCTAGACCCATCTCCAGATGACCTTTGTGACATGGACATGTAGTTTAGCTGTGTGAGCTGCAGCTTGTTCACCTATAAAAGGAAAGCATTACTCTTAAATACCGGTCTACAGGCTCCTAGGTCAGGGTTCTTGGTTTTTTTCCTGTGGTCCTAACACCAGATATTAAATAGAGAAGTTACTAGGAAATGTAGACTGTACAATCACAGAGTTTCACTGAGAGAGAAAAAAAATCAAATGAATCACAAATGCCCTTAAGATGTGATTCCTGCTGCAGCGCAGAGAAACTTAAGTGTCAGGGTGTGGGTTCAGAAAGGACTTAGAGCAGGGTTCCTCAAACTTCTTAAACGGGGGCTAGTTCACTGTCCCTCAGACCCGTTGGAGGGCCAGACTATAGTTTTAATAAAAAACTATGAACAAATTCCTATGCACACTGCACATATCTTATTTTGAAGTAAAAAAATAAATGGGGCAAAAGCACCCGGCGGGCCGGATAAATGTACTCGGTGGGCCGGATAAATGTACTCGGTGGGCTGCATGTGGCCCACGGGCCGTAGTTTGAGGACTCCGGACTTAGAGTATCACGTGGCTGGTGGCAGCACTGAAGGCAGACGCCTCCAGCTCTCTGTCGTGGCTTCTCTCCTTGCCACCATTGCAGTCAGTCTGGTTGTGCTCGAGAGTCTATGATCACTGGGAGAGTTTCACATGGATTGAGTGCTCGCCTTGTGTCAGACACCTTTGTTCTAAGCACTTTACATGTGTAAGCTGATTTAACCATCAGAGCAGACTGTGCTTTTACTGTTTCCATTTTACACACAGAGAAACAGGCACAGGAAGCAAACTCTTTTCTGAAGGTACTCATCTAGTGAGTGGCAGGTCTCTGGTAGCTGGTAGAGAATTTGAGGTCAGCATTGGTTGGTTTGGGGTTCTTTTTCTAGATGGACCTATATTTTCATAAGCTGAAGAGCTTAAAGACAGAGGGGGGATGACTGTGGCACAAAGCCTTAAAATAGACTGCAGACACACCCATAGCACCTCCCGGCCAAGCTGTGTCCCCTCCCCCACCACACCCCCAGCCACACTGCACTTTGTCTCCTCTGGCGACTCTCACTCAAAGGGTGGGGTTTTTTCTGTTAAGGTCTCAAACTCGACCCCCATCGCTACAGCCAACGAGTGGCTTAAACGAGGCATGGAATAACTGCACTTCGTTCATTTGGGAGATGCTTATTAAGCTCGTGGCTGCCAAGTCGACTATGACTCCCCGGGGCCCTCTAGAATGGGCAGAACTGTCCCGGTGCTGCTCCAAGGCAGTCAAGCATGAGACGAGAAAGCCTCGTCATCTCCCACGGGGTAGCTGGTGGTTTGAACCCACTGACCCAGCAGTTAGCAGCCCAACCCACAGCCTGTGACGCCACCAGGCTCCTCAGAGACTTTGCTGGGTGGCAGAAAGACACCTATGAACAGATCACCTGTGTCCTCTTGGAGTTCAAAGTGTAACACAAAATAGTGGCTCTAAAACAGAAAACCCGATTTGAATAGGAACCATACTTAGCTATTTTCTAAAACTGAACAGGAACGGAAAATTAAACCATCAAAAGAATCCTACCCCTCTGAAGCTCCAGCAAACTGTCAGTTGTATTCTTCAGTAGATTTTGTGGACCACTAGGTCAAACCCATAGTGCCCTAGGATCCCCAGCACAAGCGCAAACTGTGGTACCTGCCTCCTGGGACTCCTGTCCAGGTGAATGAGTCAGCTCTGTCCACCAGCACTTGTGTTCTAATCCCCTATGCAAGGCCCTCATTCCTGCATGTGATCACAGCTACCAGCAGGAGAGGCATCTCCCTCCAAGCTAAGACACCATCCTGGAGCCACCCTTCGCTCCCTCGCACTCTCTGGTGAACTTCCAACAGGTCAGTTTGGGGCCAGCAGGCCATCAGCAAGTATCATTCAATACGTCCTGCCTGCCAGCCTCGTGAAGGGCTGTAAGGAGGGAGAGTAGCTAGGTGACTGAAGATAGTGACACCATCCGTCTCTGCACTCTTGAGAAGTTTAGGGAATACTGAAGGAAACCAATAGAGGATCCTATGAGACTCAGTCACCAAGCCTCACCCCGTGGTGCAGATCATACTGTGGGATCACTGTCGGCTGAGATTAGGAGATTGCTTCCTGGATGAGGCAGGGTTCGCGATGAGAATTACTCAGAAAGGTGAATGTTGACGATTGAGCTCAGTGGACACGCTGGTCAGGTGGGAGGATAGACTTCTGGGCATACTTGTCCCTTAACAATTAGTATAGCCCAGAGCCCATCGTGGTGCCCAACTTCTTTTTGCCTCCCCAGCAGTTGGAGGCCTCCCTGCGGATGCTCTCGCTCTCTGCAGCTCTGCCCCCACCAGCCACAGCAGATCAGGTAAGGGACCAGCCAGCCGACTCCATTGCCTCCCACAGAATCCTTGTCTCTTCCATTGTGAAAAGGTGCAGCATGGAGAGCTGCCCTGAGCAGTCTGTGGAATGGCAGCAAGAATGGTCACTCCTCGAGCTAGTACTGAGCACAGCTTGTGGCCCCAACAGTGGGCAAAGATGTCGGGGACAGCGACGAAAAGCAAAAGTGTAAGAGCAGAAGCGAAGCCTGACATATGGTAAAAACAAGCAGCAGAAGTATAGGAATAGGAGTGGGCGAGAGCACACTGAGTGCTGCGGGAACTCTAACTAAGCAAAGGCAGGTGTGAGTGGAGGAGCGCCCACTGCGTCTGATGACGCTCGGGTGGGTGCTGAGCATGTAACATAAAGAGGACACCCAACATCCCAGTCTTCACAGAGCACACAGTCCATTTGGGCACCACGTGAACTAAAAACCAAACTATTTACAGATTGTGACGGGCACTGAGGTTGGCCATCGCGCCAGTTCCTACACATGGCAACCCTTGCCTCAAAGAGTACAGCACTGTCCAGTCCTGTGCCACCCCACAGCCCTTGCTGTACTCGAGCCCATTGTTGCAGCCTCTTTTTCTCTGACCTACTTTTTTTCCCCCTTCTGTAGCAGTTTTTTTTCTTATTGGGGGTTGTACAGCTCTTATCACAATCCATACATATATCCATTGTGTCAAGCACATTTGTACACGTTGCCATCATCGTTCTCAAAACATTTTCTTTATACTTGAGCCCTTGGTATCATATCTTCAATTTTTTCCTCCTCCCTCCCGCATGAACCCTTGATAATTTATAAATTATTATTACTTTTTCATGGCTTACACTGACAAATGTCTCCCTTCACCCAGTCTTCTGTTGTCCGTCCACCTGGGTGTGGATTATATTTAGATCATTGTGATCAGTTCCCCCTTTCTTACCCCACTTTCCCTCCACCCTCCCAGTGTCACCACTCTCACCACTGGTCCTAAAGGGATCATCAGTCTTGCATTCCCTGTGTTTCCATTCCTATCTGTACCAGT
This sequence comes from Echinops telfairi, assembly GCF_000313985.2. NCBI lineage: Eukaryota > Metazoa > Chordata > Mammalia > Afrosoricida > Tenrecidae > Echinops > Echinops telfairi. The sequence goes on from NW_022105611.1 coordinate 19,651,281, forward strand.
GTATATCCTCTGGTCTAGCTAGATTTATAAGGTAGAATTGGGGTGATGATAGTGGGGGCGTGGGGAGGAAGCATTAAAGAACTAGAGGAAAGTTGTACATTTCATGGATGCACCCTGACTGGCTCATCTCTTCCCTGTGACTGTTCTGTAAGGGGATGTCCAGTTGTCTACAGATGGACTTTGAGTCTCCACTCCGCACTCCCCCTCCTTCACTGATAAGATTTTTTTGTTCTGGGTCTTTGATGCCTGATACCTGATCCCATCAACATCTCATGATCACACAAGCTGTTGTGCTTCCACATAGACTTTATTGCTTCTCCGCTAGATAGTCATTTGTTTATCTTCAACCCTTTGACACCGCAAATGCTATATCTTTTGATAGCCGGGCACCATCAGCTTTCTTCACCACATTTGCTTATGCACACATTTTATCTTCAGCAATCAAGTTGGGAAGGTAAGTATCACGGAATGGCAGGTTATTAGAACAAAGTGTTCTTGCATTGAAGGCGTACTTGAGTAGAGGCCCAATGTCCATCTGCTACCTTAATACTAAACCTATAAATATATGCACATAGATCTATTTCCCCATTGTCATATATAAATATATTTACATGCCTGTATTTAGACCTCTATAAATGCCCTTTGCCTCCTAGTTCTTTCCTGTATTTCCTTTTACTTTCCTCTTGTCCCACTATCATGTTCAGCCTTCATTCGGTTTCAGTAATTCCTCTTGGTTACATTGCCCTTGATCAAGCCCTACCAGGCATCCTATACCCTCCTCGCCATCAATTTTAGATCACTATTTGTTCCCTTGTCCCTGGGTTAGTTGACACCCCCTTCCTTTCTCCCGCCTCCTCCTCTCCTATGTCCCCCCAGAACCATCGATCCCCTTGTTTTTTCCTCCGGATTGTTTATCCCACCTTTCTTCTCCAGGTAGACATGTGATCTTCTACTTTACAAAGCCTGCTATTCTCCAGAGACTGGTCCTTCCTGATAGCATGATGAGACGTCTAGGAGCATTTTGGCTATATTCCTTTACAGATGGTTTTTTGCTCTGGCAGTTGTCATAGAGCAACATCATGGAGTCTGCTTAAAGTTAAAGTGAAAGAATTTTTTTTTTTAAGTCGGGGAGGGAGGGAATAGGATGTCCCCCTGTTGTGGGATAGGGATGGTCCGGACCAGGAAGACATCCAAATTCACAGAGTGAAAATGACCACTTTGCCAGACAGTAAAGAGGGAAAAAACTTGTACAGCTGAGTAGGAACTAAAAATTACAAAACCACAATTGTCTGAAAGATAGTCGGGGAGATAAGAGCAGGGACTTACCAAGGATAGGTAGGTAAGATGTGAGCTTACATGATCGGTTAAAAGTACATGCTTGAGTTTATTCTAGGATGGTCACCGGACTGTGGCAGGACAGGTTTTGTTTTGTTTTTTCTTATAACCTATTAGAGTTGCTTTCTCAGTCATACCTGTTTCTGAAGGTTCCTGGTAAAGATTTGTTGACAATGCTGTCTATGTGTACATCATGACCCTTTGAGTTTAAGTGTTCACATCTTAGATCTGTTTGACCAAAGTGGAAAGAGACTTTGTGAGTGGATTGTGATACCCTGCCCCTGCCAGCCTTTACAGAAAAAGAATGCCCTTTTTAAGTTGTCAAATATCAAGGTCAGAAGAACTGCTGTTAGAAAAGGCAGCTTTAAAATTCAACGTGGACTCATGTCAAGATTTGATAAGGGAGCTGAGTGTTGCTCTCAATCTTGTGTATTTACACAAACTAAGCACGTCTGGTTTTACGCTTTCTCAGACATGTCACACTCTTCACCAACCCCGTCATCAGTTCTTCTGTCTCCTCTCCGCATTACCCGGCTTGCACAGGGATATGAGGGGATGAGCACTGGGTGTTATGATAAAGAGCAGGCTCTCTGAGGGGCAGCATTTGAGCTGACACCTAAAAATGGTGCTTACTTGGTACTGTACTAAGCACCCCCTATTGGCCCATTTAATTAATGTGTTAGCCAGTGAGGTAAGAAACCCTGGTGGCATAGTGAGTTAAGTTGCTCACTGAAAGGTCATCATGTGAACCAACCATGCTTTGGGAGAAAGATGAAGCAGACTTTTTCCATTAAGATTTCCAGCCTCAGAAACTATGGAGCGGATCTCCTCTGTTCTGTTGGGTAGCTAGGAGTCAGGATCAGCTCCATGGCAGTGGGTTTTGACCAGTGGAATTCGTACTGCTGTGAATCCTATTTTTAAGTTGAGGCAATAGAGGTAGGGAGAGGTTTTTATAACTTGCCACTGTCTCATGAGTGGCGAGGTCAATTTGCACCCACACAGTCTGGTTCCTGACTCCTGTCCTGAACTGAGGACGAGCCAGCCGTGTGGCAGCTGGAGAAGAGTATTCCAGGCAGAGAAAATGCCAAGTGAGGCTGAAAGGAGTGGGGTATAATTCAGGATCAGACAGAAAACCGATAAGACGGGAACGTAGAGAATGATACAGTGAAGTGAAGGGAACCCAGATCACACAGTAAACCAGGGGAAGGAATTGAGTTTTGAGACTAAATGCAAAGGCACTTCTGGCTCATAGTGACCCGAATAGGGTAGAACTGCTTGTGGGCTTCTAAGCCTAACTTTTTACAGGAGTAGAAAGTGGCTCGTAGTTTCAAACTGCGGACCTTACTGTGCCACCAGGACACCTTAATTATAGCCCGCCCTTGTTCAACACACAAGTCCGAGTACTTAACATATGTTACTAACTCATGTAATTCCCTCAAACAACCCAGTGAGAAAGGGATAGGTTACTATTGTTCCCGTGTAATAGAGACTGAGGGTTAGTATTTCCATCCTTCATGTACAAAATAGACATACTCATAAAGGTTAAGTCACTAGCTCGGGGTTACCTAACCAGTAAGTGATGGGACAGAAATTTGGACCTTAAGACTTCAGACTCAAAAAAAAAAAAATTGAGGACATCTTTTGTATTTGGCCCATAGACCATTCTAAGGCCCCACATATCTCAGTTTGTTTCCAATATGTAAATTCTCTCCCAGGAGGCTCTGCACTCTGCTGGCCTTTCTTTCTCTTCTGGTTGTGGACCCAGCCCATCTTCCTCTCTGGTTGTTCTCTGCCATTTCTCACACATGCCTATCAGTATGGATCCTAAGGTCCTAAAGCCCTCCCTGTGTAGGCATCAGCACAGACCTAAGTCCTGGATAGGCTACACAGCCTAATCATTCCTACCTAATAGGGTGATGGAGAGGATTGTCCTAGAGGGCCCTCTTGGTTCCTTTTCTTCTCTGCCTGCTTGCCAAGTAGGGGAAGTGTCAGCCCTGCACGCAGAACTGCTGCTCTCGCTTGTTTGTTTCTGCTTCACGGTGTGCCATTGCCCAGGGGCCAGGCTGTCTCTGAACAGATACAAAGGCTGGGAGAAGGAGAGAGAAACATTGTTGCATTGATTCAAGGGCAAGTCCAGTTTGGAGAAGATGGCAATTTCCATACATTTTATGACCCTTTTTTTCTTTTCTTGACCAACAGCCTTTATTTATTTTTTTTTTTCCTTGTCTGCTGCTCTTGGGCTCCTCTCTCCCTGGGCTGTTACTTTGGACTCCCTAGTTATGAAGCCTGACTGACCATCACAGTTTGCCCAGAGCTGCCTTGGTGTTAGCACTGAAACCCTAACAGAACGGGTCACCCTAGCCTCACCCATCACTCGATGCCAAGTATGTGTGTATGTGTAGGATATAGCAGGTATAGATTAAAAAAATTAGTGGAGAAGACAATAATTAGATTTTTTAAAAGACATTTAAGTCATAACTATCAGAGCTTTGATTGAATTCCTTTTACTCTGGGATTATTTGAGAGTAAGTGTGAAGTACATTTGGGCAGGGACACCTTAATCTCAGTGCTTGGGTTCTCAATGTCTTAAAAGGGACCTTACTTTTAAAGAGTGTAAAACAAAAATTACATTTCTGTATTTACCTGCATACTAGGAAGCTTCAAAAAGATCATGGAAGAATTCTTTATCTTTTTTTTAGGGGCTCATACAACTCATCACAATCCATATATACATCAGTTGTGTAAAGCACATTTGTATATTCATTGCCCTCATCATTCTCAAAACATTTCCTCTCCACTTAAGCCCCTGGTGACATGTCCTCATTTTTTTCCCCTCTCTCCCCACTCCCCCGTCCCTCATGAACCCTTGATAATTTAGAAATTATTATTTTGTCATATCTTGCCCTGTCCAATGCCTCCCTTCACCCATTTTTCTGTTGTCCGTCCCCCAGTGGTCACATGTAGATCCTTGTAATCGGTTCCCCCTTTTCAACCCACCCTCACTCTATGCTCCCAGTATCACCACTCACACCACTGGTCCTGAAGGGATCATCCGCCCTGGATTCCCTGTGTTTCCAGTTCCTATCTGTACCAGTGTACATCCTCTGGTCTAGCCAGACTTGCAAGGTCGAATTCAGATCATGACAGTGGTGGGGAAGGGGGTGGGGAAGCATTTAGGAACTAGAGGAAACTAGAGGAAAGTTTCATCATTGCTACATCGCACCCTGTCTGGCTCTTCTCTTCCCCGAGACCCCTCTGCAAGGGGATCTCCAGTAGCCTACAAATGGGCTTTGGGTCTCCACTCCACACACACACCCTTATTCACTATGGTAAGATTTTTTTGTTCTGATGATGCGTTATACCTGATCCATTTGACACCGCTTGATCGCACAGGCTGGTGTGCTTCTTCCATGTGGGCTTTGTTGCTTCTGAGCTATATGGCTGCTTGTTTACCTTCAAGCCTTTAAGACCCCAGATGCTATATCTTTTGATAGCCGGGCACCATCAGCTTTCTTCGCCACATTTGCTTATGCACCCATTTGTCTTCAGTGATCATATCATGGAGGTGAGCATACAATGATATGATTTTTTGTACTTTGATGCCTGATAACTGATCCCTTTGGCACCTCGTGGTCACACAGGCTGGTGTGCTTCTGCCATGTGGGCTTTGTTGCTTCTGAGCTAGATGGCCGCTTGTTTACCTTTAGGCTTGTAAGACCCCAGACGCTATACGCTATATCTTTTGATACCCGGGCACCATCATCTTTTTACTGTGTTTTCCTACAACCTTTTTCTGTGTGTCCCCCACCCCACCCCACCCCCGCCCCCAGTTTTTGAAACCTCTAATAGCATTTCTAGTGCCTTTCATTCCTTCTTCACATTCAGATATTTATCTGGGCTTATTTACTTTCAGGCATGTAATATGGATCTGCTAGTAACTTAATTCTGTCAGCTTCAGTTGTCTGGTGGGGGGGTGGGGCGTGGAGTTTTTGCCTTCTTCAAAAGATATTTTGACATTCACAAAGAATTCTGAATTGGTTTTTTTCCCTTTTAGTATTTTAAATATATTCTGCTGACTTCCATTGCGTCTGATGTGAAGTAGCACAGTTCTTGTTGCCCTGAAAAAAATTGTAATTTATTCTCTGGCTGCTTTTAAGAGCTTATCTGTCCATATATCTTTATATACATAGTGAGAGTTGAGAGGTTGATACTGCCTCAGTCCTCTCTCAATAAATGATCAGACATTCAGGGCTCCTGTGTGAATTTCTCACCTTGACTCTACACTGTAAGGTCCACTGTGGCATCAGACTCAAGTATGTTGCCTCAAAGGTTAAGACAGTAACCAAACGTCACATCTTCTCTTCAAGGTTAGAGGTTAGGGAAGGTGACATTTATGTCTCAAGGTTAATTTGTGAAGATTTAACTATGTTAATGTTCTCTTATGGCACGGTATCCATGGTTTACATGGTGTGCATTCTTCAGAGCTTTCTTTATCTGCCTCAGCTGTGTAGTGTTGCTGTAACAAATACAACATGTGGATAGCTTTAGCAAGCACATTACTTCCTCGCTGCTTAGGAGGCTAGGAGACCTAATTCTCTAGGGGAAGGCTCCATCCCAGAACCCTATGTGTAGCCCCTACTCTGGGGGAAGCTTCTTGTTTCTTTCAGCATCTCTTCCAGGTTCCTTGGTTTCCGTGTGGCTTCTATGTTCCCCTCTGTGCTTACTTGTTGACTTGCTTAATCTGCTTTTTTTTTTTTAATCTGCTCTTTCAAGTCTCAAAAGAAATTGATTTAAACCACTCTCTGCGCTAATATTGCCTTGTTAACATAAAGCAGAAAACCTATTCCATAAAGGGATTATAACCACAGCTATTGGAGTAGGATTTACAACATATTTCTAGTGTGCTGGGGAAAAACCACCACTCCTGTGTCCCTTTGTCAAACGATGGTTGGTTGGTTGGTTGTTGCTGTGATGCTGGAAACCACGCCACCAGTGTTTCAAATACCAGCAGGGTCACCCAGGGAGCACATGTTTCAGTGGCACGTCCAAACTAAGACAGACTAATAAGGAGAAAAAGGTGGTCGGCTTCTGAGGATTAGCCTACTGGGATCTTAAGACTGGAAGCAGAATATTGTCAGATATACTGACAGGAGATGAGCCATTCTTGTTGGAAAGCAATCAAAATACGACTGTGGACGAGCTCCCTCCCCAGAATAGGGTCAACCTCCATGGATGAGGCAGAACTTTGGGGTCTTTTGTTTGTTGCTGTGGGATGCTCAAAATAAGAAAAAACAACTGCATACATCTATGAAGTTTGAAGCAAATGGAACACATAAAGATCATTATATTAGGCATGAAATAGCCAAAATTGTATTTGCCCTTCTGTGACCAGGGCAATCATGGTTTACTATGCTGGGAGTCAAAGTGAAAAGGAATGGCCTCACACTCCTTGTGAGTAAGCTCTGTCTTGTAGTCCATTGCTGTCTCTGCTATGGTAATCTCCATATGCATACAAGGAGGACCAAGTAGCACAACTGTTATCTAGAGTTATACACTAGCCACTAAAACCAAGAATGAAGAAATTGAAGAATTGTATCAAAATCAGTCTGAAATTGATCAAACATACAGTCAGGATGCATTGATAATTACTGGTGATCGGATTATGAAAGATGAAAGCAAAGAGGGAAGGACCAGTAGTTGGGAATCGGAATATGAAAGATGAAAGCAAAGAGGGAAGGACCAGTAGTTGGGAAATATGGTCTTTGTGATAAAAACAGTGCTAGAGATCTCGTGATAGAATTGTGTAGGATCAATGGCTTCTTCATCGCAGATAAAAGCTGCAATGAAGCTTTTCAACAACATAAAAGCTCCGGTGACACTCGAGATGTCTTTGCCTTCCTGTTTCACAGCTTGTCACTGTCCAACACTGAGCTTGTCTTCCTTTGCTCTTCTGCCTACATATTCTGTCTCAGCAGCTTCAGCCACCGTTCACTGAGTTCCTCCAACCACATGCATAGGCGCCAACTTTCCTCTCCCTACTCCTTGATCCCCCACACCCACAGCCAGTCTGATAGTTTTACCCCCTAAATAGCTTCTAGGAGCCTTGGTAGTGCAGTGGGTTAAGCATTTGGGCTGCTAACCACAGGATTCACAGCTCAACCCACCAGCCACTCCACGGGAGAAAGCTGAGGCTGTCCGCTCCTATAAAGACAGTTTATCAGAAACCCTAAGAAACATTTCTTCTCTGCCCTATAGGGTTGCCGTGACTGGAATTTGAGTCAGTGGCAGTGGGCCAACATATTCTCCTATTTCTTCCACCGTCCACCCCGTCATCTCCCCCCCATGACTGTTTCTCTTACTGATGGTGCTTCCTACTTACAGCACCGCTGGCTATGCACAGCAGGATGAAACCGCTGCCCATCCTCACATGCGCTGCTGTTTGAGCTCATTGTTGTAGCCGCTGAAGCAATCCGTATTGTGAAGGCACCTCCTCTCTTCTGCGGACGCTCCACTTTTCCAAACACGATGTCCCCCGGGGACTGGTCCAAACTGATACTATGTCCAAAGTATGTGACATGAAATCTTACCATCCTCACAAATAGCTTCATTTCCCCCCCTATTTCGTTCTCCAAAGTGCATCTGGTTTGATCTCCTACTCCAATCAGACTTTCATCCCACTGCACCATTAGGAAATGAGTCTTTAAAGCTCGGGAAACCGCTGTATTTATCATCCAGTTTTCAAACTTTGTTGTTAGGTGCTGCTTTGTCAGTGCTGACTCACAGCAACCCCGTGTACAACACAATAAAACACTGCTTGGTCCTGTGCCGGCCTCACCATTGTTACGTTTGAGCCCATTGTTGCAGCCATTGGGTCAGTATATCTCATAAAGATCTTCCTCTTTTTTGCCGCCCTTCTACTTTACCAAGCATGATGTCCTTTTCCAGGATCTGATCTCACCTGATAACATCCCCAAAGTATGTGATACTAATCTCACCATCCTTCTAAAGAGCATTCTGACTACAATTCCTCCCTAACAGATTTACAGATTTATTTGTTGTTCTGGTAGTCCATGGTACTTTTCTTTTTTTCCCCAGTAACATTATTCAAACGATTGATCTTTGGTTTTCCTTATTCAGTGTCCAACTTTCACATGCATATGAGGTGATTGAAAATACCATGGCTTGGGTCAGGCAACTTAGACCTTGCATATTAACACTTTCTATCATTTCTTGTCGAGAATATTATAATAGCACCCTAATAACTTTCCTCTCTGTTCCGCTCTTGCTCCTTGCAACCTATTCCCCATACAGCATCCTGTTATCCTTGAAGATGTTTGATCACGTGACTTCTCTGCTCAGAACCCTCCAAAGCTTCCCATCTCACAGAGAGCAAAATCCCAAGCAAGGCCCTCCAAGACCCTCCGTGGTCAGTTCTGTCACTCCTCTGAACCTAGTTCCTCTCCCTCTCCCCTTCAGTATCCTGGCCGCTTTGCCATTCCTGAGAATGGTCTTTCCTTGCGGTCTTTGCACCTGTTCTCCTACCTGCAATGCTCTTTCCCCAAAGAACATTAGATCCTTGTTTACACAAACAGGGCCTTCCCTGTTAGTGAGGTCTTTCCTGGTCATTGTAGGTAAAACAGCATAAAGCAAACCCCTGTGCACATATGCCTGACACTTCCTGTCATCCTTACCCTGGCTTATTTTTCTCAGTAGCACTCACCCTCTGATCTAGCATGTATTTGCCTGTTGATTGGTTTCATTAGAATGTAAGTTCAACAAGAGAAGGACTCTCTTATTTTCACAGCTGTTTCCCCAATACCTGGTACAGGCCACATCCTAGGTGCTCAGAACATTTTTTAGCAGTTTTATTGGCCTATAATTCAATACAAGTCAGTAGCTCAGTCATATTAAAAGAAGGCCATCATCACCACAATAGGACATTTTTTAAGTGAATAAATATTGTATATACTTGAGTATAAGCCAAGTTTTTCAGCACATTTTT
>NW_022105611.1:19661783-19696218 GCF_000313985.2 Echinops telfairi
GTACTTGAGTGGAGGCCCAATGTCCTTCTTTTACCTTAATACTAAACCTATAAATGTAGGCACATAGATCTATTTCCCCATCCTCATATATAAATATTTCCACATGGAAATAAAATGGGGTGAGGCAATCCCACTCACATAGCAACAAAACCCATAATACAGATTTAAAATGGAACACTCTTATGAAAGAAAAGCAATCCAGAGAGAGAACCCTAAGAGTTTCTGAAGGGCCTAAGTGAAGACATAAATAAACATACACACACGACTCCTGGGTGAGACAATGTAACTCATCATAAAGTTGTCACACACCCCCAGGCTGATCAATAAATGTGCATAAGCCCCATTCAGAACCCTAACGGTAAGTTTATTTCTTTGGGGACAATGAGTTGAAATGTAAAAGATTTTTCCTGAAGTTTAATTTGAAAGAATTATGTCAGTAAATTATCAACAGCTTTAAAATATGATGGAGTGGTTACCTTACTATTTTGTTAAGATATTACTGTAAAGTTTCTGTAAGCAAGGAATAGATGGATCAGAATAAAAATCTAGGAGTCCAGGAATACAAGAATGGGTAAAGTTTGCATTTCAATTATAGGGAAGAAATAGATTATGTATCTATGACAGTGGGACAATTGGCTATCTATTTGGAAGAAAGTCAAATAAAATACCTACCTCAAAAATGTTTTGTTAAATGGCAGACTGCAAATGAGTTAGCTACAAATGTTGCCATTGGTGTATTTAAGTCGAGTCTCTCAGAATTGCCTCAAATTACTTGTACATCTCTCAGTTTCAGTGTATTTTATCCCAGTGTCTATTTCAGACCAGTGTGTATACAGGCAGGGCTGGCTGCACTCTGTGTTAATACTGCTTGTTAAGGCATCTATAAGTCTGTCTTTCTCAAGCCTCGTGTCTGTGCAGCTGTGCAGTTTATATTTCTGTACTTCCTGTTATTGTCTGTGGTTCCTTATCCAACTGTTACTGTGTGCATGCGTATTTGAAGAGTCGGGGTTTGGGCCTGAAAATCCCTCTGGGACACAGGCCACACCTCCTTGTTGGTCTATGAAGCGCCTGGCCCAGCTGTGAAACCCGCTCCTTTGGTCACAACACAGTAACGCCGACTAGCCTCACCCCAGTGTCAGTGTCAGTATTTGGTTGGATATTTATAAGACTCTTCAAAATCTCCGGAGTTGAAAAGCCACTACATCTACAATTTATCACTTAAAGTATAATCTAAAAACAGAAGTAAGACTCTTCAGAGGCCCTTAATAATTTAGTAAATGTTGTCATTTAACCTTTTAACTTATCAAGAATATGTTTTTTTCTAGCATTTCATAGTATCATTCTCACTGTCCATCACTAGCTACCAAGTTGGCTTTCTTTCGGAACTTATAGGAACACACACATGGAGCCCTTATTACTTCCTGAACAGCCTGGGCAAGGCCAGTAACCCTCTGGCAAAGAGACCCTCCGCCCACAGCATCCTGATGTACATGATCCGAAAATCCCATCGGGGGCCTGGGTTTTTACAACTGCTGTTCCTTTGCTTCTGAGGTTCACTAAAGCCCTATAAGTAGCCTTTACTTCTGCTTTTGGCCATTAGAATTTTTCAGCACCATCCAAAGCCCTCAGAGGCACCGTTATGGCTGGGAATTGGTGGGGGAAATAGTCTTTCCCTGACCAGCATAATTCTTCTAACATGCAGTCTTCATGTAGACCAATGATCCTATCCTCGCCCCAAAGTTCTAAGATAGCAAATAAACTAAAAAAACAAACTCACTGCCATTAGTTGGTTTCAACTCATCGTGCCCCTGTAGGACAAGATGAGTTTCCGAGAGTGTAACTCTTTATGGGAGTAAAAAGCCCCATCTTTCTCCCTGTGAGCGGCTGATAATTTTGAACTGCTGACCTGGTGGTAAGCAGCCCAACTCGTGACCACTATGCCACTAAGGCTACTAAAATAATAAACAGAAAGTTAGACATTTCCCCAGGTTTTCCAAAACAGAAGAGCCAGAGCTGGGCCTTGGGACAGTCAGGGCAGGGAGCAAGAGGGTCCTTTGGGCCTCAAACTCAGAATTTGTATCTGGCAGCAAATATGCAAATTCCTGGTCCTAACTAGTTGCCGAAGACAGAAGGAGTTGTGACCCTTCCTCAGGGAGCAGACAGTTCCCTGGATGCTGCTTTTAGCTATCAGCCCTCCCTGGCCCTGCTGCTGTTGACCTGTCTACGTGAAGCTTTAGAAAGGCGCTGGCCCTCCCACCACTCACAATTTTCATAAGTGGCGTAGCACCACTAAGAGAAACCACGCTGAGAGAACTACTCTGGGGAAAGGCAGTTGAAGCCACATGGAAATAGCATGAGAAAATTCAAGACAGCAGCCAGGTTTTATGCGCTGTGGCTTTGGAAAGACGAACCCGTTCAGAGAGCCAACAGAATGTAGCAACTGGCACATGCAAATTCAAGTGCCAGAGGAGGGACGGGTGGCCCAGGTCTCAAACAGTCATGGCTGGCTGGGAATCAGAAGCAAAGAGCAAGCAGCAGCCTGTTCTAAGTCTTGGCCTCTGCCCTGCCTACCTACATGCAGCACTCGCCATGAAAATGGGCCCTGTCTTGTTCTGCACCTTCTTAGACTACCTCAGGTTCTACCCACTGCAAAGACGAGGCCTGGATTCACAAAAGGCCAGAGGCCAGATGATCTTGCCCATGAGCACCCAGTGTAGGGGCAGGGAATGGGCAAGCCCAGGCATAAGTGTACCCTTCAAGGCCTCCCTAGCATGCTCATTCCCACTCAGCCAGACACTGCACTTCTGATTTCAGGTTCCTGGGCCTCTGAGCGTCAGCAAGCCTCGCTTCTCGCCCTGGCTCTGCTGCTGACTCTGGGGCTTAGGGCAAGGTTTGTGGGGAGGCAACGCAGCCTTAATTTGTGCCTGTACTTTTCTCCCTCACCGGGCACTGTTATTAGTATAGTCTGTGAACACGGAGTAACCGAATTCAAAGCTTAGCTTTGCCTCTTATGAACTGTGTGACCTTGAGTAAGTTCCCTAACTTCTCTGAGCTTCAGTTTCCTCATCGTGAAAATGCCTGTCATAAGATTTGCCCAGGAGCGATGGAGTTCAACCCAACAATGCCATGGTGGTCACAGACCCTGGGTTAGCGCCAGGAGGACACAGGGCCGAGGGCCCTGCCCCAGATGCCCGGGCTCAGCTCTGAAGCCTGGCTTCAGGTTTTCCAGCTGTTGCTTTTCTCCCCAATCCCCTCTTCCTGAGCTTTCTTCAAACGCATCCATAGGCAGCTGAAAGGTGCACGAGTCTGTTGAGAAACCCGGTCCTCTGCAAACTTACTGGGATCCGGTGACCTAGGGACCTGAAAGACCCTCCTCAGCCCACTGCCATCCTCTCCCCGACAACAGAGGCCCTGGCCTACTGCTGAGTTTCTTTCAGCCCTTAACGAGCTCCTAGCCCTCTACTGGGCCCCAACAGGAGACCTGTAGTCCACGGGGTTCTGATAGAGGCCCACAAAGCTTTTGAGGGGAGATGAGCTCCCTTGGCCAAGGGTGTACAGAAGTCAGGGTGCACAGCCAGACTTGGCCGCTTCCTGCCTGACCCAGACTGCATTTGCACAAGCAGCTCAAGGCAGTGGGCCTGCTGGGCAGGTGCTTGGCTCAGGGCCCCTGGGCTCCCCAGGTGGATGCCTTTCCCTCTTAGGAATCTGGACTTTTGAACGCCAAATGACAGGCATGAGCCTTCATCTCTCGGGCCCCTTCACTGTGCAGAGCAGGAAACTGGGACCCTGAGTGAGTGAGTGCCCTGGGCAGAGTTTATTCTCCATCTGTCTCCTGGCCCGTACAACAGTCTGGAAAGGCTTCTTTCCGAGAGGAAGGCTGGGGTGGAGGGGGAGTGATGGGGGCGAATGTCAGGTGGAACATTCAGGTGGTGACGAGAACTCTGATATGTAGGGATTTGGAGAGTGAGCTCAGAGTGTGAGTGTATGGAGACCAGCCAGACCGCAACTAGGCTTGTGTGGGTCAGATCTTGATTTACCTCTCAGCATGGAGCCCCTGGTCTCCATATTTTGTCCTCACTTCCCCCTGCTCCTATCTGTGGCCGCTTGTGCTTTTTTTGGGGCCATGGAAGTCCTAAACCCAGCCTCAGGAGAGGACTCTGGGAGCCACCCCCAGGGAAAGGCGGCCAGCCAAGTGGGTGAAAGTGGAACAAGGCAGGCAGCTCGGTGGAGCCCTCAGTCTCTGGAGCAGCAGCAGGCTGTTGACAAGCCCAGCCAGCCAGAAGCAGAGGGCTGTTTACTCTCAGTTCTTTGGAAGTCCTGAGTGTTCCTATCACTTAGGGGAGCTGCTCTGGAGAAGAACAAACCTCATCTCAGGTCCCAGGCCCAAGGCTCTCTGGGCAAGCAGAGGCAGGGGGTGGGGAGTTCAGTGGAGAGAGCTTAGTCAAGCCTGGCCTAGAACTGGGCATGCCCTGGAGAGGTGACTGACCCTACTTCTACTCAAGACGTACTTCCCCTAACTCCCTGCTTGGAGTGGGGTCTGAGGAGAGCAGTCTGCTCTGCAGTTGACATCAGCCCTGGTCCTAGCTGAATTTCATTTGAACTTTCCGGTAGACTGAGGAAGCCAACAGACGCTCTTAGCTTCCTAGAAGCAGAGAGAGGAAGTATCTTTCTCCGAATGAGTGGGACAGGAGAGACTGCGCCACAGACTAGGATTCCTTCCTCTCTACCCCACTGCCACGACTCTGTGCAGTGTCCCAGCGAGAACCTAGAAGCAGGGTTGCTGACTCATAGTGACCCTGTAGGACAGGGTAGACTGCCTGGATGAGTTTCTGGGAGTTTACGGGAATAGAAAGCTGCCCCATCTCTCCCAAAGAGCAGCTGGTGGCTTCAAACTATGGACCTTTGGGATCACAGCCCAATGCATAACCACTATGCCTGCAGGGTGGTTAAATAAGGGAGTCTCCATCTACCACTCTCCTGGGATCAAGTGACCCATTCGGGGTACTGTCTGAGAGCTGAAGTCCAGGGAACACAGTGACGTGGCTCAGATCCCATTTCAAACCAAAGAAGAGGGTTGGACGCTCCTGGGAGGAGAGGCTGCATCACAGGGACCTGGCCATAGAGCAAGCCACGGACCTGGATAAAGTCCATGGTTTACAGAGCACCTCCTGTAGCATTATCTCCTCATCCAGATCCCTATTGGCAGAGGAGGAGACAGGGCCCCTGAGGAGAGGGGGCCATCAGAGCAGAGAGAGCAGTTGAATGGGACAAGCTAGTCTGTCCAGCCCCTCCTGGGTTAGCAACCCTCCTGAGGAAAGAATCCTTTAAATGAGTCCAGGTGTTAATTAAGCCCTATTGAGGTCAACAAAAGCCAGCCAGATGCTGCTGAATGTGTCCCCTGTCTTTCCACACCCCTGCCCTGCCCTGCACACCCAGAGTCGAGCCCTGTCCCTGTTCTGGGCCCTGCAGATAAGGCCTCCTGGGTCACTGGGTCCAGGTATGCATGCTGGGAGGCTTGATGAGCCAGCCCCACTCCATTTCTCTCCAGTATAAATGTGGCCCGGCCAGGTGCAGGCCTGTGCTCGGACTGTCACCCTATGGGGAATGGCCTCCCCTGAACCCCAGCTCTATTGGAACCTCCTTCCGACCTGCCTACTGCTTACTACGGGTTCCTTTCCCAGTGCTCCCGTGTCATCTCTGTGATGGCTGAGTAGGTTAGTGTGCATCTACCGTGTGTCCTTTGTGGAGGAGCAGACAGTAGGCTCCTGAAAGGTTTAGTCAATCACTGATGGAGGTATGTTTCTGGTCATTTTACAAACCCAGGTATGTGGTCCTTCTAACCATGGAGTTCAAGACCCACCTCTGTCTCCAAAGCAGAGACCATTTTTTCCCCCTGGACCTGGGGAAATAAGCCTGGTTACAGGGCTTGGGGGAGAAGGCCACGCTTCAACTTGTTTCCCCATCGGGCTTGGCAGTCCAAGCTGGCAGTTCCCTGGTCCCTCTTCAGTGTAGGGCTATGGCCCAGAAAGCCCAGCTGCAGGAGAGCCAGGGACTAGATTGAAACTCCAGGTTCCTGTTCTCTTGGCAGTTGCTGGGAGCACCCAGGGGCTCCAAGTGCTGCAAAGGCCCTGAGAGGACATGACCTGGCCAAACACTGGACCTAGAACGAGGGAATGAGCTGTTTGCTGCCAGAGACAGCCTCCTCCCCACCCCCTAGGTCACTGGCTGATCTAGCTATCATGCCCTCTAGCAACACCAAGGGTGGGGGGGGGCAATAGGCAGAGCCTGGCCTAAGCTATAGGGGCTTCAGGGATTGTCCCTTTTGGGTCCTGGCCTTACCTAGAGGATAGGGAGGTGGATCTTCCCGTCTGAGCCCAGCCCTACCACTGCTGAGGACACTGAGTGCCCGCTCAGTCACACACCCCTTGGCATTTAGAATTCCAGAATGGAGGAGACCCTGGAGGCTGCACCTTCCCCCCTTTGTACAGGGAGTCCGATGCCCAGGCTGCCAGACAGGGACGCCCAGCGGGGAATCCCATGTCACATTCTGGCTGGGTCTCTAAACTCCGGGTAGGTCTCTTTCTCCCCTGCTTACCGGTGAGCTTGTGAAGGTCAGAAGCCGAGTTGTGTTCATTTGTCTTCCTCTCACCACAAACCCACACCCACTGCCATCCAGTCTGTTCCAACTTACAGAGATCCTATAATGAGGTGGCTGAGGCTGAATAGCTTTACAGGAACAGCAAGGAGCCTCAGCTTCCGAGGAGTAGCTGGTGGATTTGAACCTTTGACCTTAGCAGTCCAGTGTCTGCCAGATGGCACCACAGGATAGGCTCCTATAGTAAACCCAAAACAAACTCACTGCCACTGAATCCATTGTGACTTATCGGAACCCTGTAGGTTGCTGAGGCCGGAATCTCTCTGAGTAGAACATCTTTCTCCCAAGGAGCAATGGGTGGGTTCAGATTGCTGACCTGGTTAGCAGCCCAGCACATAACCCACTGTGCCACCAGGGCTCCCAGACGCTTAGAGTAGACCTTAACCATGTTAAAGAGGAGATGACTAAATGCTAAAGATCCCCAAGCAACTCTGGTGATTTTCCCCTGACCAGGCCTCAGTTTACCATCAGTAGAAGTACGGGGAGACTTGGGGAAGCACTAGTCTCATCCTTTAGGGTCTCCACCAATTTTTTCTCAGTGCTCAGAGTGGTACAGTACCCCATCAACTGGTGACTAGGTTAGTTCATGGGATTTGGGGTCAAGAAGCGATAGGTAATCTGTCTGCAGAGCTGGCTGTGTGGCTGTGAAATCAGCCAGCTCTGCCAGGACTGGCCACTCCTGGCTCCTCTCGACACTGCCTCTTCCCCAGGGCCCTTGCTCTCAGGCAGCTGGTTTGGGTTGGGGCTGGAGACCGGCACAGAATAAATGCACAAGA
Source organism: Echinops telfairi (assembly GCF_000313985.2). Lineage (NCBI taxonomy): Eukaryota > Metazoa > Chordata > Mammalia > Afrosoricida > Tenrecidae > Echinops > Echinops telfairi. Next base: position 19,669,215 of record NW_022105611.1, read on the forward strand.
ATGGGTGGAAGGAGTGAGTGAGTAATGGAGGACCACGATGCCATAGCCCAAAGGCAAGCCCCTGAATGGTGGAACTAATGAGATGCTGTTGACCGGAGACAGGTCTGGTAGCAGGACATTGTATGTCTACTTGTGGCCTCACGTCACCTGGCAGCTCCAGGGACCCCAAAACCCCGGGTGTCATACAGAGAAAGTATTATGGGAGTCGATTTCGTCCCCACGGTGTTACAACCCAGAGAACAAATGACTTGTCAAAAGTCGTGCCACAAGAGAAGGAGCGAGGCTTCAAACCTGCCCTGGCTGCGACTGCCCAGCCTTCTCTAGAGGCAGCATCTTAGGATGGAAAGGGTGCAGTTTTAGGACCAGACAGCGGCCATTCACATGAAGCCTCTGAGCTCAGAGTGTTGTGCCCACCTCAGGGGCCAAAATGAGAGTGAAATAAGGTATGTAAGTATATAAAAGTATTGTGTAAACTAGGGAGCTCAAACATCATAGTCAAAGAGCCCAAAGACGAGAGGACTCAGACTGATCTGGTGATGGTGCCATACCGAGGATAACCATGCTGACTTCTTCCACTCCAGGACAAAGGGGAGGTCCCCAGGGGAGGAGCCCCACCCCACAGACCCTGTCGCCCCAGACCGACCTCGCTGCCTCCTGATCTGCCTGAAGAAGAAAGTCGCAGGATTGCACGGATATTCTCTTCCCAGTGCTCCAAGAAAGACTAATGCAACCATTTAAGAGACTGAGGAAAGGACCCCCTTGCCGCCCTCCTTCAGCCTGGTCCAGCGTGCGGGAGGCTCCAGGGCTGCCATCACACCGAAGTCACCACCAGCCTCACCCACAAAGACCCAATCAACCCAGGCTGAAGGAACGGTGCAACCCAGCCCTGTGCCCACCTACCAGGACTTCAGCACCTTCCTCCCATGGTGAGGCAAAGGCTAGGCAGCATAGATCCGAGCACTCCAGGGCCCCCTCATCTCTGACCAGGGGCTCAAGCAGGCTTCTTTCTGCTGAGGAACATCCTCCAGTGTCCTTGTGTGGACCACCCACCTCGGCCTGCGACTTCGGAGCCTTTTTGCCTTTAAAGGATGGGTGATGGGCCAAGTATCCATAGTGTGCATCATACGTAGCTGAGGCCACCTCCACTTCACCGTGTGGGAATGAGGATTTTTATAGATAGAAATTATTTGTATGCTGTATTGAATTAATCAATAGGGAGGTTATAACCTCCATCAACTTTTTATCTGATTGTCTGCAATTCTAACCATGCTTTTAACTTAATTGTTTTTACCCTGCTCTGAGAAGCATTATTCCTACCTGTGTTTGAATAAAATCATATTAGCATTTGTATTCTGTGTACAAGGGTTTCCCGGGCTGGCCATTTTTTCCCCCTGGACCTGGGGAAATAAGCCTGGCCCTGTGGGAAGAGGGAACAGGAAGAATTCATTTGGACCCCGACTGCCAGAGAAAGCTCGACAAGCTGCCACTGTCTGTCTGGGAGACGGCCTCTAGAACAGGAGACCCAGGCGACCCTGCAGCTTCAGAGCCCCCCCATTCTGGAAGGGGTCACCCCACCTTCAGCTGTCCAAACAGAAGCATCGGGCAGTGGCCTGTGGGGGCACATGGGGCCCTGCCTCCAAGAGGTACTCAGGGTGGTGGGGAGACAGTGTTGGGAGGAAACGAAGCCCCGCGTCTCACCCCCAACCATGTGTTACTTCATTTAGTCCTCAACACAACTCCGTATCAAGACGCTATGATCCCATTTTATGGTTAAAGAAGCAGAAGCTCAAATACGTAACTTGACTGTTCATGTGACCAGGAAGTGAACTGCCCCAGAGATGTCACCAGGCTGCTGCTCAGTGACCAAGCGGCACAGTCAGTAAATGCTCCAAGTTGGGGGAAAGGAGAGAGCACTGTCAAGGGACAGAGTTCACAGGGTTCTCCGAGTGGGCCAGTGTAGGTCTGCCCCTCAGGCTCAGTTCCCCCTTGTGAACGTCCAGTGCCTTGGAGGACTGTAAAACAGACAGCCCCAGCCTCGCAGAGCTGTGAAGATTAAATATGACTTGTAAAAGTGCTTCGTCAGCACTTGGCTCACAGAGGAAGGCCTTGGGAAATGTCAGCCTGCTCCACCCTACTCCCCCCACCCCCACCCCCTAGCTCTTGGAGATAAGCAAACACAAATACGTTAACTGTAAAACAAGGCAGGGCATGCCCTGTGCCCTCAGGTTACCAATGACCCTGGAACAGAAGCAGGAGGGATGCCTGCCCTCAGTTCTGCTCTTCACCCCTTCCTCTGCTCACCTGTTTATCTCAACTCCTTAGCTTCAGCTAGGATGCTCTTAACTCCCCCCACAGGACTTTGCATGAGGCCACCAAGATCCCACAGTGGGGGTTGGAAGCCGAGGCCTCAGGAGAAGTCTCATGCTCCCAAATCCTGCTCCAGCTCCTGTAAGTAACCTTCCCTGGGTCACGCCAGGAGAAGGCCCCTGCAGGACATGGGCTGCTGCTTGCCAAGGCCAAGGGCAGCCTCAGATGCCACAAAGGGACCCCAAGAGGCTGGAACCCACCACCTGCCATAAGCTTCCAAGGAGTGGATTCTGTACTGATGACCTTCTCTCTACCAGTCCCGGCTCAGAGGTGAAAGGACTTTCCCAGTGCTACTGCAGAGGTGGAAGTGAGGAGGCAGAAGTCTGCTCCCCCAACCAAGGAACCAGCGCCGCCAGCCCTCCTTCCCTGGGAGCTCGCAAATAGTTGCTTCTGGTCATCAGACCCTGGTTGCCTCTGAACCCGCAGCAACCCAACCTGGAACTTCTGACCGTGAACTGGGTTTTAAGAACAGGGATCCCAAAGGGACAGCTGGCCCAGGCCCCAAGTGGCAGTCAGCAGAGTCCTAGATTCCTCCAGGCAGGCTGGAGCGTCCCCGTCTGGGGAGGGAGAGAGGTGGTGGGAATGCAGTATCCCAGCAGCGGAACAAGAGAAGAGAACACGGAGGCCACAAACCCCCTGAAGAGCCAGTCTCAACGCTTGGCCTTTGGGACCTCACCCACCCCAAAGATTCCCTCCCAGGGCCGAGCCCATCTCGTGGGGCCCCACTGAGGGTGTCACAGCTTTGGGAGGATGTCTTCTGGCTTCTGGGACCAAACAAAGATCCCAAGATGCAGATACGAGTGTCTGCCTCGTACTGCCCAGAGCCAGCCCCCACATGCAAGGACTGTACCACAGTGTAGAGGCCAGTGTGCGACCCTGGAGCCCGGCAGTAGTGGGGCAGGAGGAGGGATCTCTCCTGCACTGGGCAGCTGAGAGCTCTGGGGCAAACAACGGTGCCCTCAAGATCCAGCACACACACAAGACCTGCTAGAGGTGCATGCTTGTGAGGAGGGCAAAAGCTGCTCAGGTTTCACGTGTGTGGGACTCACCTAGACAGTGGTTCAAATGGCTTCTTGGCCCATCGTCAGAGTCTGGTTCAGCGGGTCAAGATGGCAGCGTATGAATTGCATTTCTAACCAGCTCCCAAGGATATCAGTGCAATCACTGGGATAAGGGACAGTGCTGAAAAGCACCCCGCACCTCACACAGCAGATGCTCCATGAATGGTCAGGCACCCACAAGACAAAACCTTGGTGTCCACAGCCAACATTCAGTACCTAGCCCTCCACTCGCCACACCTCTTCATGCCGCTAGCTAACCAGCACCTCCCACGCCGGCTGCTGCCCCCTTGTTGGGGTTCCTACCATGTACCCCTCTTTGCACATCTGCATGGCCTCCTCCCCTGATAGTTGACCCCACCACTGAGTTGTTCCTGGTTGAACCCAGAGGCCACTTCCTGTGAGGAGCCCTCCCCATCTCAGCAGCAACTTGGTGCAAGCTCCTGTCCTGCAGACATACCAAGTAGGACCCGGTCCAGGGAACAGCCCCAGCACAGCCCAGGCTTGGCATTGGAGTGTGTGCACAAGGCCAGAAATGCCACATCTACCCTCCCTCTGCCTCAGCCAGTTCACCTCCTCTCCACCTGCCTCCCACTGTAGCCTGGGTCCCAGGGTTAGGCAGCCCCAACCTTGCCCTCAGTACCTAAGACCAGGGCCTGGCCCTCCCCAGGCCACCCGCACACACGCTCCCCCAGCTCCCTTGGGCTCTGGCCATGTCCAAGCTGAAGCCTCCAAGGTTCGGGTCAGAGCACTCAGCGGAAAGACCCACAGAGCAGTTCCCCATCCACCGCAGGCCCTCCCGTGTAGGAGCTGTCTGACCTGGCCCAGTCACTGTCCCTCCCCACCCCCCCAGCCTCAGCTCTCTCCTCTATGAAACCAGCAGTAAGTTTAGGATGCACGGCAGCACAGAGGACCAGAGGTGCTACATCATGGGTAAACCTGAACCCTGAAAAGAAGTGAAAAAAGCCTGTCTCAAAAGACCACGTCCCATAAGGTTCCACCTGCATGGACTGTCCAGACACACAGATCAAGAGACAAGGCAAACTGGTGGTTGCCAGGGGCTGGAAGCAGGAGGACTGGGAAGTGGCTGCGAATGGGTCCAAGATCTCTTTGGGGCACGAGGAAAATGTCTTAAAATTGATGGTGGTGATGGCTGCGAAGGTTGAGAAAGCATGGACTGTCTGTTTAAATACGAGACTTGTATGGCATGGGCATCTTGCCTCCATAAAGCTGTCATCTTCAGCCCTTTAGAATCTAGTAGTAGCTCCCTCGACCAAGGGGCACATGAGAGGCAGCCCACCGTGACGACAGCGAGGAGGCCCTAAAGTAGCCCTGCCCAGCTATCATGGGAGGCCTTGGTCTTTGGACTCTCCACGGGGACAGGTCCACCTGCTTCCTCATACACTCTTGTCACCTGAGGTAGCTCTTCTTTCAGCAGCTTCAAGGAGCTATTTTAAAGAGCCCCAGGTCGGGCGAACTGAACCAGATCTGAAACTCACTGACCTTTCCCCTCGCCTCCCTGCCCCTCACTGGCCACCTCTTGTCAAGTGATGTGGGCTGTCAACTCGCCTTTCCAGGATAAGGTTTCAGGTCAGCTGGGCTGTATAAAGATCAGTGCCAAGGCAGAGGCAGCAGAGGGAACAGTGAATGAGGGATGGTCAGCTCCCTGCTGCTGCCCTCCCGGATGGAGCAATAAGAAGCCGTAAAGACCCCTCTTTTCCTTTCTCTCAGACTGGACTCAGGTAAGACCCCACTCTCTTCTTTCGCTCTTTCCCTTCTCCATACTCCCATCCCCCCACCACCTCCCACCCCCGGTTGGAGCAGCCTGGAGCTGCGGGACCACTAGCCACTGTGGGACAGAGCTAATGTTCAGTCCACCCCCACTTGTCAGGCTGAGGGAAGTGCAGCCTTAGTGAGAGGCTTGGGTCCAATGCCTGCCACCTACTGTACACAGACTCCCCTCACTCTGCCGGCTGCCTCTGCTGCCATTTCTTTGACAAGCCCCTGTTAATAAGAAGGGAGGTTCTCCTTGGGCTGACCCAGAAGCCTCAGGGTTCCTCCAGAGCTTGGTGCCCAGTGCCCTCCCCCCCTGAGGGCCCTGGCTTGGCCCCCTTTCCAAAGGAGGGCAGTGGCACTTGGCCCAAGTTGTACACTAACGCGGTCCCCTCAGCAAGGGTGCTGTAGAAGCTTGGCTAGGAGGGTTGGGTCAGTCGGGGGGCCAGGGGGCAACCTGAGTGCCAGGCAAGATGTCTCAAGATGGACCGTCTGGGCCCTGCTTCAGAATCAGAACTACCTGGGGAACTTGTTTCTGACGGGGGTTCCTGGACTCCAGCCCAGACTGGAATCGGGATCTCTGGGCTGCGCGTAAACAAGCAGCTCAAGGGATCCTGAGGCTCTGACGGAAGCCTGCTGGGCAGTGGAACGGGCACAGCTCCTAGTGTCGGACAGAGCTGAGCTCCAGGCCCAGAGCTATCACTTCAGCTGTGAGACCAGCGGAATCCCCGGCCTTCCATCCTTTGTGACGAAGTGAAAACCATATCGCCTGACAAAGGGATTGAAGGAGGCCAGGCCTGTCAAGTCTCTGCACGGTGCCTGGTATAGGAAGTCCTCAGACAATTCACAGGCACCACTCTGCCCAAAGCCAGGCTGGCGGGAACATCGCACCCCTGCACCCCTCCCGTGCCCAGCAGAGCAGTTGGTTGAGGAGCCACTGGCCAGTGGCTTCTGTTCTGGAGAGGAACAAGAGCCCTTGCCCATGCCCACCATCGTGCCTTGTGCCCCATCCATGTGCCCAGTGGAAGGCCCAGGGCCCCTTAGGCGTGGTTTTCTCCCGAGCTCATATCCATCTACCCCTGCCCTCGGGTAGGGCAGGGCTCAGAGCAGCCCTGGAAGAGGCTCCAGTGCCGCTGGTCTGGCCTCCTTCCCCATTCCCATTTACCCCACAGACGACCAGCTGTCCAAGTTCAGCCACCAGCAGGGCAGCTCTGGCGCCTCTGCCTAGGAATAGGGATCTGCAAGGGGTGTGTGAGAGAAAGAGACTTCAGAACCTGCTGGCTCACCTGCCACCAACAAGCTGGGCCACAGGTCCATCGTGTCATCCCTGGCCTGTACACCACCAGCCACTTCATGTTCCCTACCAGACTGAGGGACCCCAGCATTCAAGCATGCCCAAACCCCTGCGGTGGATTCTAATCTTGTGTCCCGGTGAGTGGGGTCACTAGACAGCTGATCCTCCTTGGGCCACTCTGAATGCCAGCCTTTTAGCAGAGAAGCAGGATGAGTCGACCCTGCCCCTGCTTTGTGGGCCCCATATCTGGAGGGTGACCAAGCTAATGCCACCAGGAGGTCTGGAACCCAAAATGGGTTCAGAGGAGAAGTCCCACCTGCCTGCTGAGCCCTCTGGCCTGGGAACAGGCTCCCACGGGAAGTCAGGTCCTGCCGCAGCAGGAGGCAGAGCCCGTGCAGTGACCCCTGTGGGGCCTGGCACAGGGCAGTCATCCCACGCCAGGTGGCTTGGACCACAGGATGCCCTGGAGTCACACAGCTCTGCGTAGGAATCCACCTAGACTGTGGCTTGTTCTGGGCCTTAGTTTGTTAACTGGTGGGGTTCTTCTGGGAACAGTATTCTCGTACTATGGCACAGAGGTTAAATTCTCAGTTCCTAACAGAAAAGCCACCGGTTCAAATCCAGCAACCACTCTATGGGAAAAGATTTGACAGTCTCCTTCGGGAAAGAGTTACAGCCCTGGAAATCCCATAAGGAGGTTCTACTCTGTCCTCTAGGGTCTCTGGGTTCAAATTCTACTCAAAAGCCATAGGTCTAGGTTTGTGGGTAGAGGATGTGACTCTAGTGGAGCTTGGTTAGGAACCCTGGGGGGCAGTGCTTAAGCACTCAGCTACTAACCAGTGGTTTCAACCCATCAGCCACTCCACAGAAAGAGGACCATTGAGGAAACCCAAGGGGGCCGTTCTGCTCTGTCCCATAAGGCTGCTCTGACTCGGAGCTGACTCAACTGGTGTCCCACTACAGCCCGAGAGCTTGGAGACCCTCAGACGAAGCTCCCAAAAGTCTCCTGCACCATACCTCTGAGGGTCAGATTCTTAGATTCATCATGCTGACATTCTGAGCTTCCCCAACTCACTACACAGGAGGGGAAGGGCTGTGGAGGTCTCTGGAGAGTCTGTCAGGGCTTGGAAAAAGAGAAGCCAACAGGACGTGGGCATTAGGAAAGGCAGCTGCTTGAGTTTCTCCTCTCTTGTACACACGTACACACACACACACACACACACACACACACTGCAGATCCCAACCTCTAGGCAGAGGAACCAGAGCCTCCCTGCTGGTGGCTGAATGTGGACAGCTGCCCTTCTGTAGGACAAAGGGGAGTGGGGAAGGAGGCAGGCCGAAGGATGGCACTTCCCTTGGGTTGTTCCCTCAGGGAGGCAATCTGGAAACTGGGAAGACGGCTGTGGAGAGGGAGCTGGGGCCTGACTGCTGTCGTGTACAAGTTGGAGCCTTTCAGGGCCAGTTTTCTTTATTGACCCCAAGAGGTGCTGATGCTCCCCCAGCCTTCATCAGCATGACTTGGTTTCGTGTGCTTGCCACTTAAATTCTCATAGAGGAGCTTTGCATACATTTTAGTAACTGCAGAGGGCTTTGAATATGCTCGATAAAAGGCAAGATCATGGTACCCATAGTAACACCTTGCCAGGGCCCCTAGAAGGAACAGTGACATCAGGAGTGTTGAGTTGGGCACCATGACTAGGCCAGTCCCTCCCCATGTTGACCATCTGGCTTCACAGCTGTGAGTTGGATGTAAAGGCTTTTTTGAGCTTCATTTAGTAGAGTGGACCGAGGCTTCAGCCCCAGAGGCAGGTCTCCCCCAGCACATTAATGTCGCTGACCCTCAGTCTATGCATCCAAAGTAGGGGGAAAGGCTGGTCTAACAATACACACAGACCACCGGAAGATGACTGAGAGCCCAGCGAGAAGCCATACATCTGGGGTGAAATGATTTTGACAAGGGTGCAAAGTCCATCCGAGGGAAAAAGAAGAGCCTTTTCAATAAGTGAACATTGGAAAATTGGATGTCCACATGCAGAAAATAAAAGAAGACCCTGGCCTCATACCACACAGCAAACAAGCAAGCAAACAACAACAAAGTCAAGATGGACTGAGGACATGAGTGTGCAGAGTAAAATTACTAGGGGAAAAAAGTAGGGTCCCAGGGCAGCTATCTTTCAGAGCAGTTGTGAGAATTAAATAAAACTCTGAGGGCCCCATGGCCCAGGGCCATTCCCTCCTCCTCCTCTGAGCTTCAGCCGTGGCCATTCTCCCACATCAACCCCCCTCCCCGCCCCTCCCTCCCCGCACGTAACAGCCTTCCTCACTGCTCCAGCTGTTGACATCTGCCTACTTTTTAAGGCCTGTCATCTTCCCGCCCCCCACATGACACAGCTCAAACACACTCAGGCTATCGAGTCGATGATGACTCATAGTGACCCTATAGGACAGGGCAGAACTGCCCCTGTGGGTTTCCAAGACTGTAACTTGTTACAGGAGTGGAAAGCCCATCTTTTTCCTGTTGGAGCAGCTGGTGGTTTCAAACTGCTGACCATGTGGATCACAGCCCAATGCCACCAGGGCTCTTCCCCCCTACTTGAAGTTGCTCATATTCCATCTCAACCGAGGGTCAGAGAAAGGTCTCTCCCTCCGTAGAGTGCCCTCCTGATTGTCCCTCCCCTCTGACATTGATCACAATTTGCATTTCAGTCTTTGGTGGATGTGTCTAAGGCCCCCTGGCAAGGTCCTTGAGAGTCCCGGTGGGCAGGTCCACTGAGATTTTTTCCGCATCTCCAGATTTCTCAGGGTGCCAGGCTCAGAACCTGGCAGGGGGTGGTTCTCACCAGTGTGGGCTGGTTTTAACGGAACTGAATGCTTTAGCACCTCAAGGGAATGAGTGAGCACATAAATGGATACAGTGTGAAGGGGCGCTTCCTGCTAAACCACACACACACCCCGCCACACCCACCCCATTCACTCTTTCAGCACACCTAGCTGCTGTTCTCAACACGGAGAGTACAGCAGTGGACAGACCAAGGCCCTGCTCCCAAGGACAGTGCATCCGAGTGCGAGTCAGGCAGTAGGCCCCTTAAGGGCCACCAGCACTGTGAAGATGGGCAGAGGAGGCTGGGAGGACAGAGTACGGAGGAGTGGTGAGGTGACACTTGAGAACCAGAAGGAAGTGCGGAAGCAAGTATCTGAGAGAATCGAGTGTCTGCCTGCTCCAAGCCAAGGGCATCCCTGGGGCTGAGACTCAGCGCCGGGGAGACAAGTTAGGAAAGGGCTTTGGACTCTGTTCTGACAAAGCAGGGGAGCCCTGGGACGGGTTTAAAACAGGTGGGCATGCATGACCTGGCATGCATTCTTGGGCACCCATGGCCCAGAGGCAGAGTGGTAAGTGTTGAGTCCGGAGGAATGTTTATTGCATTTACTGCGGATAACAATCTAAAGTGAAGAGTGACACTTGGCCCTCCGGGACACAGGAGCAAAGGAGGCTTTTCCCAGGAAGCAGCTTGAGGCTGGGGACAGAGGACCTGGGATTTGAAGTCAGAACCTGGGTCTGGTCCCTGTCTGAGCCCGTTCCCCCATTTCTGCAATGAGGATACCACCAGCAGCCCGCCTGCAGGTTGGAGGTGGGGGATGTCAGGGAAAGGGTAGGTTGATTACAGGTGGATGGTTACAGGCGATAAACTGTTGGGATATGGGCTAGTGGCCCGCTTCGTTTCGGTTGCTACCTTTTCCTGGTGAATTAGGTGGAGATGTGCATTCAGATCATCAAGTCTGCACTCACCAACCGGAACGACTTGGCCGGTCTCCCAGTAGCTTGCCCTGTCCGCCGTCTCTTCTGTCTTGTAGACTAGCATCCTGCTCTTCACCAAGTTAACATCTGTCCACTTTCTAGCCCGGGGGTCAGCAAACTATTAAGATGGAAGAGCCGATCCTGTCCCTCACAACAATCTAGAAATTTTTCCAAAGCCACAAATGTATTTTTACAAACAAATGAAATCGCCGTAATCCGAATAATATCCTCTACAATTTTTTCAGTTTGACCTCAGAGTCACATGCACATACCGAAGCTTAGCCCATGATGATTCCAGAGCTAGTTTGCCGACCCCTGGTCTGGCCTCTTGCTTCCCCTTCGCTCCCTTTCCCTCCACACCTGGCAGTCATCAGTCTACTTCTCTTGATATGAAAACCCCGGTCTTGATTTTTCCTTTATGACAGGGTCTCATACAATACTTGCCCTTTTGTGATTGGCTCATTTTCCTCAGCACGATGTTCTCCAAGCACCATGCCATGTGAAGTGTGGTAGTTATATAATCGAGAGGATTAAGAGTGAATGGGGTAGAGTGTAGCCTGTCAATAAGGTCATGGCCTCTGTGTGGGCATGGCCTTCTCCTGGGGATTCTGGGAACTCCGATATTAGACACACTCTCTGCTCACTCCTGGATAGACTCTTTACTGACAAGACACATGGGGCTATGCTGATGGCAGTGAGAGCCCTGGAACTGGAGGAGCCAAGTGGAGACACACCAGCACTGAGATGCTTCCACACCACTGGATCCACAAAACTTCCCACCCACTGGCCTGTGATCTTCCTGCATTCATCATCATTGCATGTGTTTCGTGAGTCTGAAGAGGACTTTATAGACTGGTATTGGACGTATAGGCTAATATCGGACTTATGGACTTGATCTGGACTGGGCTAGGATGTTTTCTCAATATTCAATTGCTCTTGTATATAAAGCTTTTTCTTATTCACATCTGAGGGTCCCTGGATTTGTTTCTCTAGTCTACCTGGACTCACACAGAAGCTTCATAGTTTCATCCTTCTTCTTTAGTGATGCATAGTATTCCATGGTGTGTACATACCAAAGCTCACTGGTATGCATGTGGATGAGACTCACCCAGCCCAAGCCTGGCAACATCCAGCCTCCTCACTGTCCCTAAAGGCCTCAGGTGTGGAGGGGAGCCTGGGAATCAAGACCAGGCAGCACAGAATCCACGTGGCCTGTCTCTTACCTCTTGCCCCTCCCTGCACTAAGCCCAGGGCTGCAGCTCAGCCTTTCTCCTCGAACCTCCACTGGGCCCCAGAGGGATCCGGCAGAGTCTTCTGGGATCATGGTTGGACTGAAGCCTTCAGAGGTGCCTCCTACAACGGCTGTGAAGTTCCTGGGGGCGGGCACAGCAGCCTGTTTTGCTGACCTCCTCACCTTTCCACTGGACACAGCCAAGGTCCGCCTGCAGGTAAGTGCTGTTTGACCCAGGGTCATGGTTCACACCAAAGGAGGGTCTGCATTTTCCCCACACCTCTCCCCAATACGCTCTTCCGAATCCTGGCCAAGCCCTTCGCTTCACTGCCTCGCCTCCTCATCCCCACAGCCACGCCCATCCCCATGGCCTAGGTTAGAAAATATCTAAATTCCTTGGCTCAGTGTGGCTGCCCGGACTCTGGAAGCCACGAGTGTGAGATGAAGATAAGGAACTGCCTGTGACCTTGAGAAAGGCACTGACCCTTTTGTAAATGGGAAAATGGCCTGCCCCTCTGACCAGCTCTGAGGATCAGACGCCTACCAGGCGGGCATACTGTTGCTCGGGAAATGTCGCGCACACATTAGTCATGTGTGCTGCGGTGTCATGTCTATGACCAGCATGCATGTTCTTCTCAAGGTTCATCCCCAGCAGTCTCAGACCCCACCGGGCTGCTCTGCTCCCCTTGCTGCCCCTTGCTGCCCCAGCCCAGCCCAGCTCCTCACACCGTGCTGTGGTTGTCCCTCAGATCCAGGGGGAGAACCAGGGGCCACGGGCGGCCCGAAGCTTGCAGTACCGTGGCGTGCTGGGCACTATCCTGACCATGGTGCGCACGGAGGGCCCCCGCAGCCCCTACAACGGGCTGGTTGCGGGCCTACAGCGCCAGATGAGCTTTGCCTCCATCCGCATCGGCCTCTACGACTCTGTCAAGCAGTTCTACACCCCTAAAGGATCAGAGCGTGAGTGTCTGGGTACCACCTGGACTGGGCAGAAGCAGATACTCCACAAGAGGGCCCGAGCTGGGGGTGCAGGAAGCTGGTAGCCCACCCCATCCTCTCCCTCTCCACCAACCCAGACTCCAGCATCACCATCCGGATTTTGGCGGGCTGCACCACAGGAGCCATGGCAGTGACCTGCGCCCAGCCCACGGATGTAGTCAAGGTCCGGTTTCAGGCCAGCATGCACCTGGGGCCTGGGAGTGATAGGAAATACCGTGGGACCATGGATGCCTACAAAACCATCGCCAAGGAGGAAGGCATCAGGGGCCTGTGGAAGGGTAGGTCTGGGCTCTGGGCTGGGGGCTGGGGGGCAAAGTGGGCACAGGAATAGGGCAAGGAGGGGTGGTTCCAGCCTGTGCTACTGCATTGATTCTGAAAGAATATTCCAGCCCAACCTACCTCAGCCACTTGCCACAGTGTTTAAAATTCAGTTCACTTTACCAACCCCTGGCCACGCAGAGGCTGCCCTGAAGGAGTACGAAATGAATACAAGCTACCTTCCACACCCTCAAGGTTCTTTAGCCACCCTGAGGGGCTAAGACCTACCGAAACAGCCATGTCACAAGGCAGGATGTGCTCGGTGTCCTGCCCAGAGGGGCAAGAAGATGACATGTCAGTTGGGCCTCAAAGGCTAAGCAGGCGCCAGAGATGTGGACCTGGGTCGAGCCTTCCCAGAAACCATCTGAGAGGGGCAACTGCAGGACACAGAGGAGAAACACAGGAAGAGGGTAGTGGTGAGGACTGGGGTGGGGGTTGGGGGCGGGGGGAGGTGTGTGCAGGGAGAGGTGGGGAGAAGAGAGCTTTCTTAGGAGCAGAGGTTTAAGATCCCCTCTCTGACTATACATTGGTGACCTCAGCACATGCTGGGCTCTCTGCCACATGAGGGCCATGAATCCTTGCAGAAGAAACCATGACCCAGTCAAGTTGTTCAAGACCACACCATTTGAAAGAGCAAGCGCCTGGGCACAGCCCTGGCTCTACACTCATTTGATGCAGCCCTCGGGGAACCTGGTTTCTCACGTGGGAAATAAGGAGGTGGATTGTCTCAAGGATCCAGACTCCTCTTCCAAAGACAGATTTCTTGTTCGGACTCCAGCTGGGTCTTGGAGGAGAAGCATATTTTACTTTTGAAAGCTGTCGCTGATTATCTTTCAAAATATGACCCAAACACACACACACACACACACACACAGGCCTCTATTTTCTGTCTTGGTGAGGACATGGGGACTGTGAGGGTTGTAAAACAGTGTGAAGAAAGTTGTAGAATCTGCTCAGCTGCCATGGGATCATCTGGCTAAGGCCACGGGAGTAGGGTGCCAGGTCACCCCCAAACGGAGGGGGTGACGGGAGAAATGACTATGGACAAGTTATCCACTTCTCCCATCCCCATTCATTGGCCCCCCTCTCTACTGCCTAACAGGAACTTTGCCAAACATCACAAGGAATGCCATTGTCAACTGTGCTGAGATGGTGACCTATGACATCATCAAGGAGAAGCTGCTAGACTATCACCTGATGACTGGTGAGGCCGTGGGTCCCAGGTTGACTGCCCTCCCACAGCAGCCTGCTGGGGACACAGTAGGGTGAGAACCTAGAAAGCCAGATAAGAGAGCACCTGAAGGGAGCTGGGCTGCAGAAGGAGTAGAGCGAGGACTGGTGTCCAGTAAAGAGATGGGCACAAAAGAACCCTGAAGACCAGGGTTCCAGCTCCAGCTCCACCTCTTCCTGTGTAACCTTGAACTCAAGGTCACTCTATGACTTCAGGTTCCATACCAGTCAAATGCAGCTACACTTCTTATCTCTCCAATTCTGAGACACTGGCAGTTCTATTTTGCCAGTATTTGCCATGAGCTCCGAGTCTTGAGGTGACTCAAAGTTTAACAAGCTGGACTGCTAACAGAAAGGTTGAAGGTTTAACTCTACCAAGAGTGCCTCAGAAAAGAAGCCCCGGTCCTCTACTGAAAATCTTAGCCGTGGGAACCCCGGCTGACAACACACGGGTTCACCGTGAGTCAGAATCAACAGCAATGGGAGGCTTTTTTCTTAAAAATAGCTGAGCCCGTCCAGTCAGGGTACAGTGTAGCAACGATGAAACATACAACTTTCCTCAAGTTCTTTAATGCTTCCTCCCCACCACTATCATGATCCCAATTCTACCTTACAAATCCGGCTAGACCAGAGGATGTACACTGGTACAGATAGGAACTGGAAACACAGAGAATCCAGGACAGATGATCCCATCAGGACCAGTGCTGAGAGTAGCAATACCGGGAGGGTAGCGGGAAGGTGGGGTAGAAAGGGGGAATGGATTACAAGGATCTACATAAAACCTCCTCCATGTGGGATGGACAACAGAAAAGTGGGTGAAGGGAGACGTCAGACAGTGAAAGATAGGACAAAATAATAATTTATAAATTATCAAGAGTTTATGAGAAAAGGCAGGGGGGAAGGGGAAAAATGATGAGCTAATACCAAGGGCTCAAGTAGAAATGAGAATGATGATGGCAACAAATGTACAAATGTGCCTGACACAATGGATGTATGTATGGATTGTAATAAGTTGTATGAGCCCCAATAAAATGATTTTTTTAAAAAGAGCTGAGCCCTGGGCAGGTGAGAGATCTACGGAATCCACCCTTATGCTCCAAGCATTCGCTGCTTGTCCTCAAGGAGCTGGGGACAAGCAATGAGCACGTATGGAACAAAGCATGTGTGTGCCCTGTTCCACAGCCTGGTGTTTGCTCTTCCTTCCTGTCTACAGACAACTTCCCCTGCCACTTTGTCTCTGCTTTTGGAGCTGGCTTCTGTGCCACCGTGGTGGCCTCCCCAGTGGATGTGGTGAAGACCCGGTATATGAATTCACCCCAAGGATGCTACCGTAGCCCAGTGGACTGTATGCTGAAGATGGTGGCTCAGGAGGGCCCCACAGCCTTCTATAAGGGGTGAGCCTCCTCCTCTGCCTCCACATTCTCTCCCAGAGAAGCCAGGGGAACTGGCTTCTCCTTTCCTTCTTTTTTCAAGTATCTGCTATGGGTCAATCACTGTGTTAGACAGGATTCTCTAGAGAGATAAAATCAAATTACTGATAATTTAATATCTTTATAAAGATAATTAGATATACAACGAGAAATGAACTGTTAAATCATATACAGATAAATATATAATACAAGAAATAAACAGTTAAATTAGAAAGCACTACAAATGGCTTAGTGCAACTCAAGTCTGTGAGAGAAAGTTGAGAGACTAGCAGTCCTTCAAGTCTCTGTCTGATGCCAGATCTTCCTCTATTTGTAGAGAGAGCTAGGCTATGTCACCACAGCAGCCAATCACAAGGCAGGTCACCAACTGCCAATCCCCAGCTCCAGAGAAGTCTTAAAGGGAACTCAACTTACAGCAACACAGTCCACAGGCTAGGTGTCCCACAGGTAGTGTAGCCTTTAAATTGAGGCACAGAACAAGCAAGGCAGCCGCACACTGGTCCGATGATCACAGAATGAGAGATAAGAAAGGCAAGGCTCACCAAGCCATTTATCTCTCTGCCCTTCAGTTAATCCCACTTGTGTTTATCAGCCAGGCTGGCACAATAAACTATCTCAATCACAGATACAGAGGGGGAAAGCAAGGATGTAAATGCACAAAGGAAACACCTATAGAAGTTAAACAAGCCAAACAGAGTGGCCCAAACCTGATTCGGAGAGGCCAGGAAGGCTGAAAAGAAGGAGTTTGTTGTGGTTAGTTGCTACTGAGTCAGTTCCCACACATTGATCAATGTGTGATCAATGTCTGCAGAGTAGCGAGCCTGAGACCATCCAGTCCACTACCATGACCATAGGCATGACCAACAAGGAGCTGAAATGCCCTGCTCACTACTCCAATATGCCTGAAGGGTACTTGCTTCCATGTCTTTACATTTACGGTTCCCTTTGCCTAGAATGCCTTTCCTTTGCCAACCACGGGCCCTGAATTTTAGCCCTCCTTCACGACTAGTGCAAATACTACCTCCTCTTTGATACTCTTAGTGACAAAGTTTCCCTCTTCCCTGTGAACTTCAACCAGCAGCACCTTGATACCATTTGTATGGCATTTACCACCTCCTACGTTATATGAGTCTTGGTGGTAGTGGGTTAAGTGTTGGGCTGCTAGCCACAAGGCCTACAGTTCAAGCCCACTAGCTGCTCCATAGGGGAAAGATGAGGCTGCTGCTCCTGTGAAGTCCACTGAAGCAGTTCTACTTTGCCCTAGAGGTTCACTAGGAGTCCAAGTCGACTCTGTGGCAGGAGGTTAGTTGGAGCACTGGGCGTGGCGTTTTAAAGCACTCAGATGACTGTAATGTCAGTGGTGTGAATCCACCTTTCCCTCTGTGGGAGAAATATGTATCTGTCTGCTTCTGTAAAGATTTGCAACCTTAGGAACCCTATGGGACACTCTGTTCAATAGAGTCACTATGAGTCTGAATCAACTTGAGAGCAGTGGGCCTTTTTACCTCGTTTTACAAGTTAGGTGAGATAAAATTATTCCCTTGTGAGAGCAAAACTCCCTGAAGGCAGGAAACGGTGGCGTACGCACCTTTCATCTCCCAGAGTCCCTAGCACAAAGCCAACACTCAGTAATGTTGGTGTGTTAGACAGGGTGCTCAAGAGAAACAAAACCAGAATGCTAATAATTTTTTTATATATTTAGATAGATAACATAAGAAATAAACAGTTAATTAAATTATAAAGCAGTACCAATGGCTCAGTGCAACTCACTTCAATGAGATAGTTGTGAGACACTAGCAGTCCTTCAAGTCTTGAGGACCACCAGGTAGAGCAACTCAGGCCATCCGGGCACAGGCAGCAAACAGCAAGGCAGGTCACCAACAATCAGCCAGATGACAGGGTCCAACAGCCCCCAGCTCGAGATGTAAATTCCAATAGTGTGGCAAAGCAAGTCTTGAAGGAACCTCAAATTACAGCAACACAGTCCATGGGTTAGATGTCCCACAAGTAGTGTAGCTTGCAAATTGAGGCAAAGAACAAGCAAGGCAGCCGCACACTGGTCCGATCAACAAAGAGCAAGAGACAAGAAAGACGAGGCTCGCTGAGCCATTTATCTCTCCGCACTTCAATTAATCCCACATGTGTTCATTGGCCATGTTGGCACAATAAACGTTAACTATCTCAGTAGGTGAATAATAATCCTCATCTTGATAACTGAATCGGTATGCTTTAGGCCTTGTGCTAAGCAGTTTATACATATTATGTTAACATCCTGAACTGTGTAGTACCCTTCACATTTTAGGGGGACAGACTGTGAGAAGTTAGGAAACCTGTCCAAAATTACACTGTTGAAATAGTACCAGAGTCATGACTCAAACCCAGACACTAGTTCATTCTCAGGACAGTTCTATAAAGAAGCCGTTGTTCACACGACATGTTATTATCTGGCCAACAGTAAACACTTTAGCTGACCCTCTTGCCTCCCTCTGATGCCTTCAGCAGATCACTTTCTGGATCCTGATGTTAATTGGACCCAACCAGCAAATAGCAACCACCATCTCAAGAGTAAACTCTTGAGAAGGAGCCCTGGTGGCGCAGAGGTGGTGAGTTGGGCTCCAATCCCTAAGGTCAGCAGTTTGAAACCGCCAGCCACTCTGCAGGAGAACGACTGGGCTTTCTGTTCCCATACAGAGTTAACGGTCTGGGGAACGCACAGGGAACCACCCTGTCCTATAGGGTCACTATGAGTCAGCACTGACTCTATGGCAGTGAGTTTGGTTTGGTAAGCTCTGGAGCAAGGGGATGGCATTATAAAATGGTATTTCAACTGGCCAGCTGTTCCTTTCCTGTATGTGCTGCTAGCTTTAGTCTTCCTTTGATCTACCATCTCAATTCATTCTTTCACTCACCAGACACCACTGAGCATCTGGATGCGCCAGGCGCAGAGCTATACTGCCCTCAAGGAGCAGCCAAGAAATATATATGACATTTCTTGAGCATTTACTGATCCTGGCCCTCTGCACATGTGTGCTTTACTACATACCTCATTTTACCCTCCTGACCACTTCATGAGGTACCACTTTCCTCATTTTTAAACCAAGGTTCCGAAAGATTGAGTTACATGGCCAAGGCCTACAGCTAGAAACAGGTAGAGCTGGGGTCTGGATGCAGAGTTTACCCTGTCTACCGCCAGGCCGTCCTCCTTAGGAGGGGCATAGACTGGACTCAAGAAGAACATGGGCCTAGGTGGCGGTGCCTGAGCTGAGTCCCACAGGGCAAAGGGCACCTTGCCAGGGGCAGAAGTGAGTGTGGGGCATGCCAAGCAGAGGAAGCAACATGAGCAAATGCATGGCAGTACGCAGGCTCAGCATCACCAGAGAACTGTACCAGGAGATGGGGTTCCGAGGGGGTTGGCAGAGAGGGAGGCTGAAGAGGAAGCCAACGAGGAAGTCAAAAGACTCCCTGAGTCTGTGAAGCACAGCTGAGGCAGGGGACTCTCTCAGAAACACATCTGTTGGTGGCACAGGCAGGACTCTCTCTGGAGAGTCACTAGATTTGGTGCCACACTGTGAAACTCCTGTGGGTGCCAACCCTGGGTTGAGCTCCAGCTTCTAAAGGGTGTCCTGGCAAGGAGCCTCCTTGGCACTGACCATGCAGACTAAGTGAACTCAGCAGCAGGGAAGGCGGGCCATCTCTGAGGTGTACCCGTCCTGTGATTGCACCTGAGTCACGCGGCGTGCCTGTGCCCCGGTTTCTGAAAAGGGCACCTGGCAACTCTAACAGTCACCTTGGAGAAGTATCGTGAGAATTAACTGGGGCAATATGTGTGAAACTCGCTGACAACATGTTCAAGATGCATGTTTTCTTTGTCCTTTTCTGACTCTCACGTCTGCCTAAATTACAACAGTGGAGATGGTAAACTCTGCCTGCTCCTGACTGACGGGGACTCTAGTCCCGAGGACTCTTGGTCCTGTGTCTGATGCTGTGTTTGGGGGACAAGCATGCGAAGTGATGGAGTTTCGGACTCTTAGTCTAGTCCACCTGATGTTTTGCCTGTTTATTTTATCAGATTTGTGCCTTCCTTTCTGCGGCTGGGAGCCTGGAACGTGATGATGTTTGTAACCTATGAACAGCTGAAACGGGCCTTGATGAAAGTCCAGATATTACGGGAATCTTCATTTTGAATAAGACCAGAAGGCCGAAAGATGGACTCCAACAGTCAACCCATGCCCACGTGGGCACAGACTCGCCACCCATGTTTACAGAACTGTATACTTGCTGTAGGACTCCCAGAGGTAGGGGAGAAGGAAAGATTCCTATTTAGCACTTTGTCTTAAAGACACTTAATTTTGCGCTGGCAAGATGGAAAAGTGAATTATATTAATTTTATAAACCCATTAGGTTGGATGCCTAACATTTAGGCAAGAGAAAATAAACCCAAATAGATCCACATGGATCAAATGGAAGTTTTCAATAAAACTGAGGTTTGTAAGCTTGTGTCCCCTGAACACCTGATTAGATAATGAAGCACAAACAGGGAAGACTGCAAGCCTGGGACAAGAGTGGCCCACAATTCAGGCGGACATCAGCCCACATGTCTAAAACACAAAAAGGCCACACAAAGTGTAGGAAGCACAGCCTTGGGGTAAGCGCGGATCTTCGCCCGTTTGTAACTTGCCTGCCACGCAGAAAACCTGAGGGGGGAAGAAGAGGAAACCTTTGACCGGTGCCAAACGAGTGGATGCCAGGCCAATGCAAAGCTGAGCCTTGTAACTATTCGCAGGAGACACTGGACAACGAAGAGAGACCCTTGTTCCCTGTCCTCTCCAAAGGGGAATCATTCGGTCCCTAACTCACTCACAGAGGGGTGAGGAGGATCAAGTGAGAAGCTGGATGAGAAAGCGCATTATGAGCGCGGTACAAACGTCAATGGAAGGACAAGGCCAGGGGAAAGAGAACTGCCACAGAAGTCTTAGAGAGATGCACTTGTATAGCCTTGAGACCAAAGGAATCCGGGACATGGTGACAGGTGGGAGGGAGGAGAGAGGGAAGGTGACAGGATGAAATGAAGCCACATGAGTTCTGTCTCCAGACAGCCCCCACTCCCTGCTGGACCTAGAAGGGCTGGGGAGCTTGCAGGGAATGGAGGCAGAGGTACATGGTGGCCCAATGATCTAAAGTAGCTGGACTCGGAATTTTTAGAAAATAATTTTGATTCAATAAAGGAATTAATGCTTCTTTTCTGCCGTCTCATTTTTGGACAGCATTTTCCCTTTTCACTCCCTACTTGTCAGATTGAGGCTTGGTCCGGTCAGCAGGCGAGCTGACCTCACGAGCCGACACTTCCCTCTGCGCTCTAGTCCAGTGACTTCGGACTAGTTGCCAAGCATTTTAGGGCTTCAGCTACTCCATCGGTAAGAGCAGGGTGTGATCCCAACGGCCCAACGCTCGAAGGTTTTATGATTGGAAGGACCAGGAGAGGGCGTCCTCCAAGCCACAGCCTTCTGCCAGCAGGAAGCAACTCCTGGGAAGGTCACATCACCAGCTGAGGCCCCCGAGGAGGTGCGTTAGAGCACCTGTGGGGAGCTGTCAGGAGACTCTTGGCAAACTACCTGCCTCCTCATTCATCTCAATACCAAGCTCTTCTCCTTGCCTGCCTTCCCTCCTGTGGGAAGGAAACTTCTTAAAGATGATATTTCTAAAGTGATCACAAAAAAGGGCACAAGAGTGAGGGCAACACATTATTCCCCTGCAAACTTCAGACGGACCATCTTTCAAAGGGATCACAGAAACCCAGAATATCCATGTCTTTTTCTGCTGCTAGGCAGCCTTGCTATGGCAGAAACGCATTCACATCTCGCCCTCACCACTTGCGATCTTTATACCTCAGTACTGTCAGAAAAGCGGAAATGGTAAACCCGACCTCACAGGCTTGTTGTCAGGGGTTGATAACCTAATAGCACCGACTCAAACCAAACTCACTGCCCTGGAGTCAGTGCGGACCCATGCTCACCTCACTGACTAGGTACGCCACACCTATCAGGGAGTGTCAACCTGAGACTGTGGTTCTGTAGGAAGGTGCTGTGGACTTGGGAAAGAGACAGATACCATCCATACTCCAAAGCAGAATCTCTGATAGGTAAAAAAAAAAAATCTGCAATTGTTCGCTACAGATCAGTAAGTAAAAAAGTTTGTGCTTATCTTGCTTACGAGTGATCTGCCTGTTTGGAGGATCCTTGATCTCATAAAGCGTGTGAGAGACAGGCTCCTCCTCTCTCTTAATCCTCCACACCCTAGGAAAATGCAAATATCCATGCATCTTCAGCATTACCCAAATTATAATTTGAGATGATCTCAATAGACTCTATAATTCAAACTAAGGCAAAATATAAAAATTATTGTAATTTAATGTCTGCTTTGGCTGGACATATGGCTTTTAAATTCAATGCATAATATAAAAAATTATTTTTTGTGCTGACTTGACTGACATGTGCAAAAGGGGACCTGATATCACTGTGGGCTAGTCTTTACGTGCTAAACCACAAAGTGAAGAGTTCAAACACACCAGTTGCTTTTCATGAGAACGATGAGGTTGTTGGTTCCTGTAAAGATTTACAGTCTCAGAAACCCATATAGGATTGTTATGAGTCAGAATTGACTCTTGTAAGTTCCTAGAGGCCAGGAACTATACCTTCCACAAACTTCTATAAAGAAATAGTAACCCATCATCTACCCAGAGAGTGCTATCCAAATGATGATACTGAAAGAGATAGGGGATAAATTATTTTACAATATATTTTTATTGGGATCAGGAGCCTAGTGTCTTCAGCCTCCAGGCTTTGGGAGAGGGAAAAGGAAGTGTAGTGGGAGGAGATCGCGAACGAATGGCTCTCTGAGTTCTGCGCTTTCACCTGATCACCTTCCCCTCTCCTGACCTTTGAGCCACATCCCTCTCCCAACCACCCCCTGACCCAAGTAGATAGAGAGCTCATTCCTGTGCTGCCCTAGCCCCCAGTCCACCCCTGGGCAGAAAACAGAGCCCAACAAGCAGAGTAAACCTACTCCCAGGCCCCCACTCACCCACAATTCCCACTACATTCACCACCACGCCCACTCTGAGATCAACACTCCTGTTCCAGCACCATTGAACCAATGAAAGATGACAACCTACATCCATCTTCAGTCACCCTGCATAACAAACAGAGACCCTTGCTTGTGTGATCCAAAGTTGACAATTACAAAATTGAAATATGGCAAAGGGAAGAGTATCAGAGCTAAAATGATGAACACCTAATTGGTAGGAAGCTCTGGAGGACAGTGGGAGCCCAAAACCCACCTGCAGAGTCTCTGGTCAGATGAAGCCTCGGGCACATCCCCTCTAGCCACAAGCAAGAGTCTCCAACAACCTCACTTGGTTGCCTATGTGGTGGCCTTACTAGGTGCAAAAATCTCTTACTTGTTCCATGACAAAAATTTCTTCTCTGA
Organism: Echinops telfairi; assembly: GCF_000313985.2. Classification (NCBI taxonomy): domain Eukaryota; kingdom Metazoa; phylum Chordata; class Mammalia; order Afrosoricida; family Tenrecidae; genus Echinops; species Echinops telfairi. The sequence goes on from NW_022105611.1 coordinate 19,692,196, forward strand.
CTTTTAAAATGATTTTTTCTTTCTTACTTGTTATTTGTATTTTTGTCTTTATATTATTATTATGTTATCCTTACCACTTTTCTTCAATTTTGTTTTTTATTGTTTCTGTTGAGTTTCCCAGCTTGTGAAGCACAGAAGGAGTGGACGTGTAGTGATAATAACTGATGCAAGGGTTTATAGGGGATCTAGGGGTAGGGAATGGGTGACAGGGAGGATGATAAAGAGGATTTCAGGAGTAAACAAGGAAGGCAGGAGCGGGGAGGGGGGCACTAGAACTAATTGTGATCGCACAACTCATTTTAAAGGCAATTTAGCCATGGGAGGGGAATGATTGTACAATTCTTGAGATGATCCAATTCTTGAGTGCCAATAAAACTGCTGAGAAAAAAAGAGAGAGAACCTATGGACTAGGAAAAAAATTTTAGCAAAACATAACTGACAAGTGTGTAATCTCTAAGGTTTATAGAAAACATCAACATGTCAACAACAAAAAGGCAAATGGCCCAATTTAAAAATGGACAAAGGTCATGAACACGTTACCAAAGACACTGCTAGAGAAATGCAAATCAAAACTACAGTGAGCTCTCCCTGGCAAAAATAGCACTGATAACAAACAGAACAAAGATGCTGGAGAGGTCATGGAGAGATTGGAACTCTTCACACTGCTGGTGGAACTGCAAAATGCTCCAACTGACAGGCTAAGGGAAAGAGGGTTGTCTCTGCCGAATGCCTGTGCTAAACAAAAATTATCTGGCCAGGCCACAAATACAGGGTTTCCTGTAAAAATAAATGAGGTACACATTTATTTAAAACCCATTTGGGGGGGACCTATCTAGTGATGGACTCAAGGTCTGAACGTATTTGGTTAAAGAACCCAAAGCAAAGCTTGGGTGTGCAAACTAAAAACCTGCAACACTAGTCATACACGTAAAAGCATCCACTAAAAACCCACTGCTTCCCTCAACGACGCCCTCTAAGTGGGGATGAGAAGGGGTACAAGCAGAAGTGGGTCCCGGCTCTTTCTCTTTCACTTCCACTGCCCTACCTTTCGAGGCATTTTTAGGTGGTTCTCCACTGGAAACTCCACGTGGCTTTCGAAGCTCCCAGAAGGGTCCCATTTTTGGTCCCTGACTCTTGCTCGGCTCCCCGCTGGGCCCTATGTGCTTTCCAGAGACAGTGTGTACTATCTGAGGCTGAACTTCCCCAAACTTCCTTTTCACTCATAAAAGCTTATTTGGATTTACAATAGTGTTTCTGCTGTGAGAATTCTTGCAGCATAGGGAAGGCGAGAACCAGGGAAAACTACCCCAAAGCCTATCACAACCATAATGGAAAAGGTATGATGCTTCCTTAAAAGGTTAGGCATACCATATGATCCCTAATCCCACTCCTAAGTATATATGTTTGGGAAATAAGAGCCGTGACAGGATGACACATGCACACCCTCCTGTTCATTGCAGCATCATTCACAACAGCAAAACGGTGGAAACAAGCTGGATGAATGGATAAACAAACTGTGGAACACATATGGGAAACTGAGGCCTGGAAGAGAATTCTTTATTCTCATATCTAAGAAGCCTGGGAGGTCAAGGTTCTGGGTGGAGGGAGGTCTTCATAGATGTGAGTTAGAGATGAGTCCCAATCACATTCTCATAACTAAGATTAATCCCCACAATTTCCTCCCATAATAGTGCTACCCCAGAGTACTCTCACAAGCACAGGACTGTTAGCTATCAGCCAGCATGTTGCTATCGCTCTCCCTGCTTACTCTCCCTTACCTGCACCCAGCACTGGTGTTAGGTTATTCCCCCATGAACTCAGGGACCTCTAGGGTTAACGTACAGCCCACTTTGTTACCTATGAGGTTACCTGTAATTAGGAGGGCTTGCATGCCCCGAGGCTCAATCTAAGAATACATTCTCTCTCTCTACTGCCTGGACCTGGTTCCTGACACCAGGGAGATGAGCACCCTGAAACTTTTCTGTCTCTTCATTTCTTCCCTTCAATTATACAAACGTCCCTTAACACCCATCGGATGTGAGGCTGGATCCCACAACTACACAACAGTAGAGAATAGGGATGAAGAGTTGAACATTTCACAGTGTGGATGAATCTGGAAGATATGCTAAATGAAGCAAGCCAATCCCAAAAGGGCCAATGGTGTATACGATTACTTAGAAATAACCACAAATCATTCTTTGGTGATTACTAGGGAAGGGATTGGAGAAGTCAGAACAGTACAACCAAGGCAAAGGAAGACAATGAGAAATATGAAAGAAGGAAGGACAAGTACGCTCAATGCTGTAACAACCAATCCTGCAGCAGCAGTAGTAGTAAACAGTAACTTGTGAGTAGATTGGAGGTGAAGGCACTCATGGACATATATAGGTATGGTTTAGGATATTTCTCCATACATATTTGTAAATTCTGCATGTGTGTGAATATATATATATATATATATATATATATATATATATACACACACACAGAGGGCACAATATAGAAACTACTTAAGGCTCTGTGGCTGAATTACTGGACTTGAAAGCTAGGACCGTAGTTACATAGGACATCTAGGTCAATTAGCAAAACACAGTTACCTAGTTCATAATAATAATGCTGTACAGCCTAATCTGGTGAGAAGCATCTAGGGTCTTAAAAGCTTTCAAGTGGCATCTAAGAAGCAACCATTACTATCTTACCACCTAGAGCAAAGGAGAATGATGAAGACAAACTCAGAAAGGATGTAGTCCAAAGCACATGAACTTATAGGCTCCTCTAACCTGAAAGCAGAATTAGATAGAGCCCAGCTACCACTACCTTCCATGCTGACCAGGACCACATGCTGACCAGGACCACAATAGAAGGCACCATTTAGAACGGGAAAAAAATGTCCAACAAAATTCTAATATTTTTAAAAAAGACTAAACTGACTGGTCTGAAAGAGACTTGAGCCCAGTGCCCTAAAACAACCTTGGAACTTAAAACTCAAGAGACACCTGAAGGTCACCTCTCAGTCATATAATAGACGGGGCAATAAAGAACGTGCTCCTTAGAATAACCAACTATAGAAGACCACAAGGGCAGCATTTGCCCCAAACCAAGGACAAGAGGGCAGGACGGGACAAGGAAACCACATGAATGAGAATGAAGAAATCGGGGAAAAAATGGGGAGAGTGCTAACACATTATGGGAATTGCAACCAATGTCAGGGAACAATCTGTGTATTGATATAACATTTTACATGTTGATGGGAAAACTGACTTGTAGCTTTTACCTACCTCACTCACTGCCATTGAGTAGATTTTTTCCCTAAAGCACAATAAAACATTCAACTAAAACAACAACAAAAAATTGATTGGATAGATCTCTTTCCTTGCTGTGTGGAAGGTGGAAGCAAACCCGTCAGCCCAAGATTCTACGGTGCTGCGCTTCCAAGTACTAAGAGCTTCCTCAAACCACAGAGGGCCTTTGCAGTCTTGGTCCCACCTTCCGTCACCAAGAAGCCAGGAGTGAGAAATACTGAGGTCAGACACCAGTTAAGGCACACAAAGGCCCGTCTCGTAGTTCTGTGCACCACTTTCCCCACCACCACACTCCCCTAGACACCCACCTGTAGTCAAGTCATTCAAAGTCTGCATTTACACAAATTGTTATGGTTTGGGCAGAATCAGCCCAAAATGAGATTGCTTGGGAACTGACTCAGTCACCCTGATGATCAATGAAACTAAACTGCCTGCCATGACGTCAGTTCTAACTCAGCCACCCTCTAGGACAGAGTAGAACTGCCCCGTGGGTTTCTGAGACTGTGAACCTTAACCAGAGTACAGAGCCTCAGCTTTCACCCACATTGGTGATCGAATGGAAAACTGCCCAGACAGCAATCTTGTAAGTAAGGCAATCGTTTTATTTTTCTTTCTGTTTTATTTATAGACAGTATTTTTTATATTAAATCATTTTATTGGGGGCTCATACAACTCTTATCACAATCCATACATACATCCATTGTGTCAAGCACATTTGTAC
>NW_022105611.1:19697155-19712420 GCF_000313985.2 Echinops telfairi
GCTTGTTTACCTGCAAACCTTTAAGCCCTCAGATGTTTTATCTTTTGATAGCCAGGCACCATCAGATTTCTTCACCACATTTGCTTATGCACAGATTTGTCTTCAGTGATCATGTCCGGAAGGTATGCATCATGGAAGGGCAGTATTTTTTAAAGGAATGTTTTATTCGGAAGAAGTGGATGTTAGGAACTGTAATCATATTTTACAAATTATTCAATTTGTGTAAGGCACTTGGAAAATTGCAGAATGCGGTCTACACAAATGAAAATATTCATTATGCCTACATAGTGAGCCACACATTTTACTAGGTACTGAGGGGAATGAGTTCAACTCGCCTTCAATGAGCTCATTTCGATGAAAGATGGTAGAACAAATAAACCCTTAATTACCACACAGAATGATTTAAAAAGTGCCAAGGATTCAAGAGAGGGATCCCATTGTAACCTGGTTTAGGGACTGGGGAACTCCTTGGAGGAAGTAACATTTAAATCTATACCAAAGAACAAGTAGGAGTTGTCCAGCCAAAGAAAAGGCCGTGGAAGTTGTCCTAGCCAAAGGGAACAACTTGTGTCGAGACAGGACTCAAGGCAAGAATCAGGTAGCTGCAGCATACTGCCAGTCTGGCTGGGTTGGGGACTTAAAGGGAAGTGCTGAGAGAGATGGAGACGAAGAAGAGAACAAGGGCCAGGGAAGCCTGAAGACATGCATTAAAGTTTTTGAACAGTGTTCTGAGGGTAACATGAAGCCACTGAAGTGCTTTAAGTAGGAAGGGGGTATGGTGGTAGGAAGATGAGGCTTTGGTCAAAATTCATACACGGAGAAAAGATGGTCCTACCTACGGTACTGACGGTGAGGGTCAAGTAAATAACATAGTAACTAAAGAATAAGGTTGGGTAAGATTAAATTTGGAGTCGAGTGTAAATAAAGAGTAGTAAATGATAATGTTCACATCTTTTAAATAACATATAGGGATCTCTCCAACAAAATATTTTCCAGCTTCTGAACCAAATCATTTGGGTAGCAATGGACTCATTATCTCCGGAGGTTCCAATAGGGAAGGGGTGTCAAACTCAGTTAAAACGCTGGCCATTTGGTGCAACAGGCAAGATTCACACGGGCCACATCACATTTACAAATTTTGTTAAATTTATACTTTGAAGTAAGGATTCAGGAACATGGATAGGATAATTAAAATACTTTTTTACCCAAAACTTGCCAGCACTTTCCTCCTACTAGTTTTCCAATATCTGGATTCAAAGCCTGAGAACGGATGATCTTCATTAAGGCAGGTAGATGTTTATCAGTTAATCTTGATCTGTATGCCATTTTATTTAATTTCACGGACGAAAATCATTTCTCACACAATGGCTTCCCTCTAAAAATGTTAAGTAGCACTGCCGCTAGGTATGATTCATAACAGCACAATCCCGAGTGCTCTTTCGCTATTGGGATCTGTTTACATTACGTGACACTGACAGTGGCAGACATATCACTTCCAAACGTCACCGGAACTGAGTTAGCGCATTTATACACGTCCACAGGCCCCCAGGAAAGACACTGGGCCACGTGTATACTCATCTTCAATAGTTAAAGGGTTAATGAGGGAATTGTGTGTACAGTATTGCCTCCATCTCCCCTAAGCACTATTTTCTTCCTAACAATTTTTTTCTATTTTCATTTTATTTCAGAGCACCCTGGGCCACAAAAAAATTACCTCAGGGGCCACATGCAGCCTGCGGGCCACCAGTTTGACACCCTTGCAATAGAGGCTCCATTGAGCAGCTCTGTCTCTAAAGAGAGCACTTTCTGATACCCAAATGTTTCAGCATGTATTACCTTGCCCACTCCTGTTATTTCTTTTTAATTCTCTAATCTTTTATTTATTTGTTTGTTTGTTTATTTATTTATTTATTATGAATCATCTTATTGGGGGCTCTTACAGCCCTTATAACAATCCATACATCAATTGTATCAGCCATCATTTTCTTTTTTTTTTTTTCCAGCCATCATTTTCAAAACATTTTCTTTCTACTTGAGCCCTTGGTATCAACTCCTTTTTTTCCCTCCCTCCCCCAACCTCCCAGCCTCATGACCCCTTGATAAATTATAAATTATTATTATTTTCATATCTTACAACATCCGCTGTCTCCCTGCACCCGCGTTTCTGTTATTCAGCCCCCTGAGAGGGGGGTTGTATGTCTATCATTGAGATCATTTCTCCCCCCAACTTCCCCCTACACCCATGGTATTGTTACTCCCATTACTGTTCCTGAGGGGTTTATCTCTCCTGAATTCTGTGAGTCAAGAGCTCTTATCTGTACCAGTGTACATGATACGGTCTAGCTGGATTTGTAAGGTAGAACTGGGGTCACGATAGTATGGGAGAGGAAGCATTAAAGAACTAGAGGAATGTTGTGTGTTTCGTTGGTGCTATCTTGCACTCTGGCTGACTCATTCCTTCCTTGTGACCCTTCAGTGAGGGGATGTCCACTTGTCTACAGATGGGCTTTGGTTCTCCACTCCAACCCACCCTAGTTTGTATAAATGATTGTTTTGGGTCTTCTGGTGTCTGATACCTGACCCCTTGGACACCTTGTGATCGATCACACAGGCGGGTGTGCTTCTTCCATGTGGGCTTTGTTGCTTCCCTGCTAGAAGGCCACTTGTTTAACTTCAAGCCTTTAAAATTCCAGATGCTGTATCTTCAAATAGCCAGGTGCCATCAGCTTTCTTCACCACATTTGCTTATGCACCCATTTTGTTTTCAGAAATCATGACTGGAAGTGAGCATCACAGAATGCCAGGTTATTAGAACAAAGAATTCTTGCATTAAGGGAGGTCTTGAATAGAGGACCAATACTTTAATATTGGGCTACCATATATGCCTGTCTTTATACATCTATAAATGTCTTTTACCTCCTGCTTCTTTCCTCTATTTCCTTTTACTTTCCTCCTGTCCCATTATCATGCTTGACCTTCATTTGGCTCTCAGTAATTCTTCTTGCACTTGATCAAACCCCACCAGGCATTCTACGCCCTCCTTGCCATTGATTTTTAGATCTCGTGTTGATCCCTTGTCCCTGGGTTTGTTGGCTTCCCCTCCCTTTCCCCACCTCTCCCTCTCCCCTGTCCCCCTGGAACCGTCAGTCCCATTGTTTTCTCCTTGGGATCATTTATCTTGCCCATCTTATATAGATAGGCATGAAAAAAAAGTGGGAGGCTGCTATAAATAGTTCCAGGTCTGTCTGCTGACCCTTTTGTATGTTTTCTGCTCATCTGATGAGTTGTCAAATCTTGCCCCCCAAGTCAGAAGTCTATTTTCAGGATTCCTCAGGGATTTTATTGTTTTGTCCTCTTTGCTGCTCTGTTGCACTCCCTTCGTGTTTCACTGTGGTGGTGGTGGTGGGGTGTCAGATCGGGCACAACTTCTGCACCGTGTCTTCAGTGCTGTCCCCCATAGCGCTGTGGGTCAGTGAGGGGACATTGTGTTTCATGGTGAACTGGTCCTATAAATCTCTCTGTGCATTGGTTGCTCCAAGCAGGAACGCCATCCTCGAGGATTGATGGACCCAGACGCGGTCTTCTCTCGCTCGCTCTCTCTCTCTCTCTCTCTCTCTCTCTCTCTCTTAGTTTGCTTCCATGTGGTCTGGGCAGATCCGCCACTCTTCCTGGGCTTTATCTTCATTGCTGTCTTTGTAGTGCATTCTACTGGGGAGGGTCAATGTAGCTGGGATTGGGGCCAGCCCCATCCTGTTATTTCTTAGACATTCACTGGGTCCTGACACACACGAGGAACTCAGGTACCCCTCTGACAAGCTCCCACATGTGGGCCACACTGCCACCATTTTCTCTGCCCATTAGCCTGTACCTTCTCTGCAAGTATCTATAGGGGTCTTATATCTTCCAGTCTTTAGCAGAGTACCTGGTACATTGGAAAGTGAATTTATCCATGAGTAAAATTTAAAAGCCAGGGAAAAAGACTTTCTGAAATATAGCTTTGCTGCTCAGAGCCAAAAATCCTGAATAATTACTTTTGTAGGCCTCAAGGTCTCTTTCTCAAGAGTGCATAATTCTGAATTTATGCAAATAGAATGAATATGGGTCTAGTCACAAAAACCAAAGTGAGAAATCCCAGTTCTGACACTAACTATAGGATAGTGGCCAAATTCTTAGTCTCCCTGAGCCTCAGTTTCTTTACCCATAAAATGCTGATAGTATTTGATAGCAAAATATCCACACCTGTGTCCATAGTGACATTGGCAGGAAACAAGCTCCACTGTTTGTGATGTGGAAGATGATACAACCACTCTGGAAAAGTTTGACAATTAAAAGGTTAAGCATACACCTGCCGTTAATCCATTCATTCTACTCCTAGATATTTACCTGAGAAATGGAAAACGTCCAAAAACGACTTGTAAATAATAACAGCAATATTAATAGTAAAAATTATGAGTATCTGAATGCATGTTGAAAAACATGCCTTTCTATAAGCAAGGCTCAAACACAGGAGCTGTGTCTACACTATCATGCTCACCTCTTGGCTCCCACTTGGCTCTCCTCGTGGATACATTGCACTTGATCAAACCCCACCAGGCCTTCTCACCATCACTTTTAGATCTCTTGTTGTTCCCTCATCCCTGAGTTTGTTGGGTCCCCACTCCTCATCCCCACCCTATCTTCGCCCATATCCCCCTGGGACCGCTGGTCCCATTATTTTCTTCTCAGGATTGTTTGTCCTGCCTATCTTATAGAGAGAGAGATAGGAAAGCACGTACATTTAAGCTTGTATCCCCACCCCACCTTTTTTTTTTTTTTACATTAATGGGGAAAATGAGACTTGATACCAATATTTAGGATTTTGGTCTTGGTGTTTGGATGAAATTCTGAGCCTTTGATTTAAATTTTTCCTTTTAGGTGTACTGCACCAAGTAAAAGTGTCAAATAAATGGGGTTTTTTAAATTAAACTGACCCCAAAAAATTATGATTGAAGAAACATAATATTCTGTATCCTTACAATGGAATGCTACTCACCTACTAAAAGAACAACCTACTGACACATGCACTAACACGAATGACCTCAAGAATGTTATGCTAAGTGAAAGAAGCCACACACCAAAGAAGTCCCAAAGGCTGTATTCCATGTACGTGAAATTATAGAAAATGCAAAACTATGTAACAAAGATCAGTAATTGTCTGGGCCTTTGGGTGAGAGAAGAAACTGACTATGACCAGATACAACTCAAGTTTGGGATGATCATGTTTTGATGTTTTGAAACTGGACTGTGGTCACTGTTGCCCAACTATATATATTTACTAAAACTTCATCAAACTGTACACTTGATAGTGGGCTAGTTACATGGTATTTTAACTGAACGCCATTAAAGCTGCTAAAAAGTTAAGAAAAGTAGGTAGAATATTTACAGCAGTACTATTATTATAATAGATAAAAACTGGAAAATTCCATAGCCATCAACAGTAAACAAAAACCAGCTCGCTGCCCTCCAGTTAATTCTGACTCAGACCAACGCTGTAGGACTGACTAGAACTGCCCCTGCAGGTTTCCAAGTGGAAAATCTGTACAGGAAGAGAAAGCATCATTTTTCTCCCTTGGAACTGCTGGCTTTGAGGTTAGCACCCAATGTGTAACCCACTACATCACCAGACTCTTTTTTTTTTTCCACCAGACTCTTATGGATAAATTGGTTATATTCATAGAGTGAAATACCATACAGTAATGAACGTTAACGAGCCCTGATGGTATAATTAGGCTGCTAATCACAAGGTCAGCACTTCAAAACTAAAAGCCATTCTGTGGATGAAAGATGACAAGTTTTACTTCCATAAAGATTTACAATCTCAGAAACCCAGGGTTTCTATCCTATAGGGTCACTGTGAGTCAGAATTGACTTGATGGCTGAGTTTTGAAAATGAAGTTAAAGACCTGCAGCTTGAATGAATCTCACAAACACTGTTGAGTGAATGGTCCCAAACAGTATAAGGGTAAATCAAAAAGTACTGCTATAATATCATAGGTACACAAATATAAAAATGTGAAATTATTTCTCAATATATCCTCCACCTAGTCCTTTGAAGGTGGTGTTTCCATGCTGTGTGCTTACATAAATACTCACTGTCTTTGAAACCCTGTACAGGGTCTCTATGAGTCTCAATTGACTCAGTGATAGTAGGTTTTTTGAAACGCTTCAGGAATTTTGCATTCTTTGATTTACCAAACTGTAAAAATGGCAGTTTTAGTATCCTTGAAGGATTCAAGTCATGTGTTTTTTATATATTGTTTGAGGAACAAAAAGAAGTCTGAATGGGCCAGATCAGAACTGTAGGGTGGATGGAGTAAGGTTTCCCAATGAAATTCTCATAGGACAGCCTTATGCCCTCGAAGAATGAGCAGGTGTATTATCATGATGAAAAAACATTTGTCCATGCAACTTTCCTGTCCTTTATCTCACCAATAGATTGTCAATGTTCTTAAAATTTCTTTCTAATAAGCCCCTATATTCATCCTATGTGCCTTAAGAACATCAAGCGTATGCCTTTGGAGTCCCCCCAAAACAATCACTATAACAAGTTGACCTCCCTTGTTGAACTTAACTGGCCCAGCAAATCCCATTGGAAGCCATCGTATGGAATGAACTTATTTGGGAAGCCACCCAAACAAGACTAGGACAAATATATTACCTGTTTGCAGCCATCCAGTGATCACAGAGACATGTTTCAACATGTTTTGCTTGGAATAAAACCACGCTCATGTGCACTGGAACCCTACCAGCCATGCTGTTTTACTTACCCGCATATATGCTGTCTGCTTCCATTTATAGAAAGATTAGGAACAGGCAAAACCAATATGAGTGTTTGAAATCAGGATAGTGGTCCTTTGGGGGCAAACAGTGACTAGCAGGACAATGGGTGGCTTCTGGGGTGGTGGTAATGCTTCATAATTCAAAGATGCTTACTTTACAAAAGTTTATCGCTTATAATTCATATATTGTTTTATATGGATGTTACACTTCAATAAAATTTTTACTTTATCTCAGAACAATTAACCTATGAGACCAAAAGTGCAGGATTGGTTCAAAAACAAACCGCAGAAGGCAGGAAAGAAGGATAAGTAAAAAAAAAACGAGGAAACGAGCAAAAATGTGAGAAGAGTGCTGTTACGTTCAAAGTATCACAACACAATGAAACAAAATGTCTATATAAACTATGGGAAACTGATTTGTTCTGTAAACTGTCACCAAGCCACAGAAATTGTTTTAACTTTAAAAGAAATTGTTTTTAAATTATACTTAACTTGAGTAAGAGAGTGCTGTAAATTTCCAAGGAGTGAGTGAGAGGTGTGTGTGTGTGTGTGTGTGTGTGTGTGTGTGTGTAGGTAGGTAGGAGAGGGGTGTGTGTGTGTGTGTATTCATTCTACAAATATGTAAAAACTGTGTGAGACGCTGAGCAATCAGAGGGCAGTCAATTTATTTAGAAAGTTTGACCAAAAAAAGGAAAGAGGAGGGAAAAAGCCATTGTAGAGGGGTAGAAAAATCCTGACTTTTGAGTTGATAGGTAAGTAGATAGGTAGATGGATAGGGATAGATGATAGACAGATAGATAGACAGACAGATAGACAGACAGACAGAATACTCACTGCCAACGAGTCAATGCTGACTCACAGCCATTCCCTGTGGGTTTCTGAGACTATAACTGTTATGGGAGTAGAAAGTCCAGTCTTTCTGCCTCCGAACTGCTGATGGTTTGGATCCCAGCCCAGTGCATAACCACTACACCACCAGGGCTTGATTGATGGACAGACAGTCAAGAAATAATTTATTACAGGAGCAAGGTACTAGAGAAAATCGAGTGATAAGTATAGGGGGAGAGATCACTATGAAAAAAATATGGGAAAGCTAGAAACTGCTGCTCTGCAAGTAAACATTAAAAAAAGACTCAATGGGAAATCTAGAAACAAAAAAAGAGAATCATTATTTCGAATGAAGAGAAGCAAAAACAAAGGTATTGCCCAATCTTTTCAGTGACATTTGAGGAATACATGAAAGGTTAGTGAGAGTTATTTGTAAGAAAGATGATTCTGAACGCTATATGTATATATTTCTATGATATAGAATTCAATGGAGAAAGAAACTTGGAGCTTCTGATAGACCTTGACACTCAAACCAAAACCAAATTCACTGTTATTGAGTTGATGGGGATCCACAGCAGCCCTGTGGGACAGGGTAGAACTGCCCCTGTGGCTTTCCGGACTGTAACTCTTTGCGGGAGTAGAAAGCTCCATTTCTCTCCCAGTCTGACCCTACTCTCTGTTATCTGGATTCTGTCGGAAGCCCTCTTCATGGGGCGGTTCTGCCATTCTAAAGTAAGGCACCAGGCCTTCCGTAAACTGCCCACAGCTGGCTGGGGAGCCCCAGCACCACGAACACAGTCATGGAGTTGCACATCCACTGTAGCACTCAATGTGTGACAGGGGCTTAGAAACTCACAGGGCAAATATCAAGGGAAAAAGTTCCCTTTATATATCCATAGTTAGTTATCAAACAGAACTAAACATCAAGGAAGATAAATAAGAATACTTTGAGAAAATTACAATCGAGATCATGTCATGCAGGACACCGACTGTTTATTGGATATTATGACAAAGGGGTGAGGAGAGCACCTTTTTCGCATTATATTCTGGAGGGCATCTGATCAATGAGAAAAACACTGTTTCATTGCCCAATTTTACTGAGGTTGACTATCTAAGACTTCTTAGCATAAAAAGACACCAGAACATTCACTTTATGAATCATAAATCATTGAAATTCTTTCTCGGGAAATTTGGAGAATGATCACATTTTGGTCATCTTAAATGAATAAAGCCAATGGAAATTCCTATGTATGGTGATTAGATCACAAAAAATGATTTAAGAAAAAAAAATGATTTAACGATATGCACTTCTGAGATATATGTTACCGTTAAGATTGTCAATTCAGGTCCTCATGCCTTTGAATCACTCAAACAAAACCAAACTGCCATTGAGTTGATTCTGATTTATAGCAACCTTACAGGGCAGAGTAGAACTGCTCCTGTGGGTTTCCTAAATTATGTAATTTACATAACAAATTAATTATCTGCACCAATATCTAATGATAATTGTGTTCTTTCTCTTGGAGGTTTTTTGTAATGAATTGAGTACAAAGTGGTTAGATAGTGACTTGAAAACTCTTTCTCAGAGAGCGTTTCCACAGCTCCCCATGGTAAGTTGTGGCCAACCAAAGACTTATGATCACAGAATTACACTACAGCTGCAGCCAAAAACCAAGGAACGGTAAGTTACGAGGAGTAAAGTGAAAAAAAGGATCTTTCCCTATAGCCTTCACACTGCTGTCACCTTGATATAGGACTAACCTCCAGAACTGTCAGACAGTACATTTTTATTGTTAAAATCGCCTATCTTGTGGTAGTTTGTTACAGCCGCTCTAGGAAACTAATACACTATCCAAACTTAAACTAACCACAACCAGCCTCACTGTCCTCAAGTCGATGCCGACCCACAGTGACCCTATAAGACTGGGTAGAACTGTCCCTCTGCGTTTCCAAGACTGTGACTCTAGGAGAGTAGAAAGTCCCATCTTTCTCCCTTGGAGCAGCTGGTGGTTTCGAAATTCTGGACTTGTGATCAGCAGCCCAATGCATAACCACATGCCACCAGGTCTCCAAAGGACTTCAAAACATCATCAGATACAGAGAGTATTGTAAAGTTGATTATGGCAGATATAATTAGGTTAAAATGTACTATCTTACTGGAGCTCCCTTTTGAAAGTTGTTCTAGGGTTTAATATTTTCTACTTTCTTTTCTATTGAGGTTTCTCTCTCTCTTTTTATTATTATTATTGCCATGCTTTTGGGGTTTTTGTATGTTTTCGGTAGACTGTAGCTGGATTAATGGTTTGGGGGAGGCAGGTTGGGGAAATGGAGAGCTAATAACAATGAGCACAAGAAACAAGAACATGGTCTAAAACGGATTGAGGTGTAAATTCACTCTTCCTGTTATGACTGAATATGTGGATTACGTGTCAATAAAACTGTTAAAAAAAAACCTGAGATATATGGTAGAGTTATTATTGAGTTTTAATGTCTTGGGGTCATGATCCGGAAGTAGTTCCTAATGCACATGTGATTATCCTATGGCACGATGGGAGAAATGATTCATATTATCTTTTCCACTTGATAAAAACAAAACTATAAGGAGAGTTTGCTCATGTCAATATGGGTATTAAGAAAGCATGGCAAATATTAAGGAAAAAAGTAGGATGGAAGAATTTCTGTGAAGAGTAGTCCTGTCCATGTGTGGTTGACTTGCAAACAAAAAAAGATTCAGTGATATTTCTGATGAGAAAAGAGAACCTGATTTACTTCCTGCTCAGAGTAAATGAGAGTACAGAACCATCTGAAACAGTCATTGAGGAAGCAACTAGAGGTTCAATAACAAAACAACACTTGGCTGTTGCCACAACAGAAAAGGACTGGGTTCCTCTTGAATTGTGCTGTGGAATGCCACTGTTTTGTTTAGAATGAAACCAGAAAGTTTGTAGTAACATTGCTACATACAACCTTTATAGAAAAGCCTTAAAAAGTGCACATTCCAGTAGAAAATTCTCCTATGCTCTTAATTTTGTTCAATATAGGAGGTGCTTCAACACCACATATTCACACTGAGGCCTGGTTTTTTTCGGGTGGTATAGCGGTTATAGGTAGGGCTTCTAACTGCAAGGTCAGCAGTTGAAAACTGCTGCTCTGTGGGAGAAAGATGAGGCTTTCTACTCCCATATAGTTACAGTCTCTGAAAACCACAGGGGCAGTTCTGCCTTGTCCTATAGGGCCACTGGGAATCAGAAGACTCCATAGCCGTGATCTTGGAGCAGGAGCTTGTTGGGTTGTGTTGTTGTTGTTTTTAGCAGGGGGTGGGGGGCGTCCAACGTTGTTTATTTTCAAAGTCTGCAGAGGTGGCTAGCAATGCTGGCTGAGCTAGTACAACATGAAGGTCATTTCAGCTCCCTCTTAGCCATTCAATGGACAGACTCCCTGTAACTAAGATCATGGGCCAAACTGACGCTCCTGTCCCAGTGTGTGGGGGTGTCTTTAATTCTCCTCTACCTTAATCCCTACATACTTTGTTCATACAAGATTGATTTACGGACAAACGCAACTCAAACCCATAACTCAGCAACCAGTTATTGCCAATGTCTGGCTTCCTCCCTACTTGCAGGGCAGACTGCTGAGATGGTCCCTTGTGTGTAAGAAAAGATTAGTACCTGCCTCACATGGGTTTACCTCAGTGGGGCAGAGGTGGTGAGGCGGCTGGGACTGCAACGAGCAGGCAGGAGCTTGTTGTTAAGGTATGTCAGAGGCCCTAATCTAAAACATTATTTTAAAAGACATTTCTTTTGGAAATCAGTGTGAGCCTGTTTTCACAATCAGGATGCCACTTTCATTTCCACTTTTGGGTTGTGTCTTGTTCCTCACAGCTCCTCAGAGCTCACCAACAAGATCAGCACCCTCACCTCCAAATTCGATGAGCAGCCTGGTAATCCATTCAATAATTCTGCTCACATATAGAAACTGAATGGGAGACCCCCTTCCGCACCACAAATAAATCTTTGGCTTGACTTCTAAGTAACATTTTGCTTCTTCCAGGACCTGTGTGTTTTTCATTCCTGCTATAATAACCCAGTCCCCTTCAGCTATCCCGACATTTCTTCAGTTTAGGACAATAAATACACAAATAGAACCGGATGGCTTAAGGTTTAAGTCACAGCCTAACACTTACTAGCTGTGTGTTGTTAGCTCCAATTCATAGTGACCCTGTACACAGCTGAACGAAACACTGCACCGTCCTGCGCCATCCACACAATTGTTCCCATGCCTGAGCCCACTGATGTAGCCACTGTGTCCATCTTCTCTTCGAGGGCTTTCCTCTTTTTCACTGCCCCTCCACTTTACCAAACATGATGTCCTTCGCCAGGGACTGGTCTCTCCTGACAATATGACCAAAGTATGTAAGATGAAGTCTTGCCATTCTTGCTGCTAAGGAGCACTCTAGCCTTACTTCTTCCAATACAGATCAGTTTGTCCTTTGAGCAGTGCATGATACTTTCACGATCCTTCTCCAGCACCACAATTCAAATGCACTGGTTCTTCTATGGTCTTCCTTATTCAATGTCCAACTTTCACATGTATATGATGCAATGGAGAATACCATGGCTTGGGGCAGGTGCAACTTAGGCCTCAAAGTAATACCCTTGGTCTTCAATACGCTAAAGAGGTCTTGTGCGGCAGATTTCCTCATCCGTAAGGTGAAGATTAGTACCTGCCTCACAGGGTTATACATTTATCCACACTGGCCCTTATACAGAGCAACTCACTCAACTACTGATAATCTCCCACCCTATGAAGGGTCTCCAAAAAGTTCATGGGGAGTACATACCATGCATGAATTTCCTTCTTTTTTTTTTTCCTGCACCAAAATAAACTTAGATGAACTTGTTGTATAGCATGTCTGAATAGGATTTAGTTTGTGGCCCTAGATGGATAAGACATCAGTCTGAAAAGGGCCCCTATCAGAGCAACATGAATTCTGCTAAAATTGAAGCAAGTACAACCATCAATTTTATGGTGAAGTGTGGGTGGAAGAATGGTGAACTTATCAATGCTTTATGAAAGGTTCATGGAGATGATGCCTCAAAGAAGTCAGCAGTTTACACATGGAGAACCCATTTTAACAAGGGAAGAGGTGATGTTGAAGATGAAACCATCTGCAGATCATCTACATCAATTTTCAAGGAAACAACTCTTTTGTGCCCTAATTGACCCTAATTGAAAAGAACCAAAGCTTAACATCTAAAACAATAGTCAACACCATAGATGCCTCAATTGGTTCAGTTTACACAATTTTGACTGAAAAATTAAAGTGGAGCAGATTTTCTGCTTGATTCGTGCTAAAACTGTTGGGCCTGGATAAGCTGAAGATAAGAGCTGAGCTTTTGGTGGAAATTTTAAACAAGGAGGGGTCAAGACCCTGGACAAATTATAACAGGAGATGAAACATAGTTTTATGAGTATGATCTTGAACACAAAACACAGCCAAAGCAATGGCTACTAAGAGATGGAAGTGGTCCAGTTAAAGCAAAAGCAATTCATTCAAGAATAAAAGTCATGGCAAGTTTTTTGGTTTTCTCATGGCAAGTTTTTCGGGATGCTCAAGGCATTTTACTTGGTGACTTTCTAGAGAGCCAAAGCACATAACATCTGCTTACTCAGGAGTTTTCAGAAAGCTGGCCAAAATTTTTGCAAAAAAACACCTGGTTATGCTCCAAAAGAGAGTTCCTTTTTCACCACAATGCTCCTGCTCATTTCTCCCATCAAACAAGGGCACTCTTCCAAGAATTCTCATGGGAAGTCATTAGGCATGCATCTTATAACCCTGCTATGGCTTATTTTGTTTCTTTTTGTTTCCTAATCTTAAAAAATCTTTAAAGGACACCCTTTTTCATCAGTTAACAATATAAAAAAGATTATTGTCATACTTAAATCCCTAGGGCCCTTAGTTCTTTAGCGTTTGACTAAATGTCTATTATTTACTTACAAATGTCTCTTGAATTTGATGCAACTACATTAAGAAATACCTTATATTTTTATTTCACCTTTTAATTTTTTTCTACAAACTTTTTGAAAATGAGCTGTTGGTGACTTTCCAATTAACAGCCACTCACATAACTCCAGCACTACCAAGGTTTTTCTATTACCTCAAACTCAAACTCACTACCATGGGGTGAATTCTGACTCCTAATAACCCCATGGTACAGGGGACAAGTGGCCTGTGCGAGTTTGGGAGGCTGTCATGCTTTATAGACGCAAAAAGCCGTCTTTCTCACACAAGCGTCTGGTAGCAGCTTCAAACTGACCTTGTGGTTAGCTAATGCCTAATCCACTGAGCCACCAGGGCCTATCAGCACCTGATAGGGAGGAAAACAGCGGATGGGATAAAGGGACACAAAAATAGGGGCAGTGTCTGAAGGGGTGAAGGGTGGGCATAAAGGACTATGACTCACAGAAACCCCCAAACGCAGGAACATTCCCTTTCAGTGATTTCTGAAGAAACATCTCGTTCCTCATCTCCCACCTGCCTGCAGATGAGCCTGATTCCCGGAATTAGCCGAATCCCACATCCCCACCCACAAACGGACCCCCTTGACCCCCTAGAATACCCCGCTGGTCAGTACAGAGAGCGCCTTTTGACTCAGGTCAGTGGCCCCTCTCAGGTTTCCTCTAACACACCTGTCTCGTCTCTCCCTGTCTTTCATACAACATATTCGCTCTAACAGAGGGAAGCAAAGACTGATTCCGTCCTCTCCTCCCAAAAGGCACTCCCCAGTCAGGGCCACAGCGCTAGCGCGTCTGTCCCCGCGTGGTCAGTCAGTCCCGCGAGAGCGACTCAGTTCCCGGTCTTTTCCTCGTTTCCTTTCGCAGACCCGGGCGGGCCGTCCCACCTGCTCAACTGCCGACGCCGGCCAGCTCATTCGTCCCTCAACTGGCTGACGCGTCACACTTCCGGCCTGAATCTCCCGGGCCCCCAGGGGCGAGGCTGGAGCGCGGCGGCGAAGGCGGGAAACCCAAAGGCCCCCACGGCAGTGGGCTACAACCCCGCCACCTGCCGGCCCGGCTCGGATTGGTCCCTTCTGAGACCAATGCCACGGCTTTAACCAATCGGCAGCCAGGCCGGTCGGGAGGCCCCGCCCCACACGAGCCCGCGCTCTGGTCCTACGGCTGACCGGGGAAGGTTTGCAAGAGTTTAGGGATTCGCAGACTGGGCCCCCAAGTCACGGAAATGGAGGGCGTACACTTACACTCGAGCCTCCGGGCTTTTGTTGGGAACAGCCTGGGCGTGTGTGACCTTGGGCAAGCCTCTGTTTCTCGCTGGGCGCCACTCCCGCCCTTCTCACTGGGAGGCTGGCGGAACTGGAGGGGTGCGCGTGCAGGGGGGAGGGAACGGGATGGTCCTGGGGACAGAACGCTGTGAACGCGACGTGAGAGAGAAGCCTGACCCTGGCCGTCCTGGCAGCAACACGGCGGCTCCCGGGCTCCTCACCGCGCCCTCGCCGGCGGGCCTCGCCCCGCCCTCAGACCACGCCCCGAGCCTTAAGGCGCGGCCCCGACCCTTAAGCCGCGGTCCCGCCCCTCTCTCAGACCCCGCCCCGAGCCTTAAG